>NC_023754.2:367366-734732 GCF_000499845.2 Phaseolus vulgaris
TTGATTGGAAAAATGATGAAAGAGAAGAATGGGAACTGCGCGTCGTTATCTGAATTTGAAAAATTGAAGAATGTTCTTGCTGAGTATAAGGAAAGGATGAACTCTTTATCTTCATAGTTAGAAAAGATGAAAAAACAGAAAAAGGAACAAGAAGTCGAGAATGAAGGTCTTGGAAAAGAAATTTCTGATTTGAAGAATGAAAATCTGAAATCTAGCGCAGAGAATGCTCAATTGTTCAAAGAGAATCAACTTTTGACCGAGAAGGTATCGGCGCTATCTTCTGCGAATGAATCCGACAAGAACACCATCAAACTTATGGATGAGGAAATTAAGCAGCTAAGGACTAATGTTTTTGAAGCCGAAAGTTTTATATTTGAGCAACACAAACTTGGCTTTGAAAAGGCTCTTCACCAAGCAAAATATTTTTATAAGATTCCTATTGATGAAGGTAATTTTGATGTTACGAAGGAATTTTATAATGGTGAGCTAGTTCCTGCTAATGAGATTTCGGATAATGATGCTGAAGATATTAATATCGAAAATTAGGTATAGGATTTTAAGTTTTATAGTTTGTCGGTTGCCTCTCGGTTTACTTGCTGAGAAGTACAATTGTTTTGGAATGCTGGGTTGTTGGATGTTTGCATTCGTGATGTAATTCCTTTTTGGGAACTTTGTTAATATAAATGTTTAAGCTTTTGTGGTTAACATCGTGATTTTATCCTTTACATTATGTTGTCTGGTTAAAATTTTCTTTCGGTTATAATCGTTGTGAGACTTGTTAGCTTTCGGTTTTCTTTATGTTGAAAGCGTTAAAAATGTCAGAATTGTTTGAGCTCACCTCTCGGTTTTAACGATCATAAATATTAGTTTAAACAACATTCAGTTAGAGCATGAAGATATTGACTGTTATAACCTGGACCTTTCGGTTTTTTAAGCGTGTTATTTCGGATTATAATCGTTTAACATTAAAGACCTTTCGGTGTTTAACCCAATATTGACCCTTTGGGTTATTTATTTTAAATTTAAAACATTCATTTGTTAATAAAATTGTTACCGGGTTCTTTCGATTGGGATTTAAAAAAGTATATTATCACGTGATTATCGCATTGGATTATTTGCTTTCGGTTTTATCGCACAAGTATTTTTTATCTTTTAAATTGTGAAGTATAAAGTTATTAATCAGAAACCTTTAATTTATTAAGGTTGATTCATAATTGATACATGATTGATTGGAATATGCAATTGTCGGTTTAGCAATGTATTTTGGATGAGTAGCTTTCGGTTTTTCGAATTGTAAAGTTACTGCTTTAGACCTGGCGTTTTTTTGAAGGTGTAAAGATCATGTATCTTTTAATTCTGATCTTTCGGTTTTCATTTGAGATAAAACGTTTAAGATTGACAGTTTTAAAGGAAGATTCTGACGGCAGGGATTACATCTGGTTTAAAGGCTTTCAAAACTGAGAAGTATATTTATGTTTGTTCGGGAGGGATTTCACCTGAAGTGAAAGCATCCAAGCCCAAAAAAGTTATGTAAATCTACTCTCGGGTGGGATTTCACCTGAAATGAAAGCATCCAAACCCAAAGAAGTTATGTAAATCTATTCTCGGGTGGGATTTCACCTGAAATGAAAGCATCCAAGCCCAAAGAAGTTATATAAATCTATTCTCGGGTGGGATTTCACCTGAAGTGAAAGCATCCAAGGCCGAGAAACGAAGAATGAATATGTACATAATGGAAGATAACAAGATGGATTGTTTCTTGAGAATGCTTCTTCATTATATGATAAATAATTACATAGTCTTCTTTTTACATCTATGTTAACTAAAATAAAATTTTAGATGACTTGCATTCCAGGTTCTTGGTATCACTTTCTCTTCCAAACTTTCTAATCTATAAGCTCCATTTTGTAAGTTTTCTAGTACCCTAAAACGACCTTCCCAATTGGATGCCAACTTTCCATGTCGTGGATCCTTTCGAGCATCAGTTTGCATTCTCCATACCAAATCACCTTCTTTAAAAGCCCTAAATTTTACTTTTGCATTAAATCTCTTCATTGCTCTTCGTTTTACTGCAGTCTCCTTTATTTTTGCTTTTTCTTTAAGTTCTTCAATAAGATCAAGATCGGTTCTCAAACACTCATTGTTGATATTACAGTCTTCCATTTGTCTTCTTAATGTTGGTTCATTAACTTCTACTGGTAACATTGCATATGTTCCTTAAGTGAGATTGAACGGTGTTTCTCCAGTTGATGTTTGCGGTGTGCAACGATATGCCCATAAGATCTCCAGTAATTTCTCTGCCCATAATCCTTTAGCAGTCCCCAACCTCTTTTTTAATTGTCCAAGAATAACCTTGTTTGCGGCTTCGGCCTGTCCATTTGTTTGCGGATGTTCAACTGAAGTGGTTGTGGGCTTGATTCCCAAATCTGCATAAAATTCCATAAGTTTTTTGTCAATGAACTGTCGGCCATTGTCACTTACAATAGTATGTGGGATTCCAAATCGACATATTATATTTTTCCATACAAACGTTTGGACTTGCTGTGCCGTTATCTTTGTCAATGCCTCTGCTTCTATCCATTTTGTAAAGTAGTCTACAGCTACTATCATGAATTTTGTTTGGCCTCGTCCAAGTGGGAATGGGCCAAGTATATCAATTCCCCATTTTGCAAATGGCCATGGAGATATAATTTCTTGCAACTCCTGCGCTGGGATATGATTTAAGCTCCCAAACTCTTGACATTTTCTACATGTTTTGACATAAACTTCACAATCCTCTCGGATTATTGGCCAATAATAACCAGCTCTGCAAACCTTTGTTGCCATTGTTCGAGCTCCGCAATGCAGTCCACAAATTCCTTCATGAAGTTCTTTGACTACATATTATGCTTGTTCTTTGGTCAAACATTTTAACAGGGGCATGGAATATCCCCTTTTATATAGCTCATCACCGATTAGAATGAAACTAGCTACTTTCTTTGCTGTTTTTGCATCCGGCTCAACACCTTGCTCCTGGGTCTTTATGATTTCGATGTATGTTTTTATCCAGTCATCTTTGGATGTTACAATATTGAAGCATTCGTCCAGACTAACTGTCGGATGACTGAGGGTTTGTTGTATAACTGAATTGTGTTGTACTTGCCTTTGTTGGCTGGCTAACTTAGACAATGAATCTGCTTTCATATTTAATTCTCTTGGAATATATTTCATCTCGGCTTTGTTAAAACATTGCATAATATTTAAAACTTTATGATAATATTTCATTAACAAAGGGTCTTTTGCCTGGTACTCCCCGTGCACTTGTCCCACCGATAGTTGTGAATCAGTTTTGCAAATGACATTTTCCACTCCCATGTCTCTGGCTAATAACAATCCTGCAATAAAGGCTTCATATTCGGCCTGGTTGTTGGATGTTTTGAACTCGAATCTTAGCACCATCTCTACTTGGAAATTATCTGGTCCTTCAAGTACTATTCTTGCTCCGCTTCCTCTTTTGCTTGACGCGCCATCTACATACAAAGTCCATTAGTCCTGTTGTGCTGATGTTGGCATCTGAATGATAAAATCTGCAAGAGATTGGCCTTTAATTGGTCCTCTTGGTTCGTATTTGATTCCATATTCTGAAAGCTCCATTGACCATGTCACCATTCGACCTGCAAGCTCTGGTTTTTTAAAATTTTAGATATTGGAAAATCTGTCCTCACAATTATCTGATGATTCTGAAAGTATGGTCGAAGGCGTCTTGCGGCATACACTAATGTTAGGGCAATTCTCTCAACTTTGGGATATCTGGTTTCGGCATTTTGTAGGGTTCTACTCACAAAATATATCGGTTTCTGCTCTGGGTTTTCTTGGATTAAAGCAGCTCCTATTGCTTCATTTGAAGTGGCTAAGTAGACTATGATGGGTTGATTGGGCACAGGTTTTACTAAGATTGGGGGTTCAGCCACCATGCTTTTTATTTGAGATAAAGCTTGCTCACATTGTTCACTCCACACAAAGTTTTCAGATTTTTTCAACAATTTTATAATCGGTTTGGTTTTCTCAGCCAATACTGGCAGAAATCTTGATAATGAATTCAGCTTTCCTACTAGCCTTTGTACTTCTTTTAGGTTTTTTGGTCTTCCCATCTGCATGATTGCCTCACATTTACCAGGATTGGCTTTGATTCCTCTGTTTGTCAACATGAATCCCAAAAATTTTCCTCCTCTGACGCCGAAAACGCATTTTTCTGGATTAAGACGAATATTGTACTTTCTTATTTGAGCAAACACTTCTTCAAGATCTTCCAGATGTTTCTGTATCTCACTTGATTTAACGACCATGTCATCAACGTACACTTCTAAGTTTTTTCCAATTTGTTCTTTAAACACTTTGTCCATCAATCTTTGGTATGTTGCTCCAGCATTCTTTAAGCCGAAAGGCATGACTTTATAACAATAATTTGCAACATCAGTGGTGAAAGCTGTTTTTGGGATATCAGGTGCATACATCTGTATTTGATTATACCCCGAATAAGCATCAAGAAAACTCATCATCTCTTGGCTAGATGCCCCATCAACTAGTCGGTCTATATTAGGCAATGGATATGTGTCTTTTGGGCAAGCTTTGTTCAAATCGGTGTAATCTGTACACATTCTCCATTTTCCATTTGGTTTTTTGACGAGTACCACATTAGACAACCACGTAGTATACTTAGCTTCTCGGATAAAACCAGCTTGTATTAATTTTTGAGTTTCTTCAATTGTTGCCTTTCGTCGTTCTTCTCCTAACTTTCTTCGTTTTTGAGATACCAGCTTTGCTTCCCGGCAAACAGATAATTTGTGACACATTACCTCTGGATCAATTCCAGGAATATCAGACGGCTGCCAGGAAAATAAATCCTTATTGCTACGCAACAGTGTGATGAGTTTGCTAAGTAATTCATCAAGCATACTTTCACTTATATAAGTGCACTGTTTGTCGTCTTGGCCTAACACTACTGCTGTTGTTTCTTCTTTCGGCTCCAGCCTTTCCTCATTCAATCTGGGATCCAAGTCCACCATGGCTACTATTTTTTCAGCATCTCTATCCATCTTCAAATTCATTTTTAGACCTGCCGCATAACACTCCCGAGCATCTCTTTGATTGACATAAACTGTCGCTATCTCTCCTTTTTCTGTCGGGAATTTCATGGCCAAGTGCGGTGTTGACACAATTGCTCCTAACTTATTTAAGGAAGATCGTCCTAGCAACACATTGTATGAAGTGGATGCATCCACCACCAGATATCGGATTTTAATTTTTCTAATTTTGCTACCTCTTCCAAATGTTGTTACCAAATCAACATATCCTTTTGTGTTAACTCTTTCGCCCGAAAAGCCAATGATTTGCTCTCGGAAAGACACTATGTCTTCTTCTCTCAAATGTAACCTTTTAAACGTATCCCAGAACAAGATATCAACCGAACTTCCTTGATCAACCAAGGTCTTCATGACAGCATATTCGGCTATTTCAACCGTGATCACCATAGGATCATCATGATCTAGATCAATTTCTTGAAAGTCTTCGTCTGTGAAAAGCATTGGTGGTAAAGTTCTTCTTTTAAAAACATGATTAACAGCCCTGATATTTCTCCAATGTTGCTTTCGTGCTGACGAGGATTCTTTCCCAGAAAAACCCCCTGAGATCGTATTTATAAACCCCCTAACCGGCCTTCCCAAACTTCGCTCCCTGCTTCGTCTTACTGACTGGGTGCTTTGATAGATTCTATCTCCTCTTTCTTCTGGCCTTCCAATCCTTCTATCATCTCTTTTTTCCACTCGTTTATTTTCTCTCCTTTCAAACCTTTCAACCCTTCTTTCACCCAGCTCTCGCCCTCTCACATCTCTCTCAGGGCTCAACCATGCTCGTGCGTTTCCCCCTCGAACAAAACGTTTTAACTGCCTGGCATGAATCAACTCTTATATTCTGTCTTTCAACCCAATACACTCTTCTGTATGATGACCATGATTTTTATGATATTCACAATGTTTAGTGCGGTCTGCCCTTTCTGGTGTTCTTGCTTTTCTTGGTGATGGTATTATTTCAGCTGCCATGGCTTCCTGTAGAATTCTTGCTCTGTTTGTATTTAGAGGTGTGTATTTGATGAGCATATATTTATTCACACTCACTAGCCTTATTCATAGATTATTGGACTATAATAATAAATAAATCCATTGTTTTAATTAATATTCTTATAATTGGGTTTATTTGGGCCTTAACTATTATTATTGTTAATTTTGTCTTTTTAGAGTAAATTATCCAGAGGAAGCATCTACCTTTGTGAATGGGCCAAATATGCAAAAGTCCAAGTTGCTTCTTGAACCAAAACAGAAAAAATATTCTGAGGAGAAGAAAGAGAAAATAAAATCTACAATATCTCAGAAACAGAATTGGAAGCAAATCTTCTGCAAAATACAAGAATTATGGAAAGATAGAAACTTGGAAACTGTTAACAAAATATAAACTACAATATTCTCTCAAGATCCTTGGAGCAGAAAAGTCTATAAAAGGACACAAGCATCAAGGATAAAAGGGAGAGAGCTTCATAGGGTTTTCTTAGTTTCTTTTCTTATTTGTAATTCTTTTGCCTCCGCATGGAAAGCTAAACCTTTTGGTTGATTCCTTTGTGATTCCCCATTGAGTTCTGAGGTTTTGATCAATAAAAGTTTCTATTTTTAATTCTCTATAGCAGTTGTTTTTATTGTCTAATCTCCTGGAAAACTAGTTTTTGTGAGAGGTTGTACTTGAACGCATGATTGAGAGTCTTCCTTATCTTAAACTTTGGTTTCTTAGTTAGTTCGTATTGTTCTAATTAATTTCTTGGGCGCATGATTCAAGAGAGAGGAGATAAGCATTCCCATGGAGTATACGCATGGAACAAAGTGGGTATTGATTAAACCGGTAGACGCATGCTTTACTGGTGAGCTTCAGTTGAATTAGGTTTGGCGCATGTTCAATCTAGTTTAACTCTGCTGAGGATTGAGAAAAGAATAATCTTTAGAGAGCCTGTGAAGAATTCATTGGTGGAAGAACTTGGGAGTCAATCTGCATTCTTTACTGATTCAAATCATCATTTATATTTTCTTGCTAAGCGATCACAACCCCTATTTCTTTACTATTATTGCTAATTTTCATTGTTTGCAGATAGGTTTTGAATTCTATTCACTGAAATTACTATTGGATTCGTTGGGAGACGACTTGGGGTCATCTGACCACAACTATATTATCATCTCTCTAGTGTTAGGCAAGTCTACGCTAGAATCATATTAATTTGACAGCAAAACGACAGCTATCAGTATTGCTGGAACTTTCGACTTCTGAACTCTTCTCGGGCTCTTCTTGCAACAGGTGGGTGTTCTCTTTCTATCACCCTTTTCTCACCTCCATCAACCCTTACTTGGTTTCGAAACTCCCTTAATTCTTCCATTTGCATAAATTTTGATGCTCGTTGCCTTAGTTCATCCAAATTGATCGCATGTTTCTTACAAAGACTATCGGCAAATGGTCCCGGTTTTAATGCCGTTATCATGTGATGCATGGTAACCTCTGGGCTAAGATTTCGGATTCCCAAAGCAACCTTTCCAAACCGTTCCATGAACATTCTTAAAGACTCTCCTTTCTCTTGTCTTATGTTTACTAAGGTGATTGACATTAAATGATGAGGGCGACTAGTTGCAAATTGAGCGCCGAACTTTTCTATCAACGTATCAAAACAATCTATACTCAAAGGTGGGAGGTGTGTAAACCAGCTCAATGCTGCCCCTTTCAGAGTTGTAGGAAATACTCTGCACATAACAGCATCATTCCATGTATACAAGCTGATTTGAGTAGTATATATTGCAATATGTTCATCAGGGTCCGTACTCCCATCATATTTGTCAATGGTCAAGTTCTTCCAGTTGTCAGGCAACGGAGTATCAATTATAACATCATAAAACGGATGTTTTCTAGAAGATGTCCCTGCACAAACCCCAGAGTTTTCAAGCCATCTTCTTTTGGTTTGGGAACTTTCGTTGTGATATAGCCTTTCATTCACTTGTATCCCAGGTTGAACAGTTTCGAAAGATGAATTCAAAACCGTTTCCTCTTGTAACTTTCTCCTCATGTGTGTGTTTTCGGCTCTCAACATACTCAATTCTTCTTCATTATTCTTTTTTAACATCTCGAATTCTTTTTGTAGTTGGACCAACATTGCCATTGGCATGTTAACATTGTCTTCCCGATCTCCACCTTGTTCTCCTCCTTGACTCATCTTGTCTTTAACCCTTTTCAATTGACCCTCGGCCCCACGGTGGACGCCAAAATGTTCTTACAGCAGGGACCAAGAACACAGGAAATAGGTTAACAAGACTAATCCTTCAATCTTGGGCTGGATACTATCTTGGGTTGGATATTTGGTTTCTCTCCTCAGCTGGTGCTCTCGGCTTCTCCTCTCGGCTGGTACTCTCGGCTTCTCCTCTCGGCTGGTGCTCTCGGCTTCTCCTCTCGGCTGGTGCTCTCGGCTTCTCCTCTCGGCTGGTGCTCTCGGCTTCTCCTCACGACAGGTGGGGGGTACCTGCAAGTCGCTCCGATGCCAAAGTCAGAAAAGGTTTAATATTCATCAGATAAAATCACTCTTACCTTTTTCTTACTCTGGACTTCTATTTATAGGGTTTCCTTAATGGGCTTTTTCCCTTTTCTGTTGGACTTTCTCTTTACACCTTTTTATTATTTACACACCCCTCCTGTAGGTTTTAAACTTAATTGGGTTTCATTTTTATAGTAATAGTTATATTTTATTTTATTCTTTAATGTATATCTTTTTCACTCTCAGTTTAAACCTTATCCCCCCTTGTTTACTTAATGTTGTTCTCGGCCTAAACCTCTCGGTTTTAGCCTACCAGTACACTTAATAACATCACTCCTCATGAAAAGTTGTTTGGAAAACCATATGACATTTCCTTTCTAAAAGTGTTTGGTTGTCTCTGTTATGCTAGTACCATTACTGCACACATGAAAAAATTAGATGATAGATCTATCAAAGGTATTTTTCTTGGCTTCCCGCAAAATACAAAATGTTATATTATCTTAAATTTAAAGTTTCATAGCATAGAGATATCAAGACATGTAATCTTTCATGAAAACCATTTTCCATATAAATTGGACAGTGGCTTGCCTAAGGACCCTAACACTTTATCTCTCCCTATTTCTAACGCATATAATTCTGCTTTTGATTTTTTTTTTTTCTGATATTGCACCTCCTGTCGAGCCATGTGCCTTTACTCCTGCACCCAATATTGTCCCTCCACCAGCCTCATTATCCTCTGATCTTCCAACAAATAGTGCCTATGCGCCTGCATCCAATATTGCACCTCCACCAGAATTATCTCCGCCTGCATCTCTAGGAAGCACCTCACCCCAATTTCCAAGAAGATCAGCTCGTCCTCACCGAAAACCCGCCTATCTTGCGGATTTCCACACTGCAACCAACACTGTAAGTAGTACATATCCTATTCATAATTACTTGTCTTACAATTCTTTATCTTCCAATTTTAGAAATATTATTTTCTCTATCAATTCTCATCTTGAACCTCAGACATATAACGAAGCCTCAAAACATGCTTCTTAGCAATCTGCCATGCAAGATGAGCTTCAAGCTCTTGCTGCTAACAATACTTGGCAACTTACCCCTCTCCCTTCAGGAAAGAAAACTATTGGTTGTAAATGGGTATATAAAATCAAATATCATTCTTATGGCATTGTTGAGCGCCACAAAGCTAGAGTTGTTGCCAAAGGGTTCACCCAACTTGAAGGACTTGATTTCTTAGACACTTTTGCACCTGTTGCTAAACTCACTACCCTCCGCCTTCTCCTTGCTATTGCCACTACCAAAAATTGGATTTTAAAACAACTTGATGTCAATAATGCATTTCTTCATGGTGATCTCCATGAAGAGGTATACATGACACCCCCACTTCGCCTCTCTCTTCCTTCTCCCCAGCATGTTTGCAAGCTTCAACGGTCTTTGTATGGTCTTCGTCAAGCTGGTCGCCAATGGTACGCCAAACTTTCTACTTTTCTTTTATCAAATAATTACTCTATTTGTTCTGCTGATCACTCTCTTTTTCTTAAATATAATAACGATAAACTCACTGTTATTCTTGTTTATGTTGATGATTTGGTCTTAACTGGCGATGACACTGAGGAAATCAATACAATTACTGCATCCCTTCACCATCACTTCAAGATAAAAATTTAGGTCATCTCACTTACTTTTTGGGATTGGAAATTGCTCGCAACAGTTTTGATCTTCATTTAAGTCAACACAAGTATACTCTTAATCTTCTTCACGAAACTGACATGCTTGACTCTGCACCTGTGGCCACTCCTATGACTCATACCTCCCGTCTCTCTCCCGATCAAGGCTCCCTTCTTGATGCTAATGCAACTTCCCAATACAGAAGACTCCTTGGACGTTTAATCTACTTAACCAACACGCGACTTGACATCGCCTTTGCTGTCCACAATTTAAGCCAATTCATATCTGCACCCACAACTCATCATCAACAAGTTGTCTCACGTCTTTTGCGTTACCTCAAGGGCACCCCTGGTGAAGGACTATATTTTTCTCATACTAGCTCACTTCACCTCTTTGGTTTTAGTGACTTTGACTGGGCAACATGTCCTACCACACGCAAATCTGTCACTGGTTATTCCATCTACTTAGGAGACTCCCTAATATCATGGAAATCAAAGAAGCAGCCAACTATCTCCCGCAGCTCCTCCAAAGCCGAGTATAGAGCCCTTGCCACCACCACATGTGGGCTACAATGGTTGTCTGACCTCTTTCAGGATTTACATCTTCCTCTCTCCCAGCCTGCAACCCTGTACTGTGACAACAAATTTGTCCTTCAAATAGCGTCCAATCAAGTCTTTCATGAACGCACCAAGCACATCAAAATTGATTGTCACCTAGTTCGTGAAAAACTTAACTCTGGTCTCCTCAAACTGCTGCCCATTACTTCTGCCATGCCAGTTGTTGACATATTCACCAAGCCTCTTGCTTCCGCACAGTTCTCTACTCTCAAATCCAAGCTGGGTCTAACAAATATCTACTCCTCAGCTTGAGAAGGGATGGGGGGGAGGGGTGTTAACATATTTAGTTTTTTCTGTTTTAAGTTATTGGACTTTGTTTGTTTGGCCTAACTTTCCTTTTCTATTTCAGTTATGTCTTAGTCTTTTTTCTTTTCTTTGTTTTTCTCTTTTTTATGCTTAAGTCATTGTCTCTTTTTTATTTGTAATTAGGGTTCATCAGAACCTCCGTTTCTCTATTGTGACTTTGTGTGATTACGTGCACTTCATTTCATGCATCACAGACAAGGCATATTCATCTTCAACGGTAATAATTACTTTAATTCTTCAAATTTTGTAATCTATAAATTATATTTTAATTATTAAGTAGGATGTAGTTACTATAATTTGTTTGATTTGTTACTTATGTCTTGTTATTTGCAGAAGTCTACGGTTTTTTTTATGAGCAAAGAAAATGATTAAAATCGTACTATACTCCTAATATCTGGTTAATTGTATAAAAAAAAAATTAATGATTATTCTCAACAATATATAGTTAGGCAGTAAAAATATTTGTTTAAAATTGAATATTGATCCTATAGAACTAGACTATACAGCCTGGTGTGTCTATAAATCTTGATTATATAAATCTTTATTCTTTTTATGTGCATATTTGTATATTATGTAATTCATTATTTTTTTTTAATAAAAGAAAACAATGATCCATATTCATATAGAAAACGAATAAGATGTTGAACTTCCAAATTCATTCTTTATAAATTTGTTTGAAGAAATAACGGTTTTAGGTAACCAAATTTTTTTTTATATGGATTGGCAAAAAAATGTCTCATTTGCTAATAAAATTGAACTCGGAATGTTATATGAGGATTTTTATATTGATTTTTGTTTTTAAAATAATTTTTTTATTAGCAAAAAAAGTGATCCAATCCAACCCATATATATATATATATATATATATATATATATATAAAGAATCAACACTTCCTTTCTAAAATAACAAGACCTTGAAAGCTTACCAAATGTTATCAATTCAAAACCAACAAATAGCAATCTAACTGGTGATGACTAAAGGCACCTTAGAAACATACTAATACATTAAAATCATCTGACTAAAACTAAAGGCTTGTAGAATCAAAGGCTCTTGACAAAAAACATACAAGTCAAAGGATGCAAGATACCAATCAGAAAAAAGAAAACACATGCAGAGACAACTTTAATTGTAATCCAAAGACCAAACATTTAGTTGAACCAGGGTGAAAATTTCAGAATGATCAATCACTCAGCTTTTAAAGATGTGCTTATTCATATGCCTCTAAATCTCACCAACAACTGCAATCCAAACACTTCCTTGGACCATATTTAGGAAGTTGAACAATTTAAAATGCAAGAAATGTGAAACTGAGTCGTGATGATCAACCGACGCCAAAAATAACATTGGTTCCAAACTAACCAAATAATTTTACAGTAAAAAAATAAGTGTTTGTTGTCTCCTCTTTCGCTCCACAAAGACAACATAAGATACTATCGACTATAACTCCCCGTCTTTCCAAATTGGCCTTAGAAGCAATCGTATTAACCATCACTCTCCAATATTAAATAATAAATATACTTACATTTATTTAAATATTTATTAAATAATTTTAAAAAACATATATTCTCTTGTTTTCAATGTAAAATAATAATAATAAATAAATTATAAATATATAATTTTTTTTAAAAATATCAAATAAATTAAAATTGTCTAATATTTTAAGAAAAACACATTCACACATATATATATACCAAAATGCTTAAGTTTCTTATCTCCATGAATTATCGTAAAGGTTGAATTGCCTCTAATAATGATATGAGCAGAAAAATATTTTATTAAAAATTTAATCGATTATAGAAAGATAGACTTCTCTCGTTGGATGGGAAGATCTGTCTGATTAAGCCTGTGCTTACGTCCATTTCATTATTTTACTTGTCTTTATATAAAGTGCCTGTTAAGGTGTTAAAGGAGTTAGAAAGAATTCAGAGGCAATTCCTTTGGGGGTGAGGGTCGGATGGGAGGAAGATTGTTTGGGCTTCTTGGAAGAAAGTTTGCAAGCTCCGTGAGGACGAAGGTCTTGGCATTATTGATTTGAAAGCTTTCAATATAGCACTTTTAGGGAAATGGATCTGGCGTTTGGGGACGGACAAGGGCGGAATGTGGAAGGATATTCTTGAGTCCAAATATGGAGGGTTGAGAAGTCTGAGAGAGCAAAGGAATAATGTTAAGGTGTCCCTTTAGTGGAAAGACTTGAAGGAGGTTTTGGCATCAGAGGATTGGGGAAGGAGGTTTAAAGATCGTTTCAAGTGGAAGATTGTAAACAGGAAGTCAATAAGCTTTTGGGATGATATTTGGGCTAGTTGTGGTAATCTAAAGAGTGTTTATCCGAGGTTGTGCTCTTTGAGCGTCCCTTCTGAACCTATGTTGGTTGAGGTTGGGAATTGGCTTGACGGAGTCTGGGAGTGGAAATTAGTTTGGAGAAGAAACATGTTTGAGTGGGAAAAGGCTTTGGAGAGTCAACTTCTTCAGGAACTCCAAGGTATGAGGTTAGAGTTTGACTGGAGGATAGCTGGGTCTGGAAAGACAGTGAGTTTTCTTCTTACTCGGTCAATTCTGCTTATGTTGTCTTAAGGAGCGAGTTTGAATTGGGGAACAATTCTGTGTATGAAAAGTTTTGGAAGACTAAGGTTTTGCCTTCGGCCCAAGTCACCGCCTGGCGGGTGTTGGAAAATAAGTTAGCCACCAAGTGCAATTTGGTAAGGAGAGGAGTAGAGTTTGAGAGTTATTTATGCATTATGTGCAGGGTGGAAGAAGAGTTTAACCACCATTTATTTTTCGATTGCAAGATAACTTGGCTTGTTTGGAGCCAATGCTACACTTGGTTAGGTGTGGCATCCGTGAACCATTATGACTTTTACTTCCATTTCTTACAGTTTAGGATGTGCAAACCGTCTGAAACTGTTAATGTGGTTTGGAGGACTATCTGGACTACTATAGTAAGTGGGATTTGGAGTATCAAGAATAAGATAATTTTTAAATGAGGGGTGGTGGATGTTTCAGAAGTATTTGCTCTTATTCAATTGAGGACTTGATCTTGGATTGTCTCCAAGGTCCCTTCAACGTGTTTTTCTTATTATGATTGGTGTCTGAATCCTCTGGTGTGCATGTTCAGATTTCATGTTGTTTTTTAAGGTTGGTTGTTTGGTTGGTAGTTGACAGTTGTGCTTTCTGCAGTTGTTAGGTTTGTTTGGACTTTTGTTTTGCTCTCAGAGGATAAGTTTTTGTTATGTATAAGAATTAGACCACCCCTGAAGTGATTCATATTTATTTATTTATTTTTGCCGATAAAAAAAACGGATTTAAGTATATAGTCAATTATACGAAGAAAAAATAGTGTTGTTAAACATGTTGTTAAAATAATCAATTATCTTATTTTAGAGAAAGTTTTTAAAAAATGTGCATATAATCAATCATATTTAATAATAATTAATTAATTTGTGTAGACATGATTTTTACATGTTTAACATATAATTGATAATTTTTAATATATTTAATTATTTCAAGTTTTTTAAAAACATATTTTTTTAATATAATCGATTAAGTATAGTTTCAATATATTAAAATTATCATAAACTACTTTTTCGGTTGACGAATGAATAAATTAATTGATTATATAATTATTTTATTAATTATATCAAAATTTCCTTAAAAAGAAGGCTCATTCATTTCCAAAATCAGTTTCAAAGTCACAATTTTCATTCATTTCATATCTAAAGTGCATTGTTGTGAGTAAGAAGGTTTCATTGATAATACTTTTACAAAATCCATCTTATTTTGAAAGATTGCTAAAAATCCATTAAGGAAAAGTGATCATGTTGAGTCATTCCATAATATATCATCTAACAGGTGATGTGATTGTTTTTGTCTTAATCTAGTTACATAGTTGTTTTTTTGTAATTGGATATTTTAAGGTTTTCAGTAAAAAAACATATACTTCAGGTTATTTAGATGTAAGTTTAGGAAGAATCAAATCATTATAAAATTTCTTATGTGTTGGTTTTACTTTTAATTATTGTATTGACCTTTTATTATTTTTTTATGTTCATTGACTTGACTATGTACTTTATTTACCGATAATAAAAATAAAATAAAATACTTGTACACTTAATCTCTCTTATTATCAGCAACTTTTTTTTTAAAAATTCAACCATCTTATTTTTTTTTGTCATTCTTTGTTTTACAATATTATCGTATTCATATATAATCAATTTTGATATTCTATATCACGGTCACAACATCATCCCACAATAACATAAACACTATAGTTTACTACCTATTAAACAATTTTCATCAATTCTAACGTTAAAACTAAAACCACAATTCACTGAAAAAAACAATATAATTACAATGACCTAAAATGTAATGTATAAGAGTGAAAACAATATATGAAATATGTCTGAAATGAGGAATAAGTAACAAATTGAAAGGATCCTTAATTTATTAAACAATAGAATAAAATAGAAGGTAATGTGAGCCTTTAGAAACATGCATCCAAAACACAGCAGCAACACAATGCAGCACAACTGCGACAAAATAATGACACATATCAATAATTACAGCCAACAAATGAGACATAAATTAAATATATATATATATATATATTTTAATAATATTTTTTCAATAGTATTGTTGTTATTTAAAATGTCAAGATATCAAGTTGTATAATAATGTCTAACAAAACTTTTTATTTAAAAAAATATGACTAATTGATTTTTTTCCCTCTCAAATTTGATTTCGGTGTCAGTACTTTTAATTTTATTTTCAATCTCATTTATTTTTTTAAAAAAAATATGTTTTCGTTTAAAATGAAAGTTGATAAATATTTGGTTGAGGATTAGAAGTTGTTTTCTTAAGAAATGCTTTTAGAAAAAAGCCAAAAAATTTGCATTTTTTTCTACTGCTAAAAATAGTCTTTGATCATTCTTGTTAGGTCTTCCATCATATCTCTCTAAACCTATACTAATACTCCTCATCTTGACTTAAAAACTGTAATGATGACTTAAACTAAAAATTAAAAGCAAAAACAAGTAATAAAAACAAATAAATTTTCTGAACCCTAAAAACTTAAATTGATTTTTTTTTCATGAAAATATAAGTATTTGAGAAATCAAACTTTGAGGGGTGAATTAAGGAGATTGGACATATTGCATGTGACAGAAATGTTTTTCTCATTTTCTGACTGGTATCTTATCCTCCAATCTATATGAGAATGATTTGTTGATGTCTTTTTTCATAGGTTTGTTCTTTTAGGTGGGATCTCAGGATCCAATTAGGTGAGTTGACTTGAGTTTTATTATACGTATTGAATCATCCTTAAAGTGGTTCACATTTATTGATATTTTATAAAAAAAAATGAATAATTACCATCCTTTCCAGAAGCCATCACCCTTAGACTTGGTTTCCACCATTGATGAATTCTGAGGGTATTGAGGAATGTCTTGGGTGGGATAACCAACAGGTGGAGGTGGAGGATAAGCTACATTCAAACAATTAACCACCATATTAGAGAGTGTATGTGTATTTGAAATAAATTTTTTAACTTGAATTGCTTAAGGAAATTTTAATGAAGCCTAAAATGAATATATATGCATAGGAATATAATTTCTGAAGGAGTTGTGAAATTCACAATGGTGGAAATGGAAGAAAATGACATCAAAGTTAAATGTGATTAGTTGAAAAAATATTAAAAAAATAGATGAATAGAAATAGGTAAAATATAGAATATTAAAATATTATTATTATTATTATTATCATTCTATCTTTACTTTATCAAATAATACCAATTATTTGTACACATTTTTTCTTCTAATTGTGTGTGTTTTGATTGCAGATAAACATTTATAAAATTAAATTTTAAGTGGTGACTTATGTTTGAGTATTTTTATTATAAAAAATAAGTTAGTAACTAAAATTATGCAGAAAAATTATCCAATTAAAGATTATTTAAATTGTTTCAACTCAATAAATTTTATCATTTTTGTTGTGAAATAAATGCATTAGTAAATCTATTATAAAATATTTGATCCAATAATATATATATAAAGGGGATTCCCATTATAAGTTCTACACAAATTTCTTTCAATTTTACTCTTATTTAATATATTTCATTTTATTAATATAATAGAGTATTTTTTCATTTTATATAAATTATTTAAAAAATAAAAGTATTTTTTAAATTAATATTAATGTACACTCACTCTTTTCTTAATTCTTTATTTTAAGGCAACAACGGAAAGAAATAGAGAACATAATCTCACACATTTTAACATCAAATTTCACATATCAAATAAAATAATCTTCATTTTTAATCATTCTCTCCACTTTATTTTTTGTTTTTCAATTTTGACTCATCTAAAGTTATTTTTGTATGTATATTAAATTATCATAAAAATTAAGTCAAAAAATAAATGCGAATACAAAGAAGCTGTGTGTTTGGGTAGTATATATATAAAGTTGTTTAAAGACAATTAATAAGTCTATAAGACACATAAAAATCTACTTAAAACTCTAACACGAAACCAAACTCGTTATATAAGGAAGTAGTTATATATAGACTTTTTAGTTATACCTTTAGTCACGCAATCTCTTAATACCACGGAACCTCAATTAAACTTCATTACTTAATCATATGATAGAGATTCTTTTAATGCCAACCCCTTTCATAATCCAATTAAGAACAAAAACAAAAATCTCAAAGTCATTATTATGTTTCTTATGCTTTTCAAAACTCAAATTTCTTGCAAACTAAACACCTACATCTCAACTTTTCAAAGATTATCAAAAATTAAAACATATTGGCACAAATTGTACAATCTTTTTCCTTCAATGATACACGAAAACAAAATTTGTTTTACACAAACAAAATTGTTTTAATTAAAAATCAAATTAATAACAATTAGAGATCTACGTCAATTAGAAATAAATATATTTTATTATATATAAAAAATGAGTATTACTTTTGTAAATTGATTATATAAGATTTTTTAATATGATCAATTTAATAAAATAAATTATTCATTGTAAATTAATTACAAAAATAAAACCTTCTTTCCTATGAGTAGAATAAAGAACATCATCTATGATAAATAACTTTCCAGCCAACATACATCAAAATGCATTAACACTTAATAAAGAATTCATATTCAACTCTATCATATTCCAAAACTTATTGAGTGAATAACACAAACATCACAATAAGTAAGATTAATCTCTGGTTATGGGATTTGGAGAAAAGTGGGAAAGGTTGAAATTAATATAAGAGAAAAATTAAGAATATGGTTTATTTTGTAGAAGTGTGAACTTGTAGAATAATAATAGTACTTTGAATTTAAAAATTGAGAATCATTAGTTGAGAAAAATAAAAAGTGAGAATAAAGAGAATAAAGCATGGAAGGGAACCTGTAGTAGTACTCTGACCTGAACTCATCTTCAAACAAAGGAATTCTCAGCACTTACCAAATATCTGAAAGAAGAAGGATGAAACAGGAGGATATGAAGATTGTAGGGTGCATGTATTTATATATGTATATGTATGTATAATACTTTTTATAAAGAAGAAGAAGCGAAGATATCAATGTTTTTGTTTGAAGAAATTGAGGATGTTACGTGGAAGACAACGAAGAACTGAACAAGGGGACGGCACCGCGTGAAGTGAATGATGAAAAATTGGATGAATGAATCAAGAAAGAGAAGAATCACAATTTTTTTTATAGATTTCTTACTTTATTATTTCAAGGAAATCAAAGTGATAATGGCAAAAAGATTTTCTTTTTCAAATGGGACGCGTGTCCTAAAATGAAAGGGACTTACTGAATCCTTTTGTCGCCAACCATTTCTTTCCTTAACCAAAACTTTTCTAAACAAATGTTTTGTACTTATAACCATTTTATATTTCTAGTTTGATACCTTCAAAAAAATTGAATAGATTAAAGTAAATATGATCATATAACATGAAACTATTCAAAAATATAGTCAATAATTTTGATAAAAAAAATATTTAGGACATACAACAGATAATCTTTTTTTAAAATAAACTAAAATATTATAAATTATATTTAATATATTATTTTCAACACTCAATTTCGTTTAAGTAAATAATATTTATTTTTAATAAAAAAATACATATACAATTAATTTAAAAAAATAAAAAAATGAAAAATGAAAATATTTAAATAATAAAAATATATTTTAGAAAATTAAATATAAATTTATTGATTAATAAATTTATTTTTCAAAAATTTAAAAAAAATAAACAAATTCAAAAATAAATAATATATATATATATATTGAAATAAAGTTTAATCTCAATATATTTATTATTCATCCTAATTTTATTAATGGGAATATGATCTTAATTAAGATTGATATATCACATAAAATGTTAAGTTAGGTAAGCAAATAAAAAGTTGATTGAGTTAAAGAAGTAAGACTTGATTTAAAGTGACAAAATTTAATAATTGAGATTTTGTGAATATTGTGTTAAAGAAAATTCTACAAATTTCATTTTGATATAAGATAACAAAAGATGAAGAGAACCCTTAATTATGTTTATGTTGACCTATGGGTCTATTTTTAGAAAACTAATAAAATCTAGTCAGGACACTCTCTAAACTTTTAAAATTTACAAATTTTTGTTTATGTTGCCTATGCTCACATAAGGTAAGGAAAACTAGATGCATGTGTTGTTAAATACACGTTTCTTAGCTATCTAGAAGGTGTGAAAGGATATCGTCTATGGCATCTTGAGCTAGGATTCAAGAAGTATATAATCAGTTTTGACATCATCTTTAGTAAAATTGAGATGGCTTATAAGACTAAAGTTTTAAAATTTAAGCCTAAGAGTAGTTGTTGTGGTCAGAAGGAAAACATTTAGTTTGGAGTCTAATACACAAGAAATGTCTGATAAAGACAAATGCTCTAGTGACAATAGATGAGAAATGTCTAATGAGGTTTTTTGACCATCATGGGACCTTT
This sequence comes from Phaseolus vulgaris, assembly GCF_000499845.2. Classification (NCBI taxonomy): domain Eukaryota; kingdom Viridiplantae; phylum Streptophyta; class Magnoliopsida; order Fabales; family Fabaceae; genus Phaseolus; species Phaseolus vulgaris. The sequence goes on from NC_023754.2 coordinate 387,525, forward strand.
TTTTTTGTTTTTACCAAAATGGGATCGTTGTAAAAAAAAGTACAAATCTGGGGCAAGTTGTGCAAGAAGTCGTGCCAAGTTGGCATGACTTTGCCACGTCAGCATGAAATCGTGCCAACTTGACACGACTTCTGCCACGTCAACCTAAAGTCGTGCCAAGTTGGCACGACTTTGTCCACATCATATTTTTTTAAAAAAATTCTTGTGTTTTAAATAAATATATATATATATATTATAATTATTTATTTATAATTAAAATTATAAGTTATGTAATATTTGAAATTCATTTGATAAATAAATTTTTATGAAGAAATAAATACTTAGGTAAAGAAAATGAGAAAATTAATAATCAAACTTGAAATTGAATTTTATTATCAAGTTTGTTTGTACGGACAATTGCTTCTATTGTGACATTCGGTTCTGCAATATGAACATTTTTTTGTTTATTTAGAATTGAATCATCTATTTCATGGATTAAATTAGACCTCATAAGCTTGAAAATATTGTGGAGACTGTACACTCGGGCGAGTAAATGACAAAATGAGCAAACAACAATTACATGTGGACAAGGCAGAGACGTATAGCTTAAAACTCCCCACAATTCTCTATTTATTTTCCAAATAATTAATTCTCATTTCTATTTATTTCCAAATGCAATAACAATTTTTTCATATTTTTTATTAATCTAATAACCAAATTAATATATTACATTACCGTCAAACATGATCCATACACAATTATTCATTTTTTTATTCCCATTTTGATAAAAACGAAAAAAAAGCCCTATGATGGTCAAAACCCCGTCTAATGAAGATAGACGCTCTTATGCATTTGATATAAACTGGTGTGCTCATGCAAACTTGCCAAAGATAAAACAAAGAGAACTACCAGAGCTCTGGAAAGGTATTTTTTTTATCAACAATAATGAATAAATAAATATGGGTCACTTCAGGGGTGATCCAACCCTTATACAACAAACCAAAACAACCAGCCAACATAGAACCATCCAAACTACTTTAAAGCCATCCAAACTACTCTAAAAGTAGCCCCAAATCCAAAAACAAATAATTTAATCGCAAAGCCAAATCGAGTATAAACACACCTTGAAAAATGATCGTATTCCTAAGACACCAAATCTCACTAACCACCGCAATCCAAATATTCCCCAAGACCAGATTAACATAATTAGATACATTACACAGGTTGAACTGCAAGCAAGAAAGCTTTGGAAAGGTATGAGTACACAAAGTTTATATATACTCCTTAATAGTTGCTAGTGAGGTGTTAGGAGATGAACCTTCTAGTGTATCATTTACATTAACAAGTAAGAACAAGACTCAATGGTTAGACGCTATAAATAAGGAGATGGGGTAACTTCATCTGAATAATACCTAGACTCTTATTTGTAAACTTGTAGCTTCTAGATCAATCAGTTGTAAATGGATTTTCAAACGTAAAAATAGTAATCCAAAAACTTGTCAACAAAAATTCAAGGCAAGATTTGTAGCTAGAGGTTTTACTTAGAAAGAAGGAGTTTATTATATTGATGTTTTCTCTCCCATTGTAAAGGAATCAACCATACAGATATTGTCAATCATAGTTGTTGAGCTTAACCTTGAGCTGGAAGAAATGGACATTGAGAATGCATTTTTATATGGAAACTTAAAATAGGCCATCTTTATGGAGCAGTCAGAAAGATTTGATGTAGTAGCCAAAAAGGATTGTACTTGTACACTAAGCAAATCCTTGCATGGTTTGAAACAATCCCCAAGGAAATGGAAGAAGTGGTTTAATGAGTTCATTGTTAGTGTGGTTTTGAACATAGTAAGTAAGATACTTGCGTCTATGATGTGAGTTGATTCTATGATTGCACATTTTATGGGTTACTCTTTTGTTTATAAGTTTTCATATTAGCAATTATGGTGATAAACTCAAAGAAGATTTCCATTGGACACGAACTTAACCAAGTGGTTAAGTAAGTGTGGATGTTCTCTTCTAGAGAGCAAAAGAGAAAACACAATTATATGGTGATGATGATGAGGTACGAAATTTTAAGACAACAAAAGGTAGAAATGATAAAGATGACTAAATGGAGAAAAACATTAAAGAACATGAAATGAAAAGGAATAATGGTGCAAATAAAGAAGGAAAATAGAAAGAGTAAAAAAATCTTATGGATGATTGAGGGGTGGTCACGCCACTTGGAGTGGTGGAAGACTCCAAGATGAATGGGGGAAGACTCCAAGCAGAGATTCTCTTCTATATTCAAATTCAAGTGTAAATTACACGAGGCAAGACTCCTTTTATATAGGAGAGAGTGACTTGGGGAGCAAGAGTGAGAGGGGTAGAGGAGTCATTTGTGAGAAACCTTCTAGAAGGTAAGTCAAAAAAACCCTAAACCTAAGTGCACATGTCATGAAAGGCGGGCTTGACAGAAGCCCAAATTACTAAGCACACCCTACTCAAATTACTAAGCACACCATACTCTATCTTATTCTTCTATTTGGACCCTCAAAGTGACCCCAATTTATTTACATAAACTTGTCTTTAAAAAAGACCATAAGAAAAAACATCTGATGCTCTGGCCTATGTCTAGTTCTTCTTCTGCTGAGGTCTTTTTGAAGTTTAGTGGGACCTTGTCTTGGATGCTGAGATGACTGACTTAATTGTGAAGTTTTTGTTGTGTTCCTAGTCATTTGTTTGTCGAGATATTTTGTATAAGTTTACTTAAAGTTTATAGCAAAACATCGCTTCATAGTATTGATGTTGTATGTTGATGACTTTCTAAATTAGCTAGCAATAGTAAGCTTGAGGCTGCGAAGGTTAAGACTAAGTTGAATAGCAAATTTTATAAGAACGATATTAAAACTGCTATTGTGATCATCATACAACAACATAAAAGGATAATTGTGTTTATTTTATTTTAAAGAGAAATAAAAAGATAGTCAAAAGGGTCATTGTGTACTTATATAAGTAAAAAAAATGAAATTAAATAATATTTGTTTGTAATCTATTGATTATATTAAAACTTTTCAAAAGTCTACTTGAAAGATAATTAAACGTAGCTTAGTAAGAGTAAATTAGGAAAAAAATATTTATGTTTCCTTCTATTAAATGTGTATACTATATATCATGTTTAAGTCCTTCCACACAAGATTTACAAAATAAATATATTTTAACACATCTTATAAATTCATAGATGATAGCCATTAGACCGTGTACTAGTTCATTTGTTTTCTAGCTTCTTTAAAAATATATATAACTCTAATCAACTTTACACTAGGTTAATGATGAGAACATCCAAGCCTAAGGGCATGGTGAATAGGAATTTGATTAAGACATTCCAGATTTAGGTGGACTCATGACAAGAGGAAGGCTTAGAAAGGTTCAAGAGACATTGCAGCACAAGGTGTTGAATCGCCCACAATTTAAGAAGACTAATAATATTATTATTTTACTTCAAGTAAGATTTGAACCCAGATCCAGTTTGAAAGTATTTACTTAACCATTGGGACAAATGATTCTTCTTAAAATATAGGGATTGTATTTTCATTTTATTTACTTACAAACGAGACAAGACCTATAACTAAATTTGTATTTATACACTTTTGGAATTCAGAATGAGTATGAATATTTTGGCAATTTAAGAGAGAATATTTCTCTACTAGGACTTTTCCCTACATCTCGTGATCTTATCAAGAATCCATCAATTCTTGTGGTGATCCTCCTTAGGCTTATCAAACTTAGTTTGTGGTGCCTTCCTTTATCCATTTTTTTCATTGTTACTATTTTTAATTGATTCTATTCCGTAACCCTGAATTCCTATTTCCATTATCAGTTCTATTTGGAATCATATCAATTAACCTCACACTTTAACTTTTACTATGTATACGAATATAACCATTGTAATCTATGACAATCTTCAAAATAATAGTTACAACTTCCACCATTACTACTATACTACATGTCAATACCACCACTAACATATGACAACAATTACCATCACAACTTCAACCTTTATTATCATCATTTTCTCTCCCACCTTCTTTTGTAAATATATATTCCATTAAAAATAAAAAATAAAAATTCTTATTAATATTAATTCTATGGATTTGATTCATTTTCCTCTAACATTTTTTCTGAATTAGAATAATGAAACACCTTCTCTAAAACTTGCACCATAGCAAAGTCTCTTACCTCAATGAAGAACAACAATAAAAAAAATAATTTAAAACACTGCAACCATATAAATTAATTATCAATATGAGATAAATTAAAAAGGACTTGCAAAAAAGTTATAGTTATGACAAAAAAAAAACATTTAGAAGTGATAAGATAAAGCTAGATTATAACTTCTTCTTGTTTTACAATGTGTTTCCATCCAAGTGAGTATTGTTCATGAAGATAGTAGGTAGTGATTCTTGATCAAAAGATTTATGTTGAACTAATGTGAAGATTTGTAAAAATTGATTTAGTAAAATCTTGTTAAGATTCCTAGATCCTTTGACTACTTCAAATTGTCTTATGGTTTAGGATTGTTTGATTGTCCCAATTTATATGTCTTTATCAAAGCATTTGATGACATCAAATCGCCTGCCTTACATAAGACGTTAACTTCCTCTTCGATTAGATCATTTCAAGAGTCCGTCAAAGTGAAGTTTCAAGCTTAATAGTGAAAGCATTGTTCATGTTTCGCTAGTTTACGCATGATTTATGAAAGTTAGTTATAGTAGTTATGCCATATAAATAGAAACTTATATTAATAGTTTTGTTCACTAAGAGTTATTATTCCCGATAGGAGATATTGTTAGTGGAGTGAGAGTTCAATGAAAGAGAAATTACAAGTTGTAACCTTTATTGATAATGAATGATGGTGAATGTATATGAAAGTTCGTTCACACTTTAATTGAGTTATGTAGTTTCTATTAGTGATTTGGTTATGTCTTTTTGTCATTTATCTTTTATCAATCTTTCTTTTTATCAATCTTTCGTATAAACTTCTCAATTATCATTTTATTCTTCATAACAAAAATAAATATAAAAAATTGATATATTTTGTTGATTATATAAAAAAAATCGATATAGCATATAGTTTCTACCTCGGTAACAAAGACAATCATGATTTGCATAAAATATTTTATATCTATTAGCCATGTAATATCTATATAAATTTTCGTAATTGGAAATGTAAATATTATTATTATATATAAACCTTGAAGAATTCTAATGAATTTGACAAAATAAATAAATAATAGTTCGATATTTATTATAATTTATATTATTAACTGACTCGTTAAATTATTGTTCAATTAATATAATTAATAATTTATGTATTTGTTGACCAATTTATATTGTAACGGATACAGTAGTTACAATACTATTGCAATTAGTAGTTACATTCAACCCCAAATGCGAAATTTTGATTTTAATTTTCTTTAATGTTTTATCTCTATTCCACTTTTGTATTACAGTATTGAATCATATTATAAATTTTGATATATGTCTATATAGTATATTTAGTAAATATTAATTAATCTATTTTTAAATGTACACTATGTTTAAATGTTTAATATACAATATTAAAAATACCATATTTAATATGCATAATATTTTATTTCACAGTCAATTTTACTTATGTGTTAATTATAGTATATATTCAATAATATAATTGATTAAACAATGTCAATATATATATATATATATATATATATAATATGAGATAAAAATTGATTAAGAAAAAATTATATATATGTAAATGTATATATGAAAATAAATTAAAATACCTGTTAAGAATTTTATTATTTGTATTACTGTTTAAAAACTATAGAATAAACTGATAATAAATATATAAAGATAATAATATATCTCTTATGATTTATATTTGAACATTTATCTATGATATTTAGTATTATGATTTATATTTGAACAGTTGTCTATGATATTTAGTAAATATAGTGTTTAAGTTTTCGGAAAAATTTGTTAATTATTGACTATTTCAGAAGGAAAGAGTGAAAACAAAAAAAGAAAGAAAAATAAGAAAGATTTATAATATATATATTAAACAATGTAAATATATTTTATTATTCAATGTAAGATTCTGACCAAGCACTCACAATATATATATATATATATATATATATATATATATATATAAAATGAGATAAAAAATTAATTAAGACAGCAATTATATATTTATGTAATTGTATATATGAAAATAAATAAAAATACCCGTTACAAATTTTATTATTTGTATTACTGTTTAAAAACTATTTAATAAACTGATAAATATATAAAAATATATCTTATCATTTATATTTGAACATTTATCTATGATATTTAGTAAATGTAGTGTTTAAATTTTGGAAAATTTGTTGGAAAGAGTGAAAACGAAAAAGAAAGAAAAAATAAAGATTTATAATATATATTCAACAATATAATTGATTAAACAATGTCAATATATAGATATTTAAGGAAACAAGTAATTAAGATAAGTAAATATATTAAATATTATCATAACTATAATTTTGTTATTATAAGAAAATATATATATATATAATAAAGACAGTAATAGAGGTTTGATAATAAATGATAAATAATAGAAAATATATCTTAGACTAATAAATCCGTGTATAATGTATTGAAGATATGGTAATGTAATATAAGATAAGATGAGAGGAAGAAAGAAAAGTATGAAGAATTTGTTTTTGATGAAAGATTTTTAGAAAGAAGAGTTGTTATATTAAAGAGGTCTTTTCAGTTTCACACTCTCAGTCTTTCTTCTCTTTGGCTTGTTCATCCATGGATTCCAGTGCCAGACAAAGCTTGAAGCGCAAGTTAGCGGAAGAGGTGAAGGATTCTCTCTGCAAGCGAGTTCCCCCAACTTTCACTTCCATTATTCTTAAGACTCTCTTTCTCCTCAACTCTTTCGATCACGTTCTTCTCAACAAACTCATCACCATTCTTGTCAAACTCTGCAAAACAACGAAGCATGGTACATATTTTTCTCTCACCCTTTTACGTAAACATGCTGACATGAACACCCTTTTTCGCCTTCTCACCAAATTTCCTTTCTTTCGCAGAAATCCATGACGATTTTATTGATATTTTGGTGAATAACGGTGCTGTCCAGGCTCTGGTGAGGATACTTCACCTACCGGAAAAGGTTGTGGAAGATTACAGTGACAGACTTATCCAGGCTCGTCTCCTCCAACTGAAAAAAGGGTGCGCGTTCATCCTTGGAACTCTTGCCAAAAAGGTAATTAACTAACTTTCTGCTGTTAAAAGAAAAATCAGAAATTTCATTTTTTTTTCTTGTTGTGTTAATAACGAAGCATCTTAACTTTTTGTCTTTATCATCCAGTCGGTTTATCAGCAACTTATCATAGATGCTGGAGCCTTCTTGTATCTTCTGCGCTTGTTAAAGAGCCACAAGACGATTCCCAAATCTCCATCAGTTCCTGGTTTTCTGAGGAGAGTGGTTGATGCAATATCCAAGCTTGCTTACAAAAATAACAAAGTTAAAATGCTTATAAGGTTTTTGTCTTCTTCTTTTCTTTTCTATTTTTAAAGATATGTTTTCTTTAATTATTGTATTCACTGTGCTTGTATAAAATTTTCCATCATGTTTAGAAAGGAAGATGGCATCGCTCCTCTGATTGAATTGCTCGAATTCAAGGTGAAAAAGGTGCAGGTCGCGGTTACAAATGCCTTAGGAACATTGGCATTTGATAATGCTCACACTGTAACTAAGGTACTTGAATTTAGTAAATTGGTTTGATGAAGGTTTATGTGGTTACAAGATTGAAAATTGCTTGCAGATGGTTGAATGCAACGCATTACCCAGTCTTGTACTAATGCTTCAATCAGAGGATTCTGTAACACAATTCACGACGGTAATATGATTTTATTATATGTATTTTGCATAGTTCTAAACTACTAGCACCAGCATCTTAATTAGCACTGTTTTGTAGGTGCAACTGATTAAAATAATGGTAGACACTTCACCGCATATTGGAAGAGAAGTTCTAAAAGCTGGAGCTTTAACACCTGTCATCTGTTTACTTAGGTAAAACATTATACTTTGGTGGTGGTTTTCTGTAAGAAAATCATAGAAGAATGATATGTTTATTGAACATTTTAGTAGTTTGTTCCCCGAGTAGACTTTCAATGTTTGTAATTTCAATGACAGTTCCTCCTTTTCGGAGAGCCAAGCATTAGCAGCCCTTCTACTTGGTCACTTTCTCGGGACTGATTCTGATTTGAAGGTGATTTATTTTGTGTTGCATACTTGTAATATGGTAAATCTGAGTCATGAGTCATTAAACCCTGTTATTAAGTTGCCTACTTTGCTTGTGTTTCATGCATGCAGGTTCATATTTCCCAAAGAGGGGCTATTCCACCATTAGTTCACATGCTTCAGTCCCAAAATACTAACCTTCGGAAAGCATCAGCTTTTGTACTTGTGATATTAGCACAGGTGATTATTACTAGCAAGTACCAACCATCATTTGGCCCTATGCTTACATAAGCAATACAATTCAAACTGATTTCTTTTATCATCATTTTCTACCATAACCATAAACCTTTTTTGCATGAACAATTCAAATGGTAGGACTCACATAATCAAGTTAGTATTGCTCATAGTGGAGGTATAGAGCCTATGCTCAATCTTTTTCAATCGGACAATCCAACAGTTCAACAATATGCTGCTCGTGTTCTCTATTCTCTTGCTGATAATGAGGTGAAGTTAGCTCCCCTTGTTCTTTATTTTGGTCAACTTTGTATGTTGCCCTTCAGAAACAACATTGATGTGCATTGATATTGTCATAACATAAAATGTTTTGTATGTGTGATAGGACATTGTTGCAAACATTATTAAAGTTGGCGGGTTTGAAAAGCTAAAGGATTTACATTTCACCGAGGAAGTATGTTGATTTACTCGTCTTTGTAATTGAAGAAATAAATTTTCATTTCAACGTATTTACTCCTATTTCTTCCTCTTGATAGATATTTGTAATAAATGCTTGCTAACAGAACACTTTTCTCTCCCCAAATTTCCTTGTGATTTGCAGCCTATCAGCGAGTTTGTAGCAATCACGTTGTTAAGATTAGAACGACACATGCAAGGGCGAGTAAGTTTTCTTGATAATTTTGTCTCAATGAAAATCATAGATGACAATCATAATCTGTTTAAACTTTGCTTATTCCTTTTTGGCAGACATTGAAATACCTAATCCATCTTATGTGTTCTGCGGAAGAAAGGGTTAGAAATCATGTAGTTATTGCTCTTGCTCATTTATGTTCTCCTCCAGATCATGAAACTGTATTTATTCACAATGAAGGTAATAAACGTTCTATAAAGTTTTGTTTCCTAATTTCTCACTCACTTTATTCGGAGTGCATTTTCAAACAAGATGCTGCTAAATCTTCAGGATTAGAGTTGCTGCTGAATATTCTTCAATCTCAATGCACAATACAGAAGCGCAAGGCTTCAATGGCGCTAAGCATGTTGGCTAGTAGAGCCAATTTCATTTCCTCTCTCATTCAGACTATTTCTCCATCACCAACTTCCCAGGTTTTTTTTCACTCTTTATGTGTTTCCTTGCCACGTTTGTTTACTTTGATTTGTTTTCCTTATTCATTGAATCATTTGTCTTACCCTATTGTCTTTGAAATCGAATTGTTTTTACTGCCTTCACAGTAATGATGTTGTTGCTTTTGATGTAGATGGACTTGGGCGAGGAATCTATCAACAATCCAAAGCTTTCTGATATCACATTCCTGGTTGAAGGTGGAGCATCTACTGCTGTTAATTTCGGTTAATGCACACTGATTTCAATATATATACTGATTTACTGCGTTTTGCTTCATTCAGGAAAAATATTTTATGCTAATAAAGATCGTTTAGTTTCTTCAAGTGTATTTCAGACCATGTTTGAGGCAGAGTATTTTGTAAGCATTACTTAATCAAAATTGTTTGTCCTTTCCTTCTCAATGAATTTATTACCTTAAACACACTATGCAAATATCTCAATCAAATAGAAACTAATGCTGTAATTGGTTGTCCATTCACTTGCTATCTTCAAACTAATCCACAACAATAATTTGCAATTAGAAAGGGACATGTACAGAACTTAAGACTTATGAATGTGTTATGATGTGTGGTGCAGGAAAAGGAAACCAAACAAGCAGTGATTCCAAATATTAAATGGGATGTCTTTAAATTAATGATGAGGTACATTTTCTGCTATCCCCTTCTTTCGTGCTTCTGTAACATCAAAATTGGTCTTCTGTTTGACCTGGTTTTGGTTGACACTTGCAGATTTATATACACTGGAACAGTAGATGTCAAATTGGATGACGCTAAAGACCTCCTAAGAGCTGCAGATCAATATCTTCTTCAAGACCTTAAGCTTATTTGTGAACGTGTTATTGCTAAAGTACACTAAAAACTGTTTTTCACTTTTCATTTCTTTTGTTTTTGTAGAAAGCTTTTTCAGTGAACTCCATGACTCATCAACCTTTTCTTTCAGAGTATTTCACCAGAAAATGTTTCGCTATTGTTGGATCTCTCAGAAGATTTCAGTGCTAATACATTGAAAAATGCATGCATACTGTATATGCTAGAGAAGTTTGATAGATTGCATTCAAAACGATGGTATGTTCCTTTTTTACTACTTCAACTTGAATGGCATCAAAATTAACCTTCATCAATCATTTGATCATGTTTGTGTTCTTCATCTTTTCAACCTGCAGGTATTATACCATGCTTCATCGCATTGTACCAGACATAGATACTCTCTTCTCAACTTTACTTATTATGGATCAAAGCAATGAAGATGCTTCTGTTGCATACTTGTATTAATAGATAGATAAGTTTATTCATCACGAATAAATTACTATTAGCCACACATCTCATTCTTTGATTATTTGAAGTTGGAAAGAAATGTAAAATTACTTTATTATATGAATCTCTGTCCTTTTTTCAAAAAATGGTAGCTGTGAGGGAAAGTTATTGTTTTTGAAAAACATCTGAATAAAACAGCTTTTAAAACCAAATTTGGTTACAATTTTGAAGAAAAACAATGAATTAGGTATGTCCAAGCATAATAGATGCAATGATATAAATGAACAAACTAATCAACATCATTATATCATACAAAACATCTTAGTAGTCATGACAAAAGAAAATATCGTGAGAACAAAAGAAAAATAACAAAAAAATGGTGGACCTAAACAAAAGTAAATACAATTATAAATGTTTTCTTTAGAGATTTAAAATAAAATGTTTAATTTATTAGATACCCAATTTAAAAGAAGACTTATTAGGTACTCAAAACAAGAATTGAGAGTATATTAGATACTTGAAACTTATTTAAACCAAATTTAATAACATTTATGAAAAAATCCATTCTGACAAGGCTCGGGTTCCTAGATCATCAGAAAATAAATGCAGAACTTTTCAAGAATTATTTGAAAGATAATTAGATGTAGATTAGTAAGAGTAAACTAGTAAAAAAACAAATATTTATCTCTCCTTCAATTAGATGTGTATTGTATACTATTATATATAAATTTTTTTATTAGCTAGAGAATAAATCAATATTAGGTATTTATAAATAATACTGTATATCATGTTTAAATCGTTCCAGACAAGATATGTCTTGTAAATATATAAATGAAAGCTATTAGATAGTTTACGGATTCATTTGCTTCTTAATTTTTTAAAGAAAAATTATAACTTAATAAACTTCACATTAGACCTTTTTGCTTTCACTATGTAAATGAGTGACCACTGTCACCTATGAAAATCTTCAGACTAATAGTTATCACTTCCACCATTACTACTATACAATTTGTGAATATCATCACTATTATCACCACCAATGTCATAATAATCATCATCATAGTTTCAATCTTTATTATCATCATTATCTCTGCACCTTAGCACAGTTTCATACCTAATTGAAGAACAAGATTGAAAAACTAAATTAAAACAATGCAACCATATAAATTAATTATCATATTATATGGGATAAATTAGAAAAGGACTTGCCAAAAAATTATAATTATGAAAAACAAGAAAACAAAATTTCAAATCCCAATCAACATGTGACCATCGATTTTCAACATTAATCACATGTCATGTCTTCGAAATTCTTTTTTAATGTTATAATATTATGCGTAACTGTACAAAAATCCACTTGAAATTTTGTTATCTTTATTCTAATTTCAACTCCTATAAATAATTATTTCTATTTTATAAATAAACGTAATCACGGACGTTCCATCACGCGCAAATCTATATCAAATTGAGAAGAAGAATTATTAGAAGAAAAATTAGGAGGTTTAAAGAGAAGTTTAGGAAACTGATAATATAGTTAGAATAGAAGTTAAGGAGAAGTTTTTTTACCTATTTTTGAACATTTTGAAAATAAGCTTTTTGTTTGGAAATTAAGATAGCAAGAGGTTTGTTTGGACATAACTACTAGTGTGAGGAGTGTTTGGTTAGTAGGTTTGTTTTGAGTATTATGCTAAAACAGGAAGCAATTAGAAACAAACAGTCAATTTTAGAATTTAAAAACAAATTGGCGGTTTAGGATTTAGAGTTTAGACTTAAAGTCCACTTCTTAATCTGATATCAGAACCATTTAAAAGTCACCACGAGTGTTTGTTGGACCTATCGTGCCACCCACTATTAGACCGTTATTGGATCATCTATGATATGTTGTCTCACGCATGAGTTACCAGTCTTAACGTGAGGGTAGTACGTTGGAGATCCGAGATGAGAATATTTCATTGTATATAAGTGGGTGCAAACTTCAACTTTATGAACTGATTTTATGAGACTAAGTTAGGCTTAAAAGTTGATTACTTCTTAATAATTTAGGATTTAGGTTTACAATTTAACAATTGGCGAAGAATTTGGGTGAAGTTTTTAATTGATGAAGTAGAAAGTGATTATTAGGAGTGATAGCAGTGAAAGGGATTGGTGAAATTGGAAGATTTTGAAAAGATAAAAATAAAATAAAAGGGAACGCTGCCGTGTAGCTCTTTTCTTTTCCTTTACCTCTTAAACCACACCTACTTTTCTTCCCTTCAATTCTCTTCAACTTCCACATTCATTTCTTCTCTTATTCAATCCCATTCTTCCCTGTTTGCTTTCGCATCAACCTTTTCGTTAACTCCTCTGCCACGGAACCCAACCACGGTAATAATCCAAACACACCTTTCGCCCTTCGCTTTTCTTTCGTGGTTTCAATTGCTGTATGATAATTAGAATGGAGAAATCATTGCTAGGGTTTGAACTGGTCTATGTATTGTTGTAAATTTTTATTGTTTTCACTTCTCATGAATTCACCTTTTTACTAGATTTTTGTTTAATATTTGGTGTTATTGTTGTGAATACATTGGCGATTGAATTTGGGTCTGTTGAGGTAACAGGAGGAAAGTATGAGCGAGAGGCTGAGGAATGGAAGTGGGAGTTCGAGCTCAAGTTTGAACAGCATATTTCTGGAAACAGAGGATGACCAAGCAATCGCAAGCATATTGGCAGAGGACGAAAATCTGAAGGCAGACAACAGGCTTGGAAAGAGGCTTTCACATTTAGATTCCATTCCAGTAAGATGCCACAATCATGATTTTCTTTCTTACCTTTTTCCTGTTTTTTCTTTGAATATCAGAAACATGCTTTACGTGTTGTTGTCACTATGCTGGAATTTTAAGACACTAAATTGTATTTTTTTAGGAGTAATATGATATTAAGGTGTTAAGTTCATGGACTAATTCATATTTTTCTATCCATTACTAAGTCAATTATGCTTTACTATTTGTCTTTTTTTCGTGTAAATTACCAATTTGGTCCTTCAACTTTTAACTAGTGGCAATTTGGTTATTGAAAGAAAAAAAATATGATTTAGTCCCTAATATTGTAAAAAAATACAAATTGGTCATTGTACTTTACCACTTAATATCAAATTGGTCCTCCAAAAATACAATTTAGTGTGAACTTGATCATTAAACATTAAAATTTAAAAGACAAAATTGTCTTAATATGGTGATTTTTTACACATTCAATGACTAACTAAGAATTTTCGTTCTTCTAGATAGGGCCTAATTTAACACCGGTCTACTCAAATGATTACTTACCCATTTATTTATTTTAGTTCTTATAAATCTTTATTTATTTTTTATTTCAAATAAAATAACGTAGTTTTAGTCTCTCCCAACAAAACTAAAAACTTGAATGAAAGCTTGTATGATGAATTATTAAATCATATCATATTATTAGATACAGCAGTTAAAAATAAATAAAAAATTTAAGAAGACTTGAGTAAAGAATCAGAAATCAGAATGCCAACACCTTTACACTAGCTGGATTCAATTCTCAAATTCCTCCCTTTGATTAGTGTCATGTACATTCTTCTAGTTTAAACTTTTCTGCACGAAAATAAAAAAATCAGAATAAAAATATGTTTAAACCTTGTAATCACCCTTAATTATATGGTTTTTTTGTTTTTTTTTTTAATTTGCTAAAGTAAGAGATAGGCGAGAAACTACTCTCTCTCGATATAGAGTCAATGCCAATCTCCTAATTAATTTTCCTTTTCATGGGAAATTTTAAATTGAATGTGGACCCTACCACTTCCATATGGACCAAATACAGCAATCTCTTTTTCCCTTTAATCATGACTCATGAGAAAAGTAATGAATAAAGTCTTGTCAAACTGAATGTCTAATGCACAAAAACTACCTACAAACTTGACCCTGACCAAGATATATGTAATGTTTGGTTTTCTGTGGAAATAATTTATGAAGGGATAATGTTGAATAATTTTAAAGATATAGAATACTGCACCTTCTTTGTTTATATCCATGACTAAATTAAAAAAATGAATTTGAAGCATAATGTCCTTTTATTACATACGACAACTGCTGTTGAAGGGGTTCCACGTTTACAGTTTAAATTCTTGTTGGATTTCTCCTGATTGCTTAAACATATATCAAAACCTATTCTTCGTAATGAAGAAGTCAGGAAGCGTTTTATTTTATGTCAATGTAACATGAAAAATATGCCGTCACAGATTAATAGTTCTCAGAGCTTTATATATCAATTGTCACTAGGGTGTTCTAACCCAATATCTTATTTTTTTAAAATTTATATTCATTATTTATACCTATTAGAAATTTTTCATGTAATCCACTCATACCAATATTACCCTTTGTTATGTCATTTCTCCTATTCATATACTACTATCTGCATTCGGATAAAAATACTAATTCAGTATGTTGGCAGCACACTCCCCGCGTTAATGGAGAAATTCCTGATGTAAACGACGCAACAGTAGACCACGAGAGGCTGTCTGAAAGGTAGCATAGACTAGCTTAATGTACAACTATTTATTTTAGTTTTATTACCCCACCAATTATATGTTTGATTTACACATTTGCTTTGTCTTTTTGATGAAATTCAATATTGCCCTCCTTGTACTTTGTGTTGAAATTGAAATTAATCAGGTTCTTATGTTTACAAAAGCAAACATGTACAATCTTCTTAACATTGTTACTGTCATAATGAGAAGGAGGATAGATGATATGCTCTTTGGGAATTCTATCACAGTTCTATTTTTCAACTTCCATGAGGCTTTTGTATTTGTTTTCTCGTTTTTTTGAAAAAGGAAGCGCAAGTTGAATTCAAGTTATAACTTGATTGACAAGTTTGTGCATATTAGGTGTTAATTATAATGGTTTAGAAGTGTGGGACAGAGCCTAGTTTGTCTGGACCAAATTATTTGCTTTGTTTATGCATAAGGTATTTTGTTTCACTTAAGAATTATGCTCCATCATTTTTTGCAGGTTACTTACATATGGTTTGGCAGAACTACAGATGGAAGGTGATGGAAATTGCCAGGTTTTTTTCTCTTCTGGAAAAAATAAATATATGCCAACTTACAGTTTCCCTGTCATTTGATACCTTGTTATATAACATTGTGTCTAATATAATATCTGCAAAATCTTACCGGACAGTTTAGAGCATTAGCAGATCAACTGTTCCGCAAGCCCGAATATCACAAGCATGTTAGGAGGCAGGTTATAAAGCAGGTGTGTTTGTTATTCTCTGTTTTTCTGTTGGTAGAGCTAAACAGTGTAGTTAGCTATAGGTAGGATGTTGTAAGGTTGTTTTTCAGAACAGACTCAATTTGTAATTCCTTGTGTCTTTCTCCTAATTCAATATATTCTGAATCCATTCATTCTTTGGAATTCCCTCTTCCAATTCTTCGAGTTTCCTATTCTCCTAGAATTGTCTACATCAGTGGTATCATCAGTTAGGCACCTTCCTGTCACGAGTATGGCAGATAACACTGCTTGGCTCTCACTCTTGGCCCTTTTTCTTCCCTTCATGCTATGTGTAATCGTGTATTCATAGTTGGGCAGTGTTTAATAGTATTCTGCTTTCTGAGTGGCATACATCAAAGTCTGTTTCTTAACTAATCTTATATTCTTATTCATCTTTCTTATTTGGATTCTTTTGTTTTCTCCAGCTAAAGCATCACAAAAAATTGTATGAAGGTTATGTACCAATGGAGTACAAAAGCTACTTGAAGAAGATGAAAAAGTTAGATATCAGTTGCTAATCAATTTTGCTTTGATTTTAGAGAGCATTTAGCATTTATGGTAAACACTAATTCAATATTTGCAAATTGTCTGCCAATAGATCGGGTGAGTGGGGAGATCATGTTACACTACAAGCAGCTGCAGACCGTGTAAGTTATCTAAATTCTATAGATCTTTTATGTGAAATCATAACAACTTTCATATTTTTCCCTCTTAATTACATATGTGTTGCCAATTGGTCATTCTGATAACTATGATGTACCATCAAGAGAACAGTGATATACCCAGACAAAAGAAAAAGCATATTATGTGTGATTTCTCAAGCCAAAAATCATTTTAATGTTTCATTATGTTCTACTATACCTAAGAAAGTTATTTCAAATCATGTCTTCTTTGATATCTCATTGTAATTATCACCAAAAAAGTTTTTCTCGCCTATTATGTTCTTGACCCAAATTTTAGGCTCATGACTGGCTAGAACTGGAGATGACTTCCATCTCTAATGCTCCGTTTGGATCTGAGTGAACACTGTTCACTCGGATTGAAAGGCAATGAAATTTTGGGTTTGTTTCCAGTGATTTAAGAGGATGGAAAAGCGTTGATTTGGGGGAGAGGGATAAAATGAATCCTCTGTGCCATGCCAAGATTAGGAACGAAAGTTTACAAAAATTCACATAGTACCGGTACAAAGTCAAAATTACCCTTAATTATTTTTTATATACATATAAAATAACTATATATATATATATATTATATCATAATAAAAAATACTATATATTTATAACATAAATAAAAATAAAATAATTGATTATAATAATATAATATAATAGTAATAAAATAAATATATTCATGTAGCAATAATATAAATGTATTTATATAGTAATAATAAAAGAAAATAAATTAGTAATATAAATGTAAAAACTATAAAATAATAGTAATATATTTAAAATTTAAAATAGGAATAATATATAAAAAAAGTAATAAAATTATAAATAATATTAGTAACTAAAATAAATTTTTAAAATAATAATAATAATAATAATTAAAAAAATACATATTTAATAATAATTAAAATAAATTTATTAAATAATAATATTAACAATAATAAAAGATAATTTTAATTTTGATTTAATTTTATGAAAATATTTTTTATATGTATTTATAAAATTTTAATTAATTAAAATTTTCACAAAAATAACTCATACTTTATTATTTAAATATTTTTTAAGAAAAGGGTAAATTTGTAAATTTACATTTTATATATTTGAAAAAATATAAAAAAATCTCTTACAACCATCATATCACTCACAAACTTCAAACTTTCCTCACAAATCTACTCTAACATATCTTAATCCAAACAACCTTACTTTCTTTACACTTTCCTCTCAAATCACTACAAATCCACTTCCTCAAATCCTCTCCTCAATCCAAACACAACCTAAATCTTATCTTATTCTTTTTCAACCAAGTTCAATTATCAAAATGAGTTTTCTTTATCAAAATAAGGAGTTTCACGAAGCAAAGGTCTTCGTCTTCCTATACAAACTCATTTCCAAAGTGTAAAATTTAAAAATTCAGAACATAAGATTTACGAAGAACACTTATATTGCCACAGCAAGTAGGTCCTTGAAGAATTTTTAAATTAAAGATGACTTAGAAGATAGATTCCTATCACTGCTCCACTTGTCCTGGCCCATACGCAGAATCACAATTCTACCTTTGGTCATAATTCTTACTTCTTAATGAGTAGGGCTTTGTCTCTTATACATGAGCTAATTCCTGCCTTGCAAAGTTCCCATGTGATCTAGCGTAGTTTAGGGTGCACTTATTGCCAAGATTGTTAACCCATTCCTCCTTTGCTGAAAGAGAGAAAAATATATGCAAGAGATACTGAAAACTATGTCTATGGACTACAATGGAGTCCGCAATCCTCCAAATTCTGTTTTGTATGAAATGGATAGCTTTGTTGTACTTTATACCCATTAGGCTCTCACCACTTTGTTGTAACTTTTTGTGTGGGATACAATGTTCTTATGCCCACGTTTAGTAAATTTGGAAGTTCATGTTGTTACTATTAGCCTTGTTAGGTAGGCCGTCTCGGTTAAGAGTAGGACCATGACAAATAAGCCGTTAGAAAATATTTAGTTGCTATTATAGAGCCGAAGATAATACAGGAAGGCTCTCCTCCCAACAAGGCTTGTGGTTTGGGGTTGGCCTCTGCTCAACACACATGTTGTGTAGTAACAATTTGTTATTCTCCTCCCTTGGTAATTCCCCACTTTTAGGGTGATCATTTTGGTTTACAATTTATTGTCTTTTTTAGTTTCTGCATTTATTTATTTATAATTTCTATATTTGGATTTGTTTGCTGTTTATGGTTAAAAATGATTTCTGATTACTCGTGGAATTTTCTTCAGTTTGACGCCAAAGTTTGTTTAGTCACCTCTTTTAGAGACACTTGCTATGTTGAGATCCTTCCAACTGACAAAAATCCCACTAGAGGCAAGTACTGTTAATGTTGATCGGTGTTTCATTTGCTCTTATTTAGAATTCTCATTTAGCAACTATGTAGTGGTGTTTATTATCAAAAGAGATCTTAAAATAAGGAATGCCTATTGTCACTAAATTGTATCTTTTCCCGTTCCCATTCCTATTGGAGTAAATTTTATAACAATTTTCTAAATTAGTTTGATTAATGAAAATAGAAGTGTATCTTAAATCTATAAAAAAAATAATTGGAGTGGAAATCATAAAAATTCAGAGCACAAGAATTATTTTCATCCTTAGCTTTTATGTTTTTTTAGTTATGTTATTATGATTCTTGTTTGAACTGTAGAGCTATGGATAAGCTTTTGGAGTGAAGTGCACTATAACTCATTGTACACTACTGGAGGTAATGATATGCCTAATAAATTTGAAATGGATTCTTGTTCTTTCTACCCCTATCTTCTTTTCATACATTCAGAACTGATATCAAACAACAAGCTAATTTTTTTTTTGTCCAATGAATTTACAGATGTTCCACCTAGAGTGCCAAAGAAAAAGTTTTGGCTCTTCTAGATTGATGACAGATTATGGAATCGTGTTAAACAAACAGTTTATGCATATTATTTAGCAATTACCATACTTGTACAAATCATAGAAGTATAACTAAACTCTCAATTTATCATTGTACAGTTCTTTTACTTTTTTATTATCAAAATTTGATTGACATAGAAAAAGAGAAATAGTAGAGATATCATGTTTAAAAAGACAATATACAATTTAATTTACAAAATTAAATCTTCATATGTCTTATACAATTCAATCTATTAGCACAAGACAAAGTAGTAATAAACTAATTAATTGTAACTCCAAAAGTATTAAAGTGAAGAATATCCATATCATACAAATTAAGTGAGATGAAACTACAAAATATTCAATTAATTACAAAATACAGGAAACCTCATAATTAATAGTTAGTGATCTTTAAACATGACATGTTTTGTATTCGTCAATTAAATATATTGTTTGTATGATACAGTCTTTCAAAAGCTTCTTGTACTTGAACTTATAGAAAAAATATATATGCCTTACCAGTGCATTGTAGTCTTTGGAACAACATGTGAAATGTTTTCAATTCGTGATAAGAAATAATTTAGGATAGTTATGTTTATTCAATTTAATTAGAATTTTTATGAATTGCATATTTATTCTTAATCCTTATAGTTTCAACAATTATATTTGTATTGTACTATATTTTATATTTTCATTTTTTTATGATGTATTATGCACTAGAGTCGGATGCAGATGCTTAGTCTAATAACTCAAGACAGAATATAAGATATGCAGTATTTTTATCTTTTTTTAAAAAAAATATTTATATTGATTTCATAAAATATGTGCATCAAGAAATTTCAAAATAAATACATATTGAAGTGAAATGAATATGTTTAGAAAATAATCTTTAGAGACCCAAAGAATTTTTTAAGATAAATATACTGAAATAAAAAATATCAAAAATTTATTATTAACCCTTACATACATATATGTATATATTGGATACAAGTAGATTGTGATATTGCTACGATAATGATGGTTATAACTTCCCAACCCTTAAAAAATGAATTATTTTATTCTTGTTCTAAAATAAGAGTTAAAAAATAAATCCAACGTTTTCTCGTGTTTATAATTTTATAAAAAAATATTTTATCTAGATAAAGTCTAGACACTGAAAAATAAATAAAGTATTTTTTATATTGTGACTAAATAATAATACAAATAAATAGTAAGAATATGAAAATAAATAAATAATTAGTTAATTATAACAAGATATATTTAATTATAAGAATAATTATTTAAAAGAACCACATAAGGAAAAATAAAAAATAATAAAAGATAAGATTAGGTTTAATTATGACTTTTAAGAAAAATTAAAATAAAATAAAATGAAATTAACCTAATTAAAGTGAAAGAAAGATAAGGTAAGATACGATAGAGAAAGGAGATTTGGAGCATGACGATTTTAAATATTCTAAAAATATTTTTAGGTCTTATTTTTTCGTGTCACTTGAATAAAAGGTAAAAGGTAAGTAATAGTGATATTAAATTTTTTTTTATATTAATTTTAATAAATTTATGTATGTTTTATTAATTTTTTATTTATTTTGAATTATATATTTTTTCTTTTATATATATCATTTAATTTATTTTCCGTTAAGCACTAATCCAATTTATTTATTTATATAATTTAATTTATTTCTAGTTACATATTATTTATTTATTTATTTATTTATTTTTATGTTATTTAATTGTTTATTGTTTATTTATTTTTTATTTATTTATATTTATGTCATTGAAATTGTTTTATTATTGATCTTATTTATTACTTTATATTTTTTATTTTATTTTTCTACAATATACTGATTCATATCTACTTATTTAAATTTATTGATTTGACTTTTATTTTATATTAGTTGAAATGTAAATTTTTTTATAATTCAAAGACATATATAAAGTAATAATAAAAATAAAATAAAAGTAATTATTATTTTTATTTAATTTTTATATCTGTTGAATGATGTGTATAAATTATTGGTTAAGATAAATATGACATATTTTAATAGACATAAGTTATATGATTTTTTTGAAAATATAAATGAATTGTTAATTGAGAAAAAAAGTCATTCATTATATTGAGTTAAGACCATGTTAATAATGTATGAACTTTTCTGTTTGGAAAGTCACAATTTGGTACATTATAGTGTAGAAGGTAGAGACTCTGGGTCAAAGGAAGTTACCAAATAGGTGAATATTTGGATAGTCTACAATAACGTCTCGAACTAAGATATTCATAGGTCAAAATTGACTCAACATCGTTAAGGTTATGTAGTGAATATATATCTCTTTGTGGATTGATAAATGACCCATATTATTGAGAAAAATAATTATAATTAACAAATGTTTTTAATGATAAATACTCAATTATCTAATTATTTCTCAAGTAAATTTTGATATTCATAATGGATCATCAAAAGTAAAATATAGATTCATAGGTTGATAAAGTAAAATTGAGTTTTATGGATGTAGATAAATTCATAGGTCTCCATTGTTTATATAGTATGTAACCTTTATTAGGATTGATATTTTAGACTTCCACAAACTCAATATAAAAAATAATTAAATATTAACTAATTTTAGAGACAAAAAATAATTAATTGTAAGTTAAATATTATTTTATATACTAAAAAATATTGATATCAAAATAATTTTTATTATTAATAAAAAATTATAAACTAATTTTTAAATTATTATCTAACAAGATTTTATTTCTATTATTAATTGGTGATGAAATAGTATTATATAAGTAGAGTAATAATGTGCAGAAAGCATAAATTTATACAATTTTAGAAATTTCTTTTTAAATAAAATTTAAACAAAATTATAAATTGACAATTAAATAAATTTAGAACCACATTTTATATCATAAAGAGTCACTGAATAAATGCAAACTAAAAAGAATTATAATTTATAGAAAAATTGCGTCAGTTAAAAAAAACAATTTTCTAATAATGGATGTGGTTTAAAATTTGCTAAAGAGATTAAGAAAAAAAATCTAGCGGTTAAAATAATCTCTTTCAATATGTTATATTTATATACTATAAATGAAATATTAATTTTATTATTTAGAGATAAATTCAAAAACAAAATTTTAATATTCATTCAAAATTTAAAAACTTCACTGCATTTATTTTTGAAAAACTAAAAATACAATTATTTAAAATTAAGGACTTTTTAATATATATTTGGGGCAGCTTCTTCCTACATATTTCTAAAAGAAAATTTTAAAATAAAGAAATGACTTTTTTGTACATAAATTAATTTTAGAAATTTTTCTTAACTAATGTAAAAAAAAAATTGTTTTAAATTTATACCTAAATAAAGTTGACGAGTTGGTCTAGAAAAGAAAGACCTACGATCTCGAAAAATGTGGACCATAAATTGTAGACTTCTATTTTACAAAATTGCTAATGTAATTGGGACCACTTGATGACTCAAGGAAATAATAGGGAAACTAAGAGTATACCGACTTATATTTTAACTTTGGGACCACTTTATTTTAATTTTTTAATTAAATTTTTTATATTTAATCTTTTATTAATTGTATAATGTGTGTCCTTTTGTTACTAAAATAAATTATGAAATTTTATGATTAATATAAAATAATATCGTAACACCAAAAATAACATCAATTTATATATAAATTTTATTAATTTAATATATATATACCTATTTATAAAAGAAGAAAATAAGAAAAAAATATTATTTTTATATTTCTCTCAAAATCTCGTTCCTGTACATGTACAAATATCTACTCATGTACAAGTCATTGCAAAACAAACACATGTAAGGTAAACTATCGAAATAAAGTTTTGACATGCGAACATATAAGTAAGAGAACTAATTTGAATAGTAATTCATAATTAATTTAGTTTATTTTTTACTCAAACACAATCATACAAAATCCAAATATCAATCATAATAATTCGATTTCATTTCAATTCACAATACTTTGATTTCATTTCAATCATATTACTTGACATAGATTCATTTACTTCACAGTACCTTGATATCCTTTCAACCCTCGATACCTTTGATTTAATCTAAATCATAGTGATTGCATATGAATATATCGTTTTCTGGAAGACTCAATAATCATATGATTTCCTTGATTTCATTTGTCTCACGGTGCCTTGATTTCCTTTCAATCCCCAATACCCTTTTAATTTCTTTTCAATCAGTGATGACATATGAATTTATTCTCTTCCGGAAGACTCATTAAGTATGCCTCTACTAGAGACTAACATCTAATGCACTCCAATTGGACCAGAATAAGTCCAAACATCCATATCATGTGACTACAAGCAATCACGATGTCTATGAACTCCCTCTTTAGCTTTTCACCAACTAATACCTTAGTCTATGTGACTTAGATCATCAGTAAGTCAAAGGATCTCTACTCGTAGGCTTTTCATACTTAATGTACCAAAACATAACATCTCCTACATTACCTCGTATGTATGACATCAATGAAAACTTTCATCAATCACATACAACACATATCTACAATGCATATCAATGACTCATGTTGTTGATCAAGAGTGATCAAGAGTTTTGAAGAATCCAAATCCAAGGTGTTTGATGAAAGGCTGGTGTTTCTGCTGTGTGTGGGTGGGATCTAGGTAGATTAAAGTGTGATCCACTCTTTTGTTGAATCTAAAACTGATGTGAATTAAAATCTTTTTGAAATTAAACGTTTTTCCAACTAAGTTAAAAACAACCTGTTGTTTTGTCGAATCAACCGGTTGTTTTGTTCTTAGATGTTTTGAAAAAGGTTGAAAGTTGTTTGACTTGGTTGACTTAACTGTCAAACCAAATCAATCGGTTGTTTCATGGTTTCAACCGATTGTTTCTTTGAAAATTCTAACAGAATTTTGTTTTGAATGGTGAATTTGTCTTGATTTCTAACTGAATATGCTCCTTCATTAAATGTTTTGACCAATCTTTAGAAAATATAAATAGTTTGTTATATGTTTCTAAAGAGTAAGAAACAGTTTTGAGAAATTCAGTTTGACATATTTGATCTCAAGTTTTCAAGATTCATATCAAGCTTTGGATTTTCAAGTGAGAGTGGAATAGGATTGCAATTATATTCTTTTCAGATTGTACTTTGATTAGGTGTAATCCTTTCTCAATCTTCTGTATTTTTGTTGTTGTATTTTCAAGGAGTGTTGTGTGTTCTTGAGGTGTTCAAGATCAATACTCTTGGTGTGGTTTGCCAAAGGTAGTGTGTTTCTTGAGGGGTTCAAGGTCACTACTTTGGTGTGTGGTGTTTGTAATATGGTTTGATTGCTTAGTGGATTACCTAATGGTTTATGGGAACTGGATGTAGCTCTTGTTGTAAGAGTGAACCAGTATAAACTGCTTGTGTGCATTTCTCTTTCTCTGAACTCCTTTAATTTTTGTTTTTAAGTTGTTTAAGTTTTAATTGGTATAAACAATTGATTGTTTTTCTGTGTTTTGCTTTGAAACAGTTTGTGTTCTTGGTTAACTTGATTCCTCTTTTGGATTTCTTCACAGAGTTTCATTAAACCTTCAAAAGTTTTCGAAAATCTCTTATAAACAATTCACCCCCTGTTGTTTAAGGCCACATATTCTAACACATGCAACATTTAAGATGTCTCAAATTAATTACATATATATATATATATATATATATATATCTCAAATTCATACTCATATAAACTCAATCAAATTTAGTTTAACTAACTTTATAACCTAACATGCATACAATTACTAGATCAACTTATTATTTAAATTAATTATCTAAGGTTCTATTAAAAAGCACATAGATAACTTCACTTACCTGTAATTTCTTATCCCGAGGAAATTTCTATTCAGCTAGGGGAACCACTATCACATATAGGGACCTAAAACAAGTTATCCAAACATTACCAAATTTTAGTATGAGTTTAATCAAGTTAAGAGAAACATTTTTACCGATTGATCCTATATCGTCCCGATAAATGGCCAGGAATTCGGCTGAGGAACCTGGGTCTCCATACCGACCAAGAGGCTCATCAGAGTACGTCCAGGTCACACCATAAATGTTAAACGCAATATTCCTGATTATATTATAAATGTTGATGCAATATTCCCTATTACGCTACAAATATTTCTTGATTATATCGCATAAATGCCTTAATTTATTTGCCTAATATCCCTTATTGTATTACATAAATGCTCCGATTATATTACATGATATTCAAATTTTATGCAAAGTTACCATAACATGACACATTGATGCCTGGAGGAACCAGAGTAAAAAATCCAAGCCCAAGAAGGTTTATAAATAGACAACCATCCACAGGGAGTATCTCGACTTGCATCTTTGCAATGTATTCCACTATATACAATATATGTTGTGCTCTCATTGACTTGAGCATCGGAGTGTAATCGCAGGTGGAGCTCTCCTCGTCCTAGAACATCGGTTCGCTAAAGCTTGGAGGTAGCTACCAACGCCTCATCCAGTTGGCCGACCGAGTACCAGAAGGGAGACCAAGAAGATCTCATCTAGTTGGCCGACCGAGTACCAAAAGGGATACCAAGAAGAGCTCATTCGTAATCCGACCGACTTCGAGCAGGCGAGAACATTTGGCGTCCACTGTGGGGCCCATTAAAACTGTCCCCACAACCCAGATATTTCTATAGAAGAGAACTAGCACTCTCGTCATGAGGACCAAACAAACACCAATATCGGAGAATGGCGAAACTCTCACCTTGCAACAGATAGTAGAGGCTATGCAGACTCTGCAACATGAAAACGAGGAGTCTAGAAGGCGAGCCCAAGAATTCCAAGTCGAACAGGAGCGCCTTCATGCGGAGTCCCAAGACGAACAACAAAGGATGAGGGATGATGTCGAGGCGTCAAGAAGATTGATGGAATAAGCCCTCGGAGCAAACGAAGAATTACAAAGGGCAAATGAAGATATGAGAAGAACAATTCGGGAACGACCGATGCAGGAGTTTGGTGACCAGGCGGGAAGGAGAAAGAGGGCGGATCCCCCGCCTTTCAGCCAGGCCATCATGGAGGAGCCTATTATGCCGAACATCGTGATGCCCAAAATGCCCCCGTTCTCAGGGGTAGAGGACCCGAAAACACACCTCAAGGCTTTCCAAGCCCATATGCTGATCTCGGGGGGCTCAGACGCAGTCAGATGTAAGTTGTTGTAGGCCACCTTTACTGGAACGGCTTTGCGATGGTTTACTGGGATCCCGAACGGAGCGATAAGCTCATTCCAAGAGTTTTCCCAGCTGTTCGAGGAGCAATTCATGGCCAACATCATCAGACCACCGAGGATTTCTGACCTTTTTGACGTTAAGCAAAAGAAGGGCGAGCCGCTGAAGGAGTACCTAAATCGTTTTTGCGAAGTATTAGTATTGCCTCCAGAACCCTCGGGACGAGATGGTGGTGGACGCGTTCGTAAAAGGTTTGCGGGCGAATCCTTTCAGCGACTCCCTACTCAGAGAGAGACCGATGTCAATGACGGAAATCAGGGAACGAGTCTTAGTTCACACAGTAACTGAAGAGGCCATCCGACAAAAGAAGTCAAACGAACGGCAGGACAAAGGGAGATAAAAGGAGCGAATTCGAGAAGCTCAGCTGAGATCGTTCAAGAACTCTGTCAAGCAGTCGAATAATAGGTACGTGCCCTATGTGGCCCAAAAGGAGGACAGACAAAGAGATACACCGCAATTACCATCGCCTCCACGTTTCCTACTATAGACGGTGAAGTCATCCCACGGACTTGGAATGCTTCAAATCTAAAATTTACTTCAGTTAATTGTTTAATGATTTCCATCTATATACACTCGTGTAATAGTAGTTCGACACTCTTTTCCCTTGAGTTTTTTGGAATTTTTCTCAAGGGTTTTTAATAAGGTTGTCTTTATCCTAATAAAAGCTGCTCATTTTCCAAATTTTTGCAGATATCCTAACGAACCAGACTTTCTTAATCTAGTCACTACAATAACGAACCTGAGCAGTTCGGTGGGAAACAAACCATAGTTTCTTAATCTGGTCACTACAATAACGAACATGAGTAGTTCAATCAGCACTAAACCAATGTTTTTAAATCTGGTCACTACAATAACGAACTTGAGCAGTTCGGTCGGCACCAAGCCAAAGTTTCTTAATCTGGTCACTACAATAATGAACTTGAGCAGTTCGGTCGGCACTAAACCATCGTTTTTAAATCTAGTCACTACAATAACGAACCTGAGCAGTTCGGTCAGCACCAAGCCAGAGTTTCTTAATCTGGCCACTACAATAACGAACTTGAGCAGTTCGGTCGACACCAACCCAAAGTTTTAAATCTGGTTGCCATCATTTCGGACTTGAGTAGTTCGATAAAAAAACAACCTAAAGTTTTAAATATGGTTGTCTTTGGTCAGACCGGAGAAGTTCGCGATCGACAAGCAACTTGGAACAAAAACCAGTTGCCCTTATATCGGATTTGGGAGTCCACGATCAACAATAGCTTCGAAGCAACTCAGAATCATCTCAGAATCGAACTACCCGACCGAACAATTTCTTAAAAATATAATATTTTTCAAAGGTAGATCCAACAAGCGATCGAGCTTAACAGCAAATGAATTCAACAAATGCTCGCACACATGAGCTAATTAAAGGTCAGCCTTTTCACCTCGATCGTTTGGCTCAAGGCTGGGGGGCTGTGTAGCGCTCTGATAGGTTGGTAGGAATTAGGCCAACCTGCTTAGCCAATCTAGCAACTAGGACAACCGACCTGATGGCCCAAGACATGGTGGGTCAAGCTCAACATTGTTAATACGCGCCAAGGGGATTGGGAGAAGGAATACACGTCAAGGTCAATCAGCGTTAACTTTCACACAGCTTGGCCATGAGCTGACACCTAAAGCGAAGTCCCAAAAACCTAACCTAAGTCGGTGCTTGACCGATGTGTGCCACTGATGAGCATATATTTATTCAAAACAATAGCTTTAATCATGGATTATTGGACTATAATAATAATTGTTTTAATTAATATTCATATAATTGGGTTTATTTGGACCTTAACTATTATTTTTGGTAATTTTGTGTTTTTAGGGTAAATGATCTGAAGTTGTCTACCTTTGTCAATGGGCAAAATATGCAAAAGTCCAAGCTGCTTCTTTGAATCGAAACAAAAAAACAAATTCTGAGGAGAAGAAAGAGAAAATAAAAGCCATAAGATCCTAGAAACATAATTGGAAGCAAATCTTCTGCAAAATAAAAAGAATTATGGAAAGTTGAAAACTGTTTACAAAATCTAAACTACAATATTTTCCCAAATATCTTTGGAGCAGAAAAGCCTATAAAAAGACACAAGGCTCAAGGAGAAAAGGGGAAAGCTTTATAGGGTTTTCTTAGTTTCTTTTCTTCTTTGTAATTCTTTTCTTTTGCCTCCGCATGGAAGGCTAAACCTTTTTGGTTGATTCCTTTGTAATTCCCCATTGAGTTATGAGGTTTTTTTTAATAAAAGTTTCGATTTTTAATTCTCTATAACAGTTGTTTTAATAGTGTAATCTCCTGGAAAACTGATTTTTGTGAGAGGTTGTACTTGAACACATGATTGAGAGTCTTCCTTATCTTAAACTTTGGTTTCTTAGTTAGTTCGCATTGTTCTAACTAATTTATTGGGCGCATGATTCAAGAGAGGGGAGGTAAGCATTCCCATGGAGTATACACATGGAACAAAGTGGGTATTGATTAAACCAGTAGACGCATGTTTTACTGGTGAGTTTAAGTTGAATCAGATCAGCGCATGTTCAATCTAGTTTAACTTTGTTGGAGGATTGATAAAGGATTAATCTTTAGAGAACCTGTGAAGAATCCAATGGTGGATGAACTTGGGGATCAACCACTTTTTATTCTTTATTTTAAACTCTTTAATATTTTATGCACAACTATCTCAACCCTTTTTTTATTATTATTGTTATTACTAACTCTTATTATTGTAGATAGATTCTAAACACCAATCTGTTAATTTCACTATTGGATTCGTTGGGAGACGACTTGGGGTCATCTGATCACAATTATACTATCATCTCTCTAGTGTTAGACAAGTCTACACTAGAATTATATTAATTTGACAGCAAAATGACAGTTATCAGCCACCAAGGAAGTTCGCTCGGAAACAAGTGTCGACGTGTGCCGACGCATGTCGCTAAGGAAGTTCGCTCGGAAAAGAAAAAAAAAAGCACTTAAGCCTTTGCGCCTCGTTGACTCGATTCAAGGCTGGGGGGTTGTGTACAGTCTCGATAAATTGCCAGGAATTCGGCCGAGGAACCTATGTCTCCATAACGACCGAGAGTCTCATCAGAGCATTTTGCCGAGCTCCCTAAAGGCCCATGCAGGAAGAGCAACAACACGAGCTGTTGACATGGGCAATAAGCCGACCCCTCAGACCCGAAGCAGTCTTGCCTCATGAGGACGATCGACCTGACCATGAAGAATGCACTCACCCTTTGTGCCTAGCAAGCTTGGCTCAAGGCTAGGGGGTTGTGTACCGTCCCGATAAATGGCCAGGAATTCGGCCGAGGAACCTGGGTCTCCATACCGACCGAAAGGCTCATCAGAGTACGTCTTGGTCACGCCATAAATGCTAAACACAATATTCCTGATTACATTATAAATGATGACGCAATATTCCCAATTACGCTACAAATATTCCTTGATTATATCGCATAAATGCCTTAATTTATTTGCCTAATATCCCTTATTATATTACATAAATGATCTGATTATATTACATGATATTCAGATTTTATGCAAAGTTACCATAATATGACACATTGATTCCTGGAGGAACCAGAGTAAAAAATTCAAGCCCATGAAGGTTTATAAATAGACAACCACAGGGAGTATCTCAACTTGCATCTTTGCAATATATTCCACTATATACATTATATTTTGTGCTCTCACTAACTTGAGCGTCGGAGTGTAATCGCAGGTGGAGCTCCCCTCGTCCCAGAAGATTGGTTCGCTAAAGCTTGGAGGTAGCTATCAACGCCTCATCCAGTTGGCCAACCAAGTACTAGAAGGGAGACCAAGAAGAGCTCATCCAGTTGTCTTTTCGTAAACATATCTCTAACAACACTCATGTTACCCTGATCCAAGTTTAAACTAATATAGGCAACATCAAATACCAACAAATTTAAATCCATAAAACCTGGAGATATGTACAACTAAATCGAAATATAAATTTTTTCATGTTTATTGAAAGAGCCATTTTTACTTTCTAATGATCATGATATGGGTGTCAACATCATTACCTCTTTTTTTGCTTCATCTCAAGCAATAATATTCTCATATTCAAAAGGATGTGCAAGATCAATTACTAGAGACCTATGCTTATAACTAAGATTAGGATCTACCACCATCTCACTCCACCCAATACCTGAGGTTAAATGATTCATTTTCACCTTTATGAAAAGATAAGCATAATTCAACCAAGCACAAACTTCCATAACATTAGTTACAATACCTACTACCACCTCTTCACCATTTTTTTAAACTAAGATCTCTTAGATCACCCAATTATCTGCATAACATCAAGTATATAATTCCCTTTCATAGATAGAAGTGTGTAGTCTTCATTAATCTATCCCTTATTACTCATACTGATTCACTTTTTTTTTCACTGTATGTGACAAGTAGGTGATAAAACTCAAGAAAATATTATTTCACTTTTAACCAGGGAATATCGAACTATGTTAACATACTTCCTAGTCGTTATTTGTTCGGCCTTTGATTTTTTTGACATATAAACGAGTAACTACATACTTAACTATGTCTTCCTTCATACCATGTCACCAATTAAACTTTCGAAAATCTCGATATCCTTGGGTCATACTTATATGTAAACTGAGTTGAGTTTCATGACTCTTAGATCATGTGCTTCAATCTATCATCCTCTAGCATACATATTTTGTTCTAAATGTTAAAATAACATTCACTTTCCATAGAGAATTCTTTAGTTTCACCAATACAATAATCTTAGAATAAAAATCAAATTCAATTTCACCAATTTCCTTACTCTCCTTTTTCTAAAATCTTGTTAGTTATCACAAATGTACTACAACTTCCAAATTCAAACTGTTGAAACTTCCACTCAACTTCAACCATTTAATCTTAAGTGTTGATAGTTATATCTCTTTATGACTTGAAGCATCTACAATAGCATTTCCTTTTCCAAGATAGTACTTCAACAAAAGATCATAATCTTTTAGAACTTCATCAATCTTCTTCGAAAAATTATGCATCATTGATTACTCAGTCTACCACATTCAAAATTCTATTATGTATTCTCAATGCCTATGGAAAGGAGACACTTGTATAACAATACTACTCCATTTCTAATTGATCACGTCCAATTGTTATAACATTCTGCTAGATCATTGATACTCCAATCGAATCTCTAACAAGTTAGACAAACAAGGACATGTGGAGTCATTTCCTCTTTATGTTGAACCATAAAAAGAAAAAAAGCTTCTTCAAATATTATCTTATTTATGCATGATGCACAATTAAATCATTCTTATAACTCATACACTAGACTATATTCTCTAACTTCCTATTTGCAAATGCAAACAACTTATCCTAAACATCATAATTCCCCCTTTACTTCCATCATGAAATTCTTAGTCCACTTAGTTCTTAACACTGTTAATTTGAGTATTTAACCATTACATCTTACACTAGAAATGTATCATTTCTCATGACAGTTTCAACCAAATTTTTCTTCCCTAGATGATACACAAACATGAAATCTTACTCCTTTAATAACTTCACCAATCTCTTTTGTCTTGTGTTTAGTCTCTTATGATCAAACAAGTACTTAAGATTTTTACAATATTAAAAATATAAGTAAGAGAACTAATTTGATTAGCAATTCATAATTAATTTAGTTTCCTTTTTACTCAAATACAATCATACAAAATCCAAATATCAATCACAATAATTTGATTTCATTTCAATTCACAATACTTTGATTTCATTTTAATCATACTGACTTGACATAGATTCCTTTGTCTCACAGTACATTGATTTCCTTTCAACCCTCAGTACCTTTGATTTCATGTCAATCATAGTGATTGCATATGAATCTATCGGCTTGCGAAAGACTCATTAATCATATTGTGGCCACATAAATCCATTTGTCTCACGGTACCTTGATTTCCTTTCAATCCCCAGTACCTTTCCACACTGTGACTCATTATTCCTTTGTCTCACAGTGTCTCTCCACACTGTCTAGTGGCACGTTGGTACATCCTTGTGACCGATGTCTGACCACTCTTTGGCTCCTTGGCGCACGTGCTTCGCGAGATACTGGCCCACGCCGCTCGTGGGACCCTGCTTACGTAGCACCAATATTACCAATGGTCAACGACGCCCGAGGACTGGTTGGTACACACTTTAATCGGATCATGGTAAGTCCAAACATCCATACTGTGTGACTACAAGCGGTCACAGTGTGTATGAACTCCCTCTTCAGCTTCTCACCAACTAATACCTTAGTCTATGTGACTTAGATCATCAATAAAGTCAGAGGATCTCTTCTTGTAGGCTTTTCATACATAATGTACATCAATCACATACATCACATATAATTCATATCAATCACACACACAAATATATATATATATATATCTCAAATTTATACTCATAATCAAATTTCATAACTTTATAACCTAACATGCATACAATTACTACATTAACTTATTATTTAAATCTACTATCTAAGGTTTTATTAAAACAAACATAGTTAACTTCACTTACCTGTAGAGTAAAATGAACTTATTTTGCTTGAGATGTATCTTGGTTCGTAGCTACAACATGACTGCTTTGTTTGGATTAGGGAGTGAATTTGAGATGATTTGAAGAAAAAGTGTGAAGAAAGTTATGTTGTTTGAATTAAGATAAATAGATAGAAAGTGTAGGAAAAATTTATAAAAATTTGTGAATGATATGTATATAATTAAAATTGTACTTTTTTAATTGATAAAAATATAAATTTAAAAATTACTCTTATATTTAAAATTTGTTAAAAAATTAAATTAATTAAATTTATTTTATTTATAAATTATAATTATTTTTAATTAAAATATTATTTTCGGTAATATATTAGAACTATTTATAAAAAAATACAAAATGACATAAATTTAATAAAAAAAATTAAATATTATAATTATAAATATTTGAGAAAATTATATTTTATATTAAATAAAATTATTATTTTTATATTAAATAAAATTATTATTTTTATCTTTATTTTTTATTATAAAATATTTTTTTATTATTAATAATTATAATTTATAATTATTATATATTTTTATAACATAAATTTTATAATATTTAATATTTTTATTTTTAAATATTATTATATTATATTTAAATATGTAATTTTATTTTAAATAAATAATAGTTTCAGTTTAAAGTAAAAAAAGGTAACAGAATAAATTATAAACAATTATATATATATATATATATAACCTTTTTTACAAATAACTGTAAATAGAGTGAAAAATGTAGGAAAAATTTATGAAAATTTATGAGTGATGTAATGAGTGTGATTGAAATTGTATTTTTTTAATTGATAAAAATGTAAATTTACAAATTTATTCTTATATTTAAAAATTGTTAAAAAATTAATTAATTAATTAATTTATATATTATAATTATTTTTAATTAAAATATTATTTAAATATTTATAATTATAAATATTTGATAAAAAACTTATTTTTACATTAAATAATAAGTTGTTTTTATCTTTACTCTTTTGTAATTAATATAATTATATAAATTTATTTCCTTATTATTAAAAAATATTTATTTATTTTTATAATTTATTATCTATACCTATATATAAAGGGGATTCCCATCTTAACTGCTCTTAATTTTTTTTCCTATTTTATCCTTATATTAATATTTAATTTTATTATTATATTATGGTCAATGTGTCATTTCTTATTCCCCTCTTAACTGCTCTTAATTTTTTTTCCATTTTATCCTTACTTAATAGTTTATTGTATTAATTTATTTTGGTTATTTGGACATTTATAATTTCAAAAATTAATAAAATATTTTTTTAATTTTCAAATTTATTTTATTTGTTATTATTTAACTGGAAAGTGGAGAGAGTGGAGAGATTGATTAGTTACTTTTCTGATTTAA
This sequence comes from Phaseolus vulgaris, assembly GCF_000499845.2. NCBI lineage: Eukaryota > Viridiplantae > Streptophyta > Magnoliopsida > Fabales > Fabaceae > Phaseolus > Phaseolus vulgaris. The sequence goes on from NC_023754.2 coordinate 422,413, forward strand.
ACTGATATTTTTTTTATTAAAATTGAATTAAGAAACAGATTTTATGATTCTCCACTGCACATAACTCACATATCCTACTTTCCACTTTCTCTCTCCTATATAGGTACATATTTCCTACTTTCTCTCTCCACTACTCTTTAACTTCTCATTTTTAATGTTATTAAGAGAAATTGTTTTTGAAAAATAAAAAAAATACTAAAAAAATAAAAAAGCGGATACACAGGCACGTCAATACCTGTGTTCCCGCTAGTATATATAATATGATTAATTATGTTATTTATAGTAATTATTATTTTTATAATTAAATTATTTTTTATATTTAAATTGTAATTCTGTTTTAAATAAAAATAAAAATAATTTGAATTTAAAATAAAAGAATAAAAAAGGATATTAATATTAATTAATTAATTATATATATATATATGACTATTTTCCCACATCTGCGAAGAATGTTGAGTGCAAAAAGTTTTCCATTTTTGTGTTTTTTTAAACTTTTTTGCTTTGGTTTTTTAAATATGCGTTTTCTGACTTCCAAAAACAAAAGTGAACTTAAAGACGGAGGAAAGAAGGAGAAGTCGTCGCTTAATATATTTATATCGGTTTATATTTTAAATATGTTAAAAAAGTTGGTTGATTTGTTATAATGAGTCATTTTTATTCATTTAAAAATAATAAATAAAATGTATTTTTAAAATCTAATTCATATCTATAAACTAATTTGATTTTAAATATAAGAATTTGATATTTAATATACTACAAAAAAAACTTGTATAATGCGGCGGTTTTAATATGGCGGTTATTAATAACCGCCACAATCTGCCGTATAATACGACATTTTAGTAACCGCCACAATGATCCTTTAGAATATGACATTTTTAACCGCCATAATTATCCTCCAAAATAAAATTTCCGCTTTTGCTTTCCCTCCTATACCATTCCTCTTTATTTTCATTTAAAAAAAATAAAAAATTTGTTAAAAATTAATTTTGTTTTTGACCAGCCTTTGGACCAGCCTTGTCTCCCACTCTTTGGACCAACCTTGTCTCCCACTTTGGAAACCAACTTCTTCTCCCTCGTGTCTTCATGAAACCAGCAGCATTTTGTCTTCCTCTTCTTTGGAAACCAACATTGTCTCCCACTTTGGAAACCGTCTTGTAGTGTCTTCATGAAACCAGCACCGTTTTCTGTTCTCCTTCTCCGCTAACGCAACCTTCACGACCCACGAAACCCTCAGGTGAGCTTCACGAAACCCTCTGTCTGCCATTGCCGCTCCGCTCAAGGTTGTTCCTCTGACCTTCAAGAAACCCTGAGTCCGCCATTGTCGCCTTCGCGCCAGGTTTTTCAGGTCTGTGCTCACGAAACCCTAAACCTCTGTCTTGGGAGTGTATTTTTTGAAATTGTTATAGGTTAAAATCGTTAGCAGATTTGGGATTCGTTGGTGGAAGGAATGCTCATTATCTCTCAATGAGATCTTTTTCTTCTTTAGAAACCAATAACTTCGTTGGTTTGGATTTTGTGGTTCTGTTCAGCACAAGGATCTCTTAATTCACTTTGAGAGTTTCCATATCACTCATTTGAGAGTTAAACAGAGCAGGTGCTGGCTGAAGGTGCTGCTCCAAGGGTGATCGGGTTTGCTAGGTGGCTTCCAGGTAACTCTGATGCTAGACTTGGAGGTAGAAGCCGATTGGAGGTGTAAAAGGGAGGTTTGAAGTTGGTTGATGTTAGACAAAGAATGCTGGTGTGGTTTGTGCAGGTCAAGGTAGAGTGGCGGTAGAAGCATTTGCAAGAAGCTTTAATTATGAGGTTTTGTGTGTGGAGCAGAGCAAGTGGTATGCACGATCACCTTGGGAGCTACATGGAGAAAGGATCTTGAATTTGGTTGCAGAAATTCTGTTTTAATCATTCAATTTGTTGGTGTGTATACGTTGGAATGTAGAAGTACACAAATCAAATTGTGGTCTGCTGCTGGAATGTAGAATATAGAAGAATGGAAACAAAATGGAAGTATGGTTGAAAGAATGGTAGCAAGGGTGTAGAGCGTTTGTGTTGGGTATGCAGATGAAATAAGGAATGAAACATTGTTAATGAACCCTGCAGGTGGCCATGTAAGGTATATTGGATGTCAACAACCGTTGCTGGTTCATGCAGGGTCATGGAAGATGAAGAATGTGAAGTCACTACATATCAGTAAACTAGAGTGTGGAAGGGAGGTTCAACTTTGGATTCAAATTCTTAGACGTTGCCACCATCATTTTTATTATACTTGGTTTTACTGCACAAGTAACATAATGAGTGCTGAATTGTGGTATTGAGGGGACCTTAAACAATAGTTTCTTTAGACCATATGTGTAGGTTTTTGGGTTGGTAATGATCGGGGTAAAAGGAAGAGGCCCGTAATATTCCTGTGGAAGAATCAATCAGTTTTATGCTTTGATAAAAGTATATGCCCATCAAATGCTCCATCAAATAAATTTATGAATAAACTAGATGTAAACAACTTGGAAGCAATGACTTTTTTTCTGTGCATGTGATAAGTTGCTTCACGAGAATTTGCTTAAACAGTGACAGTGATCCATTGGTTTTTTTGTGTTGGGTTTGGTCCCAAAGCAGTATAGGAACATGAAGGGAACATGAATGTGAGTTATGGATTATTGATTGGATCCTTTAAGATAGAATTTGGGTGAAGAAAAGCTAAGAAGTGGGAAAATACTAAGGTTGCTGCTAAAATTATGCAGAAAAAACCTGCACACAACGTTTTTGACAGCAGGCACAGGGTGATTGTGTGCTAAGCACTTTTATTTCCCTGATCAAGGCTTTTCCTGTAAAAACCAGCATGCTTAAAAGATTATCACCACAAAAAAGAGAATAAACTTCCCATAAGTGTAGCTAGATATAACCACTAGTGATACTACTCCTGCCACCAACCCTTACCAAACTTACTCAACATTTCCACATAAGGATTAATCATCCACCAAGGGGAGAAATCTGCCAACAGAGAAGTCCAATGCTTAAAAAAGCAGCTGAAAACAAAAAACCACCCCATTAAGTACTAGCTATTACACTTGCTTCCTATTGTTTGAGCCTGAGTCGTAAGACAACACCTCCCATTTATCCAATGCCCCTCATAACCATCTGCACACCTCCAGGCCCTCCCACAACAGAAACCATTATAGCATTTGTTGTCTGCCATGCATAAGACCGGAAAAAAACTTACCAGGGCCCAGAGAAAAAACCCATACCTGTAGATCCTCTTTGCCATTCACTACTTAAAAACCACACCCTTTGCTGCCTGCTGTAGCTTTAAGGAAGCAAAGAAACATCATCAAAAAAACTACTACCGTACCACCAAGAAAGCGAAACCTCAACCCCTGCTGTTTCAAATTATTCATAGCAGAAATTGTAGAGGCAGAATAGAACTCCACTCCCCTTGCGTTTAAAAGAAACGAACTACCACAAAACCATGAACAGAATCTTAACAATAGAACTTCCGAACATCACCTGTAACTTTTTACACAAAGTTCAAGGTTTAAGAGTCAATCTGAGAAGGAAAAGTTCAGAGTATTTTATTTGGATCAATTGACACCATTGAACTCTATAAAATGAATTATCTCAACTTGTTCTTGTATGTCTGCATTGTTTAAAAATTATATCTTAAAGGTTATTTTTATGTATTTTCCAATGTGTAACGTGTTATTTTTTTTTGTTTTCTTGCAGGTCTATTTTATTTCTTACACCATACTGTTCCCGGATAATATTGCAAATTCAGGTTCAACCCCAGGAATTTATTACAGGTTTAGCCATTTATTTTTATTCTACTTAAGCATGAGTCGGTTTTTATATGAATGGTTAACTACAAAAAGCAAGGGTTCATGTCTTACTTCAACTTTTATTATATATTAGCCTTTACAGACTTAGTTTCATTAATTTGAAGATGACCTGCACGTACTTAAATTTTGATTGCATTGTGTTAGCTTATAGAATGATAATGGTTATTTATAATGGTTATTTGATAATGATTATTTATAGAATGATTAAGAAATTCATAGAGACAACAATTGATCCAAACCAACTTGCAAATTGGTTTGGATCTAACTTTATATTCAACCATCCAGATCTATTTTGAAGCGTATAGATTAGTTGTATAATTAAAATTTTGTTTGTGTGACCCATAAAATTTACCAAAAGCTAGTTTGGTAAATGTAGGTTCTGATTAACTATTTTATGTAGTTAACACATTTATGTAAGTAATTTTTTGTTATGGTGTTTTGTTTTGTAGTCATGCCAATTGATAAAAGTTGGATTTCTAAACCACGAAACACCATTGAATATGCAAATGGTTTGAATGAATTTTTGGAATTTGCATTTGGACATGCTAATGGTCTTGTCATAAAGTGTCCGTGTTCAAAGTGTGGTTTCAATAAGTGGCAAACAAGGGATGTAGTTCAAGAACACTTAACATGTAGCACTTTTCCTCAAAACTACCAAACTTGGTATATGCACGGTGAAGGACTAAGTGGAAATGAGTCTGTGGTTGTTCCAAGTGCGCATGTCATTGAAGATGTCATAGAATCTCATAATCCAATGGAAGACATGTTGAACGATGCATTTGGGTTTGTGGGGCACCACGATGATCACATTGATGAGGGTACTCAAGATGATGGTGTACAAGATGATATGTTGCATGGTGAAGGAAATACAAACTTTGATGCGTTGTTGAAGGACAATAATGAACCACTATATGAAGGTTGTACCAAGTATTCAAAGTTATCATTCATGTTGAAGTTGTATCATATAAAATGCATGTGTAGAATGAGTGATAAAGCAATGACCATGATTCTAAACTTGCTAAAGGACGCATTTGAACATGCTAAGTTTCCTAACTCATTTTATGAGGCCAAGAATGTGATTAACAAACTTGGTCTTAATTATGTCAAAATACCAGCTTGTCCAAAAGATTGCATGCTATATTGGGGTGAAGAGAATGAAAGCTTAGAAGAATGTAAACGGTGCAAAATGTCTAAGTGGAAAGATAAAGATAAGAAACAATATGCAAAGATCTTGCGTTACTTTCCATTGAAGTCAAGATTGCAACGATTGTTTATGAGTTCTAAGACAACTGAATCTATGACATGGCATGCATCAGAGGATAACCAGGATGGGTTGATGAGGCATCCTAGAGATTCCGAGGCTTGGAAAGCATTTGATGTATTACATCCAGAATTTGCAAATGATCCTCGAAATGTACGACTGGGCTTAGCTAGTGATGGCTTCAACCCTTTCGGAACCATGAGTACAAGCTATAGTATATGGCCAGTAGTCCTCATCCCATACAATCGTCCTCCTTGGGAGTGTATGAAGCAAACCTCTTTTATCCTATCCATGATAATTCCTGGAAAACAAATGACAGGAAACGATTATTTTCTTAGGGAATTTAAAAGTCATTTGCGAAGGAGGTCTAGAGGGAGAAGAATTTCAAATATAGAGATAGAAAGGATTGTTAATAAGGATTTCATGAATTGGTTTCCTCAAAGGGTACGTAGACTGTTTTTATAATTGTTTTATTAAAGTTTGTAACATATGTTCACACATTCAATCCTTATTTTTGTAGATTAATAACCCAGACATTTCAAGTACAGTGTCAAATGATCTTAAGTATCTATCTCAAGGTCCGACTCCACATGCTAGAAGATTTTCTGCCTTCAATGTAAATGGATTCAAGTTTAGGACCGAAAGTCGAGAACATGGGTTAAAAACCCAAAACAGTGGAGTTTACTTAACTTCATCAACATCATGCGTTGCAAGTATGGCTGATCAAAACATTAGGGAAGCGGATTTGGCATACTATGGAAAATTAGAAGATATAATTGAGCTTAATTACTATGGTCGTTTTAAAGTGACATTGTTCAAATGTAAATGGGCTGACACCACAAGAGATAGGGGGCTTAGAAAGGATCCGTGGGGTTTTACTTCTATTAATTTTTCAAGATTAATTCACATGGGAGATCGTGAGGAGCATGATCCATATATTGAAGCTTCACAAGCTGAAATGGTATATTATGTTAATGATGAAGTTAACAAGGATTGGAAAATTGTCGTCCACTTGAAACCACGAGACTTGTATGATATGGGAGAAGGAGATAATGAAGTTTGTGAACTGGAACCATGTCCATAACAAGATTTAAATCATTTTTTCAGCGAGTCTGAACATTTGCCATTGTTTAGAGATGATGAAGATGATGAATTATTAAACGAGGACAACAATGATCACGAACTTCATGAAAATGACTCAATGTCAGAGTAATAATAAGCTTGGTTTGTTAATAAAACTGCACATGCATGGTTATTGTTAGTTGCACATCTATTTGATTATGTACTTTGATATGCATTGTTATATCTTGTTTTTGTATTTTATTCTTTCCTTTTTATGTGCAGATATGCCTAAGCCTAAGAGGATTAAGAACTTGCTTAAGGCAATTGGTGGACATAGTTCAGACACATCTGTGAGGAACTATGTTCAACCTAATGACACGCCTCAAACTACACGTCAACAAATAACTAAATCTGGTCAACCACATATTGGATCTCCATTACCACAAGCATCTAGACATACACCACCACAAATCTCAAAATCTGCACAACCACGAGATTTACAACCTACTTTTGAATCAGCAGCACTACCACAAACTGAGTCTACTCAACCACCAATCTCACAATCTGCACAACTTGAAGGCACATCTGAGTATGCACAACCACACACATCTGACTCTGCACTACCACATACATCTGAGTCTACACTGCCACATACATCCGAGTCTACACAACCACATACCCCTCAATCTGCACAACCGCATACATTAGAATCTGAAGCAGAAAGGGTGGCACCAAAAAAAGGCAGACATTCAAACCACTATTGGTTTGTTGATACTATAGGTAAACATATGTTAATTTTGTTGTTGTGTTTTTCTTTTTCATTTAATTACTTTCATTGCAGATACCTTAATGTATTATACTTTATAGATGAGCATGGAGTTACTCAGAAAACGAAGCTCAAGGTTAGGGATGCTCATAATTTGCCCATTGGAATACGTGTGGTTGTCAACTATGATGATAACTTTCAACCCATTGGAGAAGCATGTGGTTTGCTTGCTGGAGTTTGTGGACAGCTAGCAGCAAATCATATATTGTTGCCTATAAGTTTTGAAAGTTGGTCATCTGCGCCTGATACTTACAAGGATACTATATGGGAGAGTGCACTGAAGGTAATTGACCCTACATTCAATAAAACATTAAATACGTACATTCTTATTTCAGTTTTTGAATATATATGTGGACTAACAATTGTATTATTTGAAGAGTCGTTTTTGCTTCATGGTAAATGAAGATCTCGCTAAGAGAGATGTTATTTTCAAAATTGGCAAATTGTGGAGGGAGTATAGATGCAAGCTCTGGAATGAATTCTATGACCCAGTGTTAAGCAGAAATGACTTGATAAAGAATGTTCCAGATGGTCTTAACATGGAGCAGTGGGCTATATTTGTGGATTATCGTCTCAAGCCTTCCACAGTGGTACATACTTTTCATTTCATATATTTCTCACTCAACTTGATTTTAAATTTGCAAAAACTGATTTCATTTTATTGTGTAGAAACTGTGTAATAGGAATAGAGAGATAAGAAAGAAACAAACTATTCCTCACACTGGTGGAGCTATGGCATTGTCAAGAAGGAGGGATAATCTGGTATATTTACATATATTTAGCTTTGTGAATTTGGCATATATTTTGATTTATAATATATTATGTATTTTTGTAATTATATTATCCTTTTTGGAATGTATAGAAAATTGAGACTGGTAGGAACATTGGCCGAGCTGAGATGTGGAAGATCACACACAAGAGGAAGAATGGCACGTATGTTAATGATGAAGCTATGGAGATTGGGGTAACTTCTAATTATATCAGTTTTGAACCTCTCATTTTCTTCTTTATGTTGAACAGAGTAATTGTTTTCTGTATATACTATTTTTGAGACATACTATTTTGGATTTGGATACTGATTTGGATATTGTTTTAGACTATTTTGGACTATTTTAGATACTGTCTTAGACTGTTTTGGGTTATTTTGGACACTGTCTTGGACTTTTTTAGGAACATATTGTCTCTACCATGGGTATATATTGTTTTGGACTGTTTTGGATTGTTTTGGATTGTTTTGGATTGTTTTGGGCTATTTTGGATACTGTCTTGAACTGTTTTGGATTGTTTTGGGAACATATTGTCTCTATCATGGGTATATATTGTTTTGGACTATTTTGGACTGTTTTAAGCTATTTTGGATACTGTCTTGAATTGTTTTCGATTGTTTTGGGAACACTTTGTCTCTACCATGAGTATATATTGTTTTGGACTGTTTTGAATTGTTTTGGGCTATTTTGGATACTGTCTTGAACTATTTTGGATTGTTTTGGGAACATATTGTCTCTATCATGGCTATATATTGTTTTGGACTATTTTGGACTGTTTTGAGCTATTTTGGATACTGTCTTGAATTGTTTTCGATTGTTTTGGGAACACTTTGTCTCTACCATGAGTATATATTGTTTTGGACTGTTTTGAATTGTTTTGGGCTATTTTGGATACTGTCTTGAACTATTTTGGATTGTTTTGGGAACATATTGTCTCTATCATGGCTATATATTGTTTTGGACTATTTTGGACTGTTTTGAGCTATTTTGGATATTGTCTTGAATTGTTTTCGATTGTTTTGGGAACACTTTGTCTCTACCATGAGTATATATTGTTTTGGACTGTTTTGAATTGTTTTGGGCTATTTTGGATACTGTCTTGAACTGTTTTGGATTGTTTTGGGAACATATTGTCTCTATCATGGCTATATATTGTTTTGGACTATTTTGGACTGTTTTGAGCTATTTTGGATACTGTCTTGAATTGTTTTCGATTGTTTTGGGAACACTTTGTCTCTACCATGAGTATATATTGTTTTGGACTGTTTTGAATTGTTTTGGGCTATTTTGGATACTGTCTTGAACTGTTTTGGATTGTTTTGGGAACATATTGTCTCTATCATGGCTATATATTGTTTTGGACTATTTTGGACTGTTTTGAGCTATTTTGGATACTGTCTTGAATTGTTTTCGATTGTTTTGGGAACACTTTGTCTCTACCATGAGTATATATTGTTTTGGACTGTTTTGAATTGTTTTGGGCTATTTTGGATACTGTCTTGAACTGTTTTGGATTGTTTTGGGAACATATTGTCTCTATCATGGCTATATATTGTTTTGGACTATTTTGGACTGTTTTGAGCTATTTTGGATACTGTCTTGAATTGTTTTCGATTGTTTTGGGAACACTTTGTCTCTACCATGAGTATATATTGTTTTGGACTGTTTTGAATTGTTTTGGGCTATGTTGGATACTGTCTTGAACTGTTTTGGATTGTTTTGGGAACATATTGTCTCTATCATGGATATATATTGTTTTGGACTATTTTGGATTGTTTTGGCCTATTTTGGATACTTCCTTGGACTGTTTTGGACACTGTTTTGGGAACATATTGTCTCTACCATGGGTATATATTGTTTTGGACTGTTTTGGATTGTTTTGGGCTATTTTGGATATTGTCTTGGACTGTTTTAGACTGTTTTGGGAACATATTGTCTCTACCATGGGTATATATTGTTTTGGACTGTTTTGGATTGTTTTGGGCTATTTTGGATACTGTCTTGGACTGTTTTGGGAAGACGAACATTAAAGTTGGTTGCTTCCATTTTTATGTAGGATAAAATTGATGAGTTAATGCTGGAAAATCCAGAAACTGCATCACATATATCTCCAAATGATCCTGTTGGTGTCATTTTTGGAAAGGAGCATCCAGGGAGGGTCAGAGGACTTTCATATGGAGCTTGTCCTACCCTTGCTTTCAGGAAATCCACAACAAGGGTAAGCAATATGAATAATGGTTCCTCTAGTGGTGGGTCTTCAACAAATGTTGAAGAAAAGGTAGAAAAGATGGCAACAGAACTTGCAGTTGTAAGGAGCCAAATGCATACTATGCTAGCCTACATTGCTTCTAGACCAGACGTGCCGGAACATTTTGCTGCAATGGCAGCAAATTTGGTACAAACATCTATTAATGAGGTATAAATTACTATACTTAAAATTTTATTATAATATTGTTTTCATTTATTTTTTAAAAAATTTCAATTAATTTTAAACATATTTTAACTTATTCCAGGCACCGGATGTTGCTAGTGGTGCTCCATCACCAAACCAGAATATAAGATCAAGTGGAGGGAGTAAGACAAATTAGGATTGAGAATTTACTTGTAATATGTTTAGAAAATGAAACAATTTACATTTTGACAATTTAATTTACTTGTTGTTTGGATTAGTTTGACATTATCAACTTTGTTATTTCAATGAATGAATGAACTCATCTTTTGATTATTATATTTCTCAATTTTAAATATATTATGAAATTAGTTTATGTTATAACTTAATTATATATATTATGAAACATAATATCAAATTAATTAATATTATAAAATCAAATTATAAAATAGAATTAAATAAATTATTATAAATATTAAAAATAAAATTAAAGTTTAATTATAATATCAAATTAAATAATATTATGAAATCAAATTATAAAATAGAATTAAATAAATTATTATAAATATTAAAAATAAAATTAAATATTTAATATTCGAATTATGACAGTTATAAAGTATATTATAAATGTCATACTATACTGTATTAAGTGGCGGTTAAAACTGTCACTATTTACGTAAGAATTGGTTTACCCAATTTTAAAATTACGACATTTATAACTGACGTCAATTGCACGCTTAAAACCGCCACATTATACAATGCATACTATGGCGTCTGCTACAACGGTTCTCATTTGACCGCCACATTAAACTTTGTGGCGGCAAGAATTTTGGCGGTACGCAATACCGCCACAGACGTATAATGCGGCGGTTAAAAACGCCAGTTTTTACGAAAATAACCGCCGCATTATACACGTTTTTTTGTAAAGTTATAATATATGTATATGTTTTAATAAAAAACTTTTTAATATTTTTATTATGATATTATTTTTTAATCTAATTATTAGGTTTATTGACCATGATGAAGTTATTTTTTTTTTTTTTTTTACCAAAATGGTGTCCGTTTTAAAAAAATTATAAATTTAGGCAAGTCGTGCCTAATTGGGACGACTTCATATGCAGAAGTCGTACCAATTAGGCATGACTTCTGCCATGTCATACTAAAGTCGTGCCAAGTTGGCACGACTTCTGCCCTGTCATACTGAAGTCGTTTTTGGCACGACTTATGCCCCGTCATACTGAAGTCGTACCAACTTCGCACGACTTCTGCCCTGTCATACAGAAGTCGTGTCACGTCATATAGAAGTCGTGCCAACTTGGCACGACTTCTGCCACGTCATAATTTTTTTTTAATTTTACTGTTTATATATTGGGTAGTAAGTTCTGTAATGTTAAAAATTAATTTTATACATAATTTTCTAAGAGTATTGGTTTTAAGGAACAAAAAATTGGATAATCGTGTATGGATCATGTTTGACGGTAATGTAATACAATAACTTGATTATTTGATTAATTAAAAAATGAAGAAAATTGTTATTGAATTTGGAAATAAATACATAAATGAAAATTTATTGTATTTGGAAAATAAATAGAGAATTATTGTTGAGAATTTGCAAAAATAAATAGCTTGAGAAGTAATGATTTTACAGAACACGTAATGATGATAAGAGATTAATTAGAATTAAACAAATTAGTAAGATTCATTTCAAGATATAAAATAAAACTATAAAGTTGAACTCGAAGTAAATTATTTATGAAAAGACGTGACACAATGTTTTATATATGATAATAAAAAAATGTGTCTAATTTTATTTAATATTTAATATTTTAAGAATCTGTAAAAATATTTGTTTGTATTACTTAATTTCTATAAATCATTATTATATATAATTTTAAATATGGTAATAAAAAATGTGTCTAATTTTATTTAATATTTAATGTTTTAAGAATCTGTAAAAGTATTTTTTCGTATTACTTAATTTTTATCAATCATTATTATATATAATTTTAAATATGGTAATAAAAAAATGGTGTCTAATTTTATTTAATATTTAATGTTTTAAGAATTTGTAAAAATATTTTTTCGTATTACTTAATTTCTATCAATCATTATTATATATAATTTTATATATGATAATAAAAAAATGTGTCTAATTTTATTTAATATTTAATATTTTAAGAATCTGTAAAAATATTTGTTCGTATTACTTAATTTCTATCAATCATTATTATATATAATTTTAAATATGATAATAAAAAATGTGTCTAATTTTATTTAATATTTAATGTTTTAAGAATCTGTAAAAGTATTTTTTCGTATTACTTAATTTTTATCAATCATTATTATATATAATTTTAAATATGGTAATAAAAAAAAGGTGTTTAATTTTATTTAATATTTAATGTTTTAAGAATCTGTAAAAATATTTGTTTGTATTACTTAATTTCTATAAATCATTATTATATATAATTTTAAATATGGTAATAAAAAATGTGTCTAATTTTATTTAATATTTAATGTTTTAAGAATCTGTAAAAGTATTTTTTCGTATTACTTAATTTTTATCAATCATTATTATATATAATTTTAAATATGGTAATAAAAAAATGGTGTCTAATTTTATTTAATATTTAATGTTTTAAGAATTTGTAAAAATATTTTTTCGTATTACTTAATTTCTATCAATCATTATTATATATAATTTTATATATGATAATAAAAAAATGTGTCTAATTTTATTTAATATTTAATATTTTAAGAATCTGTAAAAATATTTGTTCGTATTACTTAATTTCTATCAATCATTATTATATATAATTTTAAATATGATAATAAAAAATGTGTCTAATTTTATTTAAAATTTAATGTTTTAAGAATCTGTAAAAGTTATGTATATTCAATTTTTTATTGTTATAATATTAGTAAGCTTTTATGTGTGTTTTAACTCTCTCCAAGACTTCATACATACTACGTAGATTTGTGTTATTTCACATTTTTAAATTTGTGCTATATGGATTCCTGGTATTCTGGTGAAAGTTCTTTGAACACCGAGAAAGAACCTATTATTAGAGATATGGTTCATGAATTCAGTGCAGATGATGAACAAGAGGAGTACATTCCGGCAGAAGTCGTGCCAAGTTGGTACGACTTCAGTATGACGGGGCATAAGTCGTGCCAAGTTGGCACGACTGGCACGACTTCAGTATGACAGGACAGAAGTCGTGCCAAGTTGGCACGACTTTAGTATGACATGGCAGAAGTCGTGCCTAATTGGTATGACTTCTGCATATGAAGTCGTCCCAATTAGGCACGACTTGCCTAAATTTATAATTTTTTTTAAACGGACACCATTTTAATAAAAACAAAAAAAAATAACCCATCATAGTCAATAAACCCTAATTATTACTTCATAAAATAGGTTTATATATAAACTTACATATTGACTCCACTTAACATCATTTGAGTTAGGAAAAAAATACGCAGGACAATAAAATAACCTAATTCAGTAATTTTGTTTTACTTGATCTGATCCTTTTATAAGTTTTTGGAATTTATTATTTCTTATTTTCATATTCAAACAAATTGTTCACACTACAATAACTAATACTTTTCAAAATAGAAGTAATTTATTATTTCTTATTTTCATATTCAAACAAATTGTTCACACTACAACAACTAATAGTTTTCAAAATAGAAGTAGTTTATTATTTCTTATTTTCATATTCAAACAAATTGTTCACACACTACAACAGCTAATACTTTCCAAAATAGTTTTCAAAATAGAAGTAGAAGTATCATGCATACAATGACTTTTAATTAAAGTTTGACGAATTCAACCCTTTTTTCATCTATAGTCTCCATCCATGGAACAAAATCGCCTTTTTTAAAAACTAACGTATTAAATAAGTTTTTTTTTATATTTAGGTTTTTTAATTTAAAGTTGAGAATTAAAATTAAAATTTTAAAGTTGTTATTTTTATATGTTTAAAATAATATTGAAATGTTAAAACTTTTTAAAGATGTAATTAGGTTGTTTTAGATAATAAATTTTGAAAAAAAAAATTATAACTTAGGTTAAACTGATTTTTTTATTGAATGATGAAATTATAACTTTTAAAATCATTTTTATGATATTATTATTAAAATTATATATTTTTTTGTTTGTAATTGAAAAAATTTATTTTACTTTTTCATATCGAATTGAAGATAATAATTTATTATTCTTGTTAGAGGATCAAATAATTATATTTTTAATAATTGCTGGTTGTTCTTGTCATTTATAAATAGTTATATTTATTGATTTTCTCTAAATATGAAAAACTATTTATAAGACTTATAAAATTTTGTTTCATCCCATTCAAAATCAACTTTAAATCATAAATCCTAAACTCATAAAAAAATACATATTTTATTTTAACTCTCATGTAAATACAATAATTATAAAAATGACCTTATTTCAAATAATAATCACAAAAATCTCCTTGTTACAAATTAACTTTAAAATTGTTTATTCTAACTAAATGAATGCCGTAAACATGCTAATTGTCCATTTACATAATAAAATACCTGAAACATTGTACTATTTTAGTTTTCTTTAGTTTAAAACTAATTTATACACACTAAGAAAATCATCAAGTATAAACTAATTTTTAGATATCAAAATAATTAGTTACAATAGTAATTAAATTAGAGACCATTTTAGAAACTAAAAAAAAATTGGTTTCTAATTTAGTTTATATTATTGTTAAATAGTTTCTAATAATAGAAATTAATTTAGAAACCAAAAATTTAGAAACCATTTAACAATAATAGAAACTAATTTAGAAACCAAAAATTTATTTAGTCCCTAAAATGATCTCTAATTTAGTCACTATAGCAACTAATTATTTTTTTGTCTTTAAAATTGGTTTTTATTTTATGATTTTTTTTAGTGATATTGTAACAATTTATTTGAATTTACTTTTCCATTTCCATGTTTTCATTTATATATTAATTAGTATTTAAATTTATATATTATACTAAATTTTGTCAATAATTTAATTAATTAAATAATTTCAATTTATAAATTAATAATTAATTATACATTTTTTCAAATAAAAAATATTTTAAAATATAATATACATACTACAAGAAAATCATTAAATAACAACTAAATATAGAGACAACAAATAATTAGTCATGATTAAATTAGATATTATTTTAGAAACTAAAAAACTATTGGTACAAAAAATGATTTTTATAAGTAATAAAAATTTATAAAATGATTTATAAATTAGTATCTAAATTAGCTACCAATATTTTAGTTACTCATATTTTAGATTCTGAATTAGTCTTTAAAAGACTAATAGAGACTAATATAGAATAGTAGCTAAAATCTTGATAGTTAATGCTTAAATATCAATTTAGAAACTATTTTATAATATTCTATTAATAATAGAAACTACTTTAAATATTAATAATTTTTAATTTATAAAATGGTCTTTAATTTAATTAATATAATGACTAATTATTTTAATCAATAAAATTAATTTTGATTTATTGATTTATCTTAGTGACACTTTACTATATTGAATAAAAATTTCACATAGTTACCATGATTATTTTTAATACATCTTTCAAAGAATAAAACTCATTTAGCAAGTTAAAACATATTATTGAGAAATACCTAACTACATTTTAAAAAAATAAACGTCCAAATATTATTTATAAAACTAAAAAAATGCACAACTTTATAATTTGAAAACTCTTAAATTAAAATCCTAAATTACTATCTCATTTAATACAAACGTAAAAAAGAGAAGTATTAAGGATTTACTTGACAATCATATACATTTATAAAAGAAAATTTGAAACTATTAATTTACGTGCAAATTAATTTATGACAGCTTTCTTGTATAATTGCTTTATATTTTCATTATTAAATTATATATAAACTAATTTTAATTTATTAAAAAATATTTTATTTTATTTTATTTTATTTTTTCTTACTTTTTATTCTAAAATTAATTTTATAAATGTCATCATTGAGTTAAGCATACGGCATCCCACTTTTATTATTCAAGAAGAAAATATTGTTGACTTAAGTTGACGAAGACAAGTTGACGAAGACAGACTTTGACCTGGACAAAATTGGAACACAAATTGTAGACTTGTAATTTACGTTTACAAAATAATGGATATTATATAAAAAAATTATTTAATTTTTCGTTCAACCCGTTAACATTAAAAATAAAAACAACAAATTCCCATTTTTAAAAAGTAGAAACTGAAATAACTACAAATACTGAAATTATAATACACAGCAGTATATTTTAAACAATTATTTTCTATAGTTTTCTTACTTTCTAATCATCTATGCAAACTTGTAAGTTTATAGAAACTTAAATAAATATATTTATAGAAAGAATAATGAAGTTTTTTTAGTAAAACTATTTAACACATAACATATATTGTCCTACTTAATCTTTGTAAGAAAATTCTTAAATCATAATCACTTTAAAATGAAATGATTAGGTGTAAAGAGCACAACTTTCTATAGAATATCTAACCCAAACATAAGTCACTGAATATTTTATATTCAACTTTTGATATGTGTGTATATATACATGCAGAGAGAGTGACCAGCAAGCACAAGTAGAAAACAACATTTGAGTTCTCATTTCCAAAATCAAGCAATCAACCATGGTTTGCTTCTCGTTACAATTTTGTGTTTTACTACTTTTGCTGTATGCAGTAACGTTTCAGAAAGGTGCCTGTAGTACAAATATGAAGCTTAGTTGCAATGAAAAAGATAGATCTCCATTGCTGCTCTTCAAACACAGTGTGAAAGATCATTCCAACAAGCTCTCCTCTTGGTCCAATGGAGAAGATTGTTGTGCATGGAAAGGGGTGGTGTGTGATAACACCACAGGGAGAGTCACAAGACTTGATCTTAACCAACAAAACTTGGAAGGTGAAATCAGCCTATCTCTACTTCAAATTGAATTTTTGACCTACTTGGACTTGAGCTTGAATGACTTTACAGGTTTAACTCTTCCACCTATCCTTAATGAATCACTACCTTTACATTTCAACTCCTCTAACCTTGAACTCTTGGACTTATCCTTCAATGAAGATCTTCATTTGAACAATCTTCAATGGCTTTCTCAACTTTCTTCATTGAAATTTCTCGATCTCAGTGAGATTAATCTTCAAAATGAAACAAACTGGCTTCAAACCATGTCCATGCATCCTTCTTTGTTGGAGTTGAAATTGGCAAGTTGTCATTTAGTCGACATGAGCCCTTTTGTCAAGTTTGTGAATTTTACATCACTTCTCACTCTTGACTTGTCTGGGAATTACTTTGACTCTGAGTTGCCTTATTGGTTGTTTAATATTAGCAGTGATATTTTCCACATTGACCTTAGCTTCAACTATTTGAAGGGTAGAATCCCCAAGAGCATGCTAAATCTTCCAAATCTTAAATCTTTGAGATTGGCAAACAATAAACTTACTGGACCAATTCCGGATTGGTTAGGGGAACATGAAGGCCTGCAACAACTTGTTCTTTCTGAAAACTCGTTTGAGGGTCCCTTTCCTTCAACTCTTGGAAACCTTTCATCCTTAACCGAATTAGGTGTTAGCTCCAACTCCTTGAGTGGTAATCTTACAGCCAACATTGGCCAACTCTTTAACTTGAGGACCTTGTTCATTGGAGGTTCATTGTCTGGTGTTATATCTGAGAAGCACTTTTCCAAACTCTTTAACTTAGAATCACTTGTCTTGAATTCAGGCTTTTCTTTTGACATTGATCCTAAATGGATTCCTCCTTTTCAACTTCGTGAAATTGGCTTGAAAAATACAAGTCTAGGTCCTACTTTTCCAGAATGGCTATACACACAAAGGAGACTAGGAACTATAGATTTTTCTCATTCCAGACTTTCTTCCATAAATGCAGACAAGTTTTGGAGTTTTGCAGCCAAAATCAGAGCCATTAACTTGTCCTACAACGCAATTAGTGCTGACTTGTCAAATGTCACAATAAATTCTAAATATATATGGTTGGGTCACAACAACTTCACAGGAACACTCCCACGTATATCAGCAAATGTCTTCTTTATTAGTTTGGAAAACAATTTCTTGTCTGGATCCATCTCTCCCTTTCTGTGCCATAAATTTAGCAGGAAAAGTGCATTGGGTTACTTGGATGTATCATATAATTTATTGACTGGAGTAATTCCCGATTGCTGGGAGAATGTGAGAGGTTTAACTTTCCTTTTCATTGGCAACAATAAGCTAGAAGGTGAGATTCCTCCATCAATTGGGCTGTTAAATGAAACCATTGTCATGGACTTTAACAAGAACAACTTGTCTGGGGAGTTTTCATTGGACTTGTCAAACATGAAATCCTTGGTATGCATCAACCTTGGAAACAATTGTTTTTCTGGAGTTGTACCATCGAAGATGCCAGAGAGTATGCAAGTGATGATATTGAGATCCAACCAATTTAGTAGCAACTTTCCACAACAAATATGCAACCTCCCCTCTCTAATACAACTCGATGTCTCACAAAATAAACTTTTTGGATCTATTCCTCCTTGTGTCTTCAACATTTCTTCCATGGATGGTGAAAGAAGAATAATACATTTCGGATTTAATTTGGATTTGTTTTGGAAAGGTCGAGAGTTGGGGTATAGAGACATTGGGCTGCTGAGAAATTTGGATCTCTCATCAAACAATCTGTCTGGAGAGATCCCGAGAGAACTCTTTGGCCTCACTCAATTGTTGTTCTTGAACTTGTCTAGAAATCATTTAACAGGAAAGATACCAATGGAGATTGGTGGGATGAAAAATTTGGAGTCTCTTGATCTCTCCAACAATCACCTTTCAGGCACAATTTCCGAAGCAATCTCTAAACTAACTTTTCTGAGTTATCTCAATATGTCGTACAATGATTTCACTGGACAAATCCCATTGGGGACTCAACTTCAGAGTTTTGATGCATGGAGCTATGTTGGGAATTCCAAACTATGTGGACTTCCTTTGTCAAAAAATTGTTCGATCCTTGGTGTTGGTGACAGGAGAGTGCAAGGTGGTGCAAACAAGTCAGAAATTGAATCACTCTATCTGGGGATGGGAGTTGGATTTGCTGTTGGCTTATGGGGAGTGTGGGCTTCTTTGTTCCTCAACACAGCATGGAGACACAAATATGTTCTGCTCTTGGATCATGTTGCAGATTGGCTTTACGTGTTTATAGTTCTCAAGATCAATAAATTTGTTAGATGAAATAAAACAGAAATATTTCCTTCAACATTTTTTGTCATTATGTTGGAATTATATTACTTTCTTCACATACCTAGAGATGGTATAATATCATAATTTAATTTGTAGTATGTATTCAAAATTTACGTTTTATTCAGTATTTTTTTTTCTTCAATTGATTCTCTACTGTATGATGTTGCCATCATTTGGATGTGACATGACTCTTATTTCCCATTGTAATTGCTTACATGTTTGTACATGAAAAAATAGAAAATGACTTAATTAAAATTTTAAGTTCATCGTAAATTTAAGTATTTCTAATTAAATTTCCACCAAAATTTCCACTCTATTAAATATTTAATATATTTATATTTTAATTAAATTATTGCTTTCAATTGGGTTATCATTTAATTTCATAGTCTCCAAATGAACTTGAACAATAAGTAGAATACCATCAATTTTGTAAATTATTTTTTATTTTCCAAAAATTCTTAAACAATGATAATTAAAAGTAAGAACATGTTATCTCATTGTAAAATTAAATAATAATAGCTTAATTGAAAAAATGTAAAATTTTATTATGTTATTAAAAAAAGTTTTTAATAAAAATTTAATTAAAAATATCTAAATTTATAATAAACTTAACATTAATTAAACTTCTTTTATATACACATATATTATTTTGGTTAATTTACCTTTTTGTGTTATTTATATCTACCACCATAGACACTAAAATTTCTGCTTAAGATGTTTTACATTTTTCCATATTTAAGTACATGTAATACATATATATATATATATATTTTAAATTTTCTTTATTTTTAAATCATCTTTTGATATTTGAAAATTAAATTTTATAAATATTATAAAATATTTTTTATATATTGTAATTTGGTTCTTTGAAATGTTACAACAAAAACTTTTAAAATTAGAAAATTTCTTAAAATTGTTTATAGTTTTTAAAATAATATAAAATAAAACAATATATACTTTTTGTGCATGTATACCTATATATAAAACTATATATAAAGAGAATTTTTTACTATAATGTTTTTTTTATATAAATTTTTTTTCGATTCCACCCTTATTTAATATATTTCATTTTATTAATACAATAATTATTTTTTAATTTTTTAAATTAATATTAATATAAAATTAGATAATAAAAAACATATTCTCATTTATTTCTATACTAAATTTCACTTTATATAGCATAACCTTTATTTTTAATCACTTTTTACAATTTTTTTTTATTTTTCATTCAAAAATTAATCTATATGTATGTTACATTCTTATTATCATCGTGAAAATTAAAAAAATAAAATAAAATAAAATGTAGATACACAGAACAAAATCGTTTGAGTTTCTGTATTTAATAAATGGAAAAGTGCGCAGAAAAATATCACCCTTAAAAACATTTCAAACGTGTTAAAATGTGAATTTTTAAGATCAGTTTGTGATTTTCAAGTTACATATTAACTACAGAATACAAGGTTAGAAGCGTCATTTCTTACACTCTTGACTCAGCGAGAACCTTCAGCACGCAGGAGTCAATAACAACACCACACACCATCTCAATTTCCGCCACGTGTACATTTCGCCACGTGTTTTGTTTTCAGTGGTTAAACACCCTTCACTCCGTCACACTTTGTCCCGTACAATAAATCTGCTAGCAGAGCAAAGCACTGGCTCACCACTACCGTTACTTCCAATTTTATTATTATTATTATTAGTATTACTATTATTATTATTAATTATTAAACTCACTTCACTGCCACCACCAAGATCTCGCTTCCGTTTTCCCCAAAACATATTCACATAATATTCCCTCGCTTTCTCGGCGGTCAAACGCCGCATTCCGTCGGAAAAATGGCGTGGAAGGTGGCGCTAGCTGTGCTGTTCTCCCTCGCGCTCTTGTTCTCTCCGTCGCAAGCCGCGGTTTTGAGCGTAGATCTAGGTTCCGAATCGTTGAAGGTGGCGGTGGTGAACCTGAAGCCCGGTCAATCTCCGATCTCGATCGCGATCAACGAGATGTCCAAACGGAAATCGCCGGCGCTGGTCTCCTTCAACGAAGGCAACCGCCTTCTCGGTGAGGAGGCGGCCGGCCTCGCCGCGCGCTACCCGCAGAAGGTCTATTCCCAAACGCGCGACCTCCTCGGGAAGCCCTATGCCTCCGCGCAGAAGATTCTTAACTCAATGTACCTCCCTTTCGAGACGAAGGAAAACTTCCGAGGCGGCATGAATTTAGTCGCGGACGGCGGAAACGAAAACGACAGTGTTTACTCCCCCGAGGAACTCGTTGCCATGGTGTTAGGTTACGCGGTGAATTTGGCGGAGTTTCACGCGAAGATTCCCATTAAGGACGCGGTGATCGCTGTGCCGCCGTATATGGGACAGGCCGAGCGGAGAGGGCTGCTTGCGGCGGCGCAGTTGGCGGGGATTAACGTTTTGTCTCTGATAAACGAGCATTCCGGTGCGGCGCTGCAGTACGGGATCGATAAGGACTTCTCGAACGAGACGAGGCACGTGATTTTCTATGACATGGGTGCTACTAGTACCTACGCTGCGCTTGTGTACTTCTCGGCGTACAAGGGTAAGGAGTATGGCAAGAGCGTGTCCGTGAACCAGTTTCAGGTGAAGGATGTGCGCTGGAACCCGGAGCTTGGTGGTCAGCACATGGAGTTGCGATTGGTGGAGTATTTTGCGGATCAGTTCAACGCGCAAGTTGGTGGTGGAATTGATGTGAGGAAGTTTCCCAAGGCCATGGCTAAATTGAAGAAGCAGGTTAAGCGAACTAAAGAGATTCTTAGTGCGAATACCGCTGCTCCTATTTCCGTTGAATCGCTTCATGATGACGTCGACTTCAGGTAGTTTGAATTTGAAATTACTCATTCTATGAAATTATATATTATTATTCTCTTTACTTCTGAGCAAAAGTTTATGCTTTGTGCTGTGTAGATCATGGTTCAACCTTATTTGTACAGTGTACTTTAGCACCCTCTTTAATTGATTTTTATTACCTAGTATGAACAAGAACAGCTAGGAAAACGACAACCAGTCTTTATCCTATATATTATGATGGCAAACTAATATGGGAAATATTTGATCCAAAGAGTTTTGTATTTTTCTTTTTCGGAAAAAACCAATTCAGTTGATATTGTTTCTAGGAATACATTTTCATGTATTTGATTTTTTGGGGGGATAGAGTGTTGTCTATTCAAAATGATTTTTTAAGAGTGAAGTAGCATTTTGTCTCATTTAGTAGCAAACTAAACTCCTAACAAGACTCGGTGTTTTTGTGTGGAGTTAGTTTTACATGAGTGGTAAGGTTATTGGGTATGCTTGCATATGTATTCAATAAGTACTGGTATTGGAAACATCCAGTATGGGTATTGGAATTATATGGGAACATCATAGCTTTCCTGTGAAATAATTACAGTAGCAAAAAGACTGGTAGAAAGAACACAGTTGCCTTTGCTTCAATTGTCTGAGTAAATTGTAACCTGAACTGCTCCAACCCTTCAGTAAAAGCATGTCCTAGATTTCCTTTGGGTAAAATTTAGTTGGATAAATCGTAGAAAAATGAGCTATTTATAGCAGTATTTTCCATTAACAAAGTGGTTAAGCTTGCAAATAGCTGATTGAGTCAATAACTAGTTGCTTAAGTGGTTAGTTATTTGCAATTAACTAGCCTTAGGTTTTACTGGCTGGCTAAGGTTGAGAAAGGGGCATCAGTCTTGGGAGTTATGCCTTGCTTGAATACAGCAGTAAAAACATGTTCTCACTATTTGTTTCAGATAAAAATAATTGGGAAACAAAATAATCAAATTCTTGATATGGTATTTCATGTTTTTGGAACAATTAACTACATGGTCAGTTCTGTCAGTGGTTTACACATTTATCAGTCATTAGCCATTATTTTCACATAGTTAATTAGTGGGGTGGTTAATTGTTCCTAATAGAATATGTAATAGATGCATCATATCTTCATTCTATCTTCTGAACAAATATTGTATGTTTATGTGGGATGATCTGTTTGAAGTGTTTTTTCTTTTCATATTTCTTTATACATCATGATTTGTTTCCTTAATTATTAGCATTATAAGTCTAATATTAGTATGAATAGGTGTATGCTATGTATTTTGTTTCACATCAAGACAAGAAAATATTCATCTTTGTTTTGATTCTGTCTTTCCTTCACTTAAGTCTATGATTTCAGCAGTTCCTAAACTGAATATTTGTTTTTATCAAGTTTTCCTTTCTTATAATTCTCCCAAAATAAATTGCTATCCCAAATAAAAATTATAACCACAATCATGAATTTACATAATATCAAATCCAGCTCTTTGTCATCTCTGATGTCAAGGAGGTGCCAATCTTAACGAGATGACCTTGGGAGAATTCTTTACTAGTAATGCTAAAAAAGGTAAAACGCAATTGGTTGATTGATAGGTTAGGTTGGCATATTATGTCGTATCAGTGTCCGTGTCAATTGGTTGATCTTTAGAATATAGTAATATGCTTAGCTTTATCTTGGTTAAGGAGTTACATGTAACCTTAAGGACTGCATATTGGTTAATAGACAGGCTAGGTTTTGGTATCTTCTTACGGAAGAGATCAATTTGAAGATAGCTTCTAAAGGGGAAGTCAAGAAATACTGTGAAAAATGAAACTCTTATATTCTCAAGATTGTCAACAAAAATAAATAAACTAGTCAAAATAAAATGCAAATAATGACAAGGAAAGTAAAATTATAGTTTATTATCAAGTTGATATTCTTACACTGCATATAATGCTCAAGGGTCCTTCATACATGGCATGTTTTCTTACAGGAGCACTATTACCCGTGAGAAATTTGAAGAGCTCTGTGAAGACATTTGGGAAAAATCACTTTTACCTGTGAAAGAGGTGCTTGAGCATTCTGGTCTTTCATTGGAAGAAATATATGCGGTGGAGTTAATTGGAGGTGCCACCAGAGTGCCAAAATTACAGGTGTGAATATTTTTTTTTCCTTTCTTTGACAATTATTTTGACAGTGTGCACTCTGGCTAGGGTGGGGTTTGATCTCTGCATACAATATTGTTGTCCATGCTTGATAGTCGTCAGCAACATTTGTTTACCATATATATTATCTGCTATGTAAAGGATAAACCTAGTTATACAACTGTATCTGTATCCTGGAGTTGTATGCTGTCTTTATACTGCTGCTGCTCTGCTAGTATATTATTAGATGTTAAATGCACGTGCATGCTAATCTGATTTAACAGAAGTAACTAATCCGTCAGGTTAATTGTTCGTTAGATATTTTGTCAGGATGTTTTGTTACAACTCTGTTCAGCCAAACTGATTCAGTTACTAAAGTTTTTTCCTCACAATTTCCTGTATTTTAGAGTTGCACTTGGCATCCAAGGCTAATTATTTTTTTCACCAGAAACACAATCATACTGAGAGAGCATTTCAGACCCTTTCCTTCTCAGTTTTCTGTCCTTTGCTCTCGCATTTTGTTCACTTGAACTTCAACATTTCTGTAATCTATATTGTCAATCATAGTAATTCATGCTGTCCAAGCTTGACCCTATTTTATGATAACCTGTACTTGCTACTTTTTTCTATTGATTTGAATAATGAAGACAAAGGAAGAGCACAGCTGATGCCTCAAATGTTGGCATAAAGATTTCAATGGAGAAGACTGACTGCGTATATAATTCACTTGCATTATCACTTTTTATTTCAAATATGAATATATCCGAGTTTGAATACCCAGAATCTATGAAATTGCAGCACTTTATTTTGTCGATGTATTGTTGGATACAGTCTTTGAACTTTAGTTTCACAGATGAAGTTTTTTACTTGCTGTGCATTAGTGTAGAGCTTTGTTTATTGATATTCTGTTAATATTATTACAGGCTAAGCTTCAAGAATTCCTTGGGAGAAAAGAGCTTGATAGGCATCTTGATGCTGATGAAGCAATAGTTCTTGGTGCAGCTCTGCATGCTGCAAATTTAAGTGATGGGATTAAATTAAACCGCAAACTAGGAATGGTTGATGGTTCCTTGTACGGATTTGTGGTTGAGTTGAATGGTCCTGAACTTTTAAAAGATGAAAGCTCTAGGCAGTTACTTGTACCACGAATGAAGAAAGTCCCGAGTAAGGTAAATCAGTTTATGATTCTATGCTGATTGTGACTAAATATCATATGAAGAATGAATTGATCAATTATATACTCCAACTTTATTAATCCATTGTAATATTGTTAACTTACAAGATGTTTAGATCCGTTAATCATAACAAAGATTTTGAAGTTTCACTAGCTTATGAAAGTGGGCATCATTTGCCTCCTGGTGCTACCGCTCCTGAAATTGCTCGATACCAGATATCTGGTTTGACAGATGCAAGTGAGAAGTAAGGATAAAAATCTTGCTGAAGTTTTGTGGGCATATTGCTTATTTAAGCCCCTTCAGGAATTGCTCTTAAAGTAAATGCCCTCATATCTTTGTTCCTTCTCTGTTCTTCTAGATACTCATCTCGGAATCTGTCATCCCCCATCAAGGCAAGCATACATTTTTCTCTTAGTAGAAGTGGAATTCTTTCTCTCGATAGGGCAGATGCTGTTATTGAAATAACAGAGTGGGTGGAAGTTCCTAAGAAGAATTTGACCATTGAGAGTTCAACCATTTCATCAAATGGTTCGGCTGAATCTGCTGCTGGAAATAGTTCTGAGGGAAGCAATGAAAGCATCAAAACTGACAGTGGGATTAGTAAGACATCCAACACTAGTGCAGAGGAGCAAGCTGCCGCTGAGCTTGCTACAGAGAAGAAGCTGAAAAAGCGGACCTTTAGGGTGCCATTAAAGGTGAATGTCAACTGGCCACCCTTATTTTGTGATTATTTAAACTGGGTGGTGAATTTTGGGAAAAATTGAAACAAGATCTAATATACTTTTCTTGCTTCATTGCTGTTTTACAGATTGTTGAGAAGATAACTGGACTTGGAATGTCTCTGTCAGAAGATTTTCTTACTGAAGTCAAAAAGAAATTGCAAGTACTAGACCAAAAAGATACAGACAGAAAAAGAACAGCTGAGTTAAAAAATAATTTGGAAGGATATATATATACTACTAAGGAAAAGGTTCGTAGAAAGCAATATGCTTATAGTTTTCACTTTGTTAACAGCCTTCATCTATTATGTAATGGGTAATTTTTATCCTTTAAAGATTTCTAATTTTCTTTCAGGGATTCATACAAAAGATTGACATTTAAGTAGTTGACTAAGTTTATACTGAGGAATTTAACTTTTGGTCTTGACTATTGCTTTTGAGAAAAAAATCATCAAAAGAATTGTGAAATGAAGGATGAGCATTTTTAAAACCCAAAATATACTAGCCTCCAGCCAAATTAACTTCAAATGCCTGTCTGTTGATCATCCTTCTATTCTTTTCCTTACATTCAGTATCTGCATTTGTTTGGAGAGTTTTTCTGATTGCCTTGTGTTTGTATTGGGAGGGTGGGATCTAGGAATGATGCTTCTACAGTTACTTCATAGGTTGACTGAATGTATAAACATATGCTGTTGTTTTTCATTTAGAGTGTTTAAAATGGACTAATTTAACTAGTTTTATCTGCTTATTAATTGTCCAATATGAAATGTTATTTAATTATTATTTCTTTTATAATGTTATTTTATTATTACTTATTTTGTGTGGACCCAACTTTAGGGTTAGTTAAGGCAAGTGCCTTTTTGTTTTGTAACTTATACACACACGCACAACAATAGTAGTAGAACAATGTAGGTTGAATGCACTATTTTCTCTATCTTATTTATTCAAGTTAGTACTTGAGTTAGTGTTGTCAAAATCACGAGTTTACTCGCATACTCGCACGAGTCAGCGAGTTTGGAAGGCTAGCCGAGTCTCGGTCAGCGGATTGGTATCAGAGAGGATCACAACGAGGTGCCGCACGGACCAGTGGATTGGAGGATTGACTAAGGTTGTTGATCGTGACTCGTGCACGACCATTTTTGGCCAAGAAAAATGGAACTTGGTTGCTCCAGCACAGAGAATGAGGTTTTGCAACGGTGGCTTTGATGGTTTTGTGCGGTGGTGAGCTCCGGTGAGGCTGTGACCATGCGGAAAATGAAGAGAGTAAAGGGAATGATGTGCGGCGCATGGAAGTGAAGAGTTGCTGCCCAAAATAAACCCTAAAACCTAATTCAAACATTTGGGTCTTGGCCCATTTTTAATATCAGAGTCTATTGCAACCCTAATTCAAATTAAGTCATTGGAGAAGTATTTTGTAGTAGCAACCCTAATTCAAATTAAGTCATTGGAGAAGTATTTTGTAGTAGCAAGAGGAAGTGAGCAGCACTATTAATTTAAAATCCTAAATTTATTTGGGCCTTACTGACCCATTTAAAATATTATGAGTTCCCATAATTTTAATTCACATAATATTTCTAATATTTTTTTAATTTATCTATAAATATATATTATAACACTATAAATATATATTATAACACTATTAGTAACTCTTACAAGTCAAGTTACGATCCTCGAGCTATGATCCTTTATCTCCTCTCCAATCCTCTTACGAGTTACGAGTTTGACTACATTGACTTGAATGTCTTCTACTTCATTGTCTCCGACAACATTTATCATTGTCACTGTCATTGTTGATGTCAAGGTTAGGTGTGCCTCGAGGGGTGCGACCCAACCCCAATGATTGTGTAATGAACTGATCTCGGACGCAATGATCTATGTGTGGTCAATTTTCGGAGTGTGTCCTTCATGTGCTGCCTTCCCGTTGTTGGAATCACTTTGCGATACTGTCGTCTGACTTGTCAACATTGTGTGCCTCCGTTTCAAACCTTGTTTCTCTATTTCAACATACTTTGGTGTCGGGACACATCCCCCTTTCACAGTCTTAGGGTTCTCCTATCTCCGTTGTTGTTCTTCATCTTTGAGATGAATTTAGTAGGTTTTGCTTCTCCCTTTTCTGCTACTCCTACCATTACAAGTGCAGAACTCAGTAGGAAGAATTATTTGTCTTAGTCTGTCTCTGTGGAGTTGTGTTGTGGTTTCTTGTTCAAGGATATCATGATCATTTGGAAACTAATGGCTACTATATTTATGATGCAAAGAGAGATATAGGAGGTTAGTGGGAAAACTCATTTTTCGTGTTATAACTAGACTTGATATTTCTTATAAAGTGGGAGTTGTGAGTCAATTTATGCAAAATCCTCACATTGATCACTAGAATGTTGTTATTCACATTCTTAGATGTGTAAAAGGGACCCAAGATAGGGATTGTTGTATGAGTACATGGGAAATACTCTAGACGTAAGGTATTGGGATGATTGTCCCATTAACAAGAGATCTACCATGGGATACTATGTATTCCTTGGATGGAATCTTATATCTTGTATAAGTAAGAATCAAAGTGTTGTTGCCCGATCTAATTAGAAGCTTAATATAGATATGTGGCCCTAGCTACATGTGAACTTGTGGATTAAACAACTCCTTCAAGAGTTGAAATTTTGTTAAAAAGTTGAGGATGAAGTTGTGTTGTGACAATCAAAGCAACTCTTCATGTAGTCTGTTCAATCCAGTGTTTCATGAGAGAACATATAGAGATTGATTGTCATATTGTTAGAAAGAAGTTCTTGTCCAAGAATCTTTTTACTGAGTTTGCAGTTTTAATTAACAACTCGCAGACATTCTAACTAAATCTTTAAGAGGACCTAGGATTCAATATATATGTTTCAAGCTTGGTGCATATGATCCGTATGCCCCAGATTGAAGGGATTGTTAAAATTAAATGTTATTTTATTATATTTCTCTTTTATGTACCCAGCTTTCGGGTCAAGGTTAAGGAAAGTGCCCTACCTTTGTTTTGTAACACACACAAACACACGTGTGAGTGAGTGTGTGTGTATACACTCTCACATCAATACAAGCACAATAGTGTAGGTTTAATACACTGATTTCTCTCTATATATACATCATTACAGCACATCAATATAACTGCTTTATTCAACTTGTTCTTAATGCTTCTCATGTCTTTGAAGATTGAAACTCTTGAGGATTTTGAAAAAGTTTCTACAAGTGCGGAACGTCAGTCTTTCATTGAGAAGCTTGATCAGGTTTAACCCTTTTCCTTGGGCAACTTAATAAGAAGTGTTATTGATAGGAATATTGACTAAAGCCTTTTGCATTCTGTCAGGTGCAAGATTGGTTGTATACAGATGGTGAAGATGCCAATGCCACAGAGTTTCAAGAGCGTCTAGATCAGTTAAAAGCTGTTGGAGATCCAATTTTCTTAAGGTTTGTTATAGTTAGCCCAATTATATCAATTTTAATCTGTACGGTTTGTATTTGATAGAGATTTTCTGAATACCTGAAAATCTGTTTCAGGTTAAAAGAGCTTACAGCTCGTCCAGCAGCAGTTGAGCAAGGTCGTAAGTATATTGATGAGTTGAAACAGGTACATCTCATGTGAAGTGCCTTAGAGCTTTTTACTTTCTTCATGTTCTTTTTGAAGCTGATTTTTTTTTGGGTAGGGTTGAATTATGTCAATTCCTCAGCTATTTTTTGTAATATCTGAAATTTGAATTGTTTTAATTTAAATTTATTTCATTTTTAATCCTTTGTTTAGATAAATCAATTCATTTTTTTAAATTTCAAACTCTTGGTTTGGATAGGGTCACCATATTGCAATTTTCTTTTTTGACGATAGGGAGAAAGAGAGGAGAGAGAAACAGGAGAACAGAGAGAAAGAAAGCGCAAAACAAGGAAATAGAAATGGGAATGGGGGTAGAAGTGAGAGACGATGGTAAAGAGAGAAAAGGAGGAGAGGAGAAAGAAAGAGGGGAGAGAGAGAGTGAGAGCATGAATTCAAAAGCTTGTTGAATTTGATATAATTTATATAATCTAAATACTTTCACAAATACTTTTTACATTAATTCAGCATATTTCACAAATTCTATACTTTTTGCTAATGACTTTGATGCATGTGTATGTTCTTGTTGTAAACTTACGTTGGATCAGTAGAGGCTGTAATATGATAAACAAGAAGATTTTCTCTATTTTTCTATTACATTAATTCAACATATTTCATTAAAAAGAATGTACAGATTGGTTGTTGCCCTTGTTGAGATGTTAGATATATAATCTAATACGACAGACAACTTTCATTCAAGTGGTTATTTATCCAGTTTTCATCATATCAGCACTTATGTACTAATTTCTATAAAATCATTTGGACACATTCATACTACTTCAGGAAATCATTACCAGAATAAAATGCATTGAAAAAGGCGTTAGTTAGGTGAACGAAAAATATACCTCGAGCAATTGCTTGGGTGACTGATGTCTGAAACATTTATTGTATATTTTGTGAATTTGTGAAGTTTTTATATTCAACTGCTGCCAGCTATTTTCTGATGTAACTTTATACATTTATGACTTGTGCAGATTGTTGAAGAGTGGAAAGTAAAGAAGCCTTGGCTTCCGCAAGAAAGAGTAGATGAGGTATGGTTTAACTTTATTTTGATGACTTGGAATCTATTAAAGCTGATGTGTTACCTTCAGAAAATTCATTGTTTTTTGGTTCTTAACTTGCAAGGTTATCAAAAGTTCTGAAAAATTAAAGAATTGGTTGGACGAAAAAGAATCTGAGCAAAAGAAGTAAGTTATTGTCGTAGTACTTTAGTTGTTATTGAAGCTACAATTAGTTGTTTACCTTGTCATTTGAATATTTTGTCATGTCGCAAGGCGGATGCCTGAATAAACATTTACCTCTACTTTTCTTTATTTAGAAATAATATTCCATGAAAAAGTTCATCCATAACATGATTGGAACAAATACTGATTAAAGGAAATCAAACTAGAAATCAAATAATAGCCGGAGATAAATGAATATTTTTAAGAGGAAGAAGATAATACAAAGGATGTTTAAAGTTCACTTGCTCAGAGCCAAAACTCCAATAGAGAAAAAAATCCTCTGCCTAATAACAACCCAATCATCAAACGATATCCCCCAGTCTGCTCTCGGTTCTCACTGTAACCTAATTCACACATCACAAACCCTGTGCTTCTGTCTCTACCACCTAATCATTTATAAAATGATTCCCTTTCATCTGCTACAGTTAGCTTGTATGGCACAAAAATATGATCAATGACAATGGGCTACATAATGAAATAGTTTGGGTCAAAATAAGGTTATTTGTGTCAGTATGGAAGTCGCTTCTGCTAACATAATATGTATGTAATGTGCAGTGTATTGTGCTACTCAGTATCTGTGGAATTCTTGAAGAATAAAATTTCAGTGCTTTAAAATATTCAAATAACCTAAATTCCACTTTTGAGATTTTAGATTCTTCTCTTCAAGGTCTCTTTGCCTGTTGTTATTCATTTTCTAGATAAAATTTTCCTAAGTTTTTTCCTTTGAGGGTTAGCCTCCCTCCCTTTACTGTTCATAAAGGCCGTGGATCATCTGAATCATATCATTGACGGCTTCATTGTTTTAGATTACTCCCCTTTTTTTAGATCATATTGTACTTTTCCCATTATGCGCTTCCAAATATTTAAGAAAATGGACTAGTCTAGCTTTGTAAAGTATTCACTTTTTCCATTTTACTGACTGCCAAAAAGAGTTTGTCCATTGAGGAAATTGCAAATATGCTCATAACATTTTTAATGTAATTGATTATTACATTCCTATTCTGTACTTGTTTCGAAGGGCTTCTGGATTCAGTGAGCCAGCATTTACATCCGAAGAAGTATATTTAAAGGTGCTTGATCTGCAAACCAAGGTAACCTGTCTCTTCTACTTGTCTGAATGAAGACAATGTATTGGCATATGATTTTACAGGCCTAAGAAAGCAGTGCAATTTTTTGTTAATGACCTTGTTTCCTGTACTACAGGTTGCCAGTATTAACAGAATTACCAAGCCCAAGCCTAAGGTTCAGAAGCCTGTAAAGAATGAAACAGAGAGCAATGAACAGAAAACGGATGATTCCAATTCTACCCCAACAGACAGTTCCTCTTCAAGTGATTCAACTGCTGACAATTCAGAAGAGACAAAAGAAGAAGAAACTGTTACCGAGCAACCCGAAGTTCATGATGAGCTATGATTAAATGGAATATGCATGTCTGTCCAGTTTTAATAGTCAAATGTAGAATGGTAATGGTAGAAATTAATAGGTGAAAAGGAGGCAGTGTCAGTTCTCAGCTAGCAGGATAATAGAGTTGAGGCAACATTTGCTTGCTGGTTGAGTGCTAAATTTTTGAGGTTAGATGAGTCTTACTGTAGAAGATGATTAATTTTCCTTTTATATTTAAGGGGACAACTTATAATTTACAGCCATATGAAAAATTGTATCTGCCTAAACACAATGTAATAGGAGAAGAGAAAAGACAACTCACGAGACTTTATTTGTGATATCAAATACGAATTTTGCTTCAGTATCAAATAATTATAAGCTCTTCTTTTCATAGTACACTAAACTCTTTATGTGGTTAATGGAGACCACATATTATCATACGACACATTCTAAATTTTGTTGAGTTTTCCCTTTCAAGTTTAAAACTAATTCTTTTAATCTCTCAAATTGAAATTTAATATTTTTAATTTCAAGATTTAAAATTTATTTTCTTACTTAGTCTCACCTGATGTTATCTAAAATTTTTAGCAATTGAAAAATACAAGGTGTACTTGCCTTCCTTTTCAGGAACAACCAATACTTGTAACTGAGTTTGATCATAATAAATTAATTGACCTAATCAATATCATAAGTAAAATGATCTAATGAGTTTTAAATGATGAGTTGCTATTTATGGAATATTGAAAAGCAGTTACATGGCCATCTCAAGAGACTCAGAAAATATCACCTGATGAATTTATAAATATTCACTCTTTAAGAAGTACAATCTTATCTTATCTCATACTCTAAACTCACCTATTGTTAAGAATTCACTATTTTTGTCCTCTTACCGACTTAAGTATCGGGAAGTCCTTTTCAGGTGGACTTTTCCTTCTAATCGGAGACCAACTGAAAACTCGTTCCTTGAGAAACATCCTGTCCTCGTTGAGTTGTACTCCTGAGTTCATTTTCGATAGGAACATTTGACGCTCACCGAGGGATCCTGACAAAACTTTTCCCAGGACCACTATAGCAGCTAGACACATTGTCGACATGAGTGCCCAACAAGATAACACGAATCAACTGTTGAACCAAGTGGTGTTCAAGCTTTGAAGAATCCAAATCCTTTGAAGGATGTTGAAGTCTTTGCTGTGCTTGGTGTTGCTGTGCTGGTTTAGTATAGTTCTGGGGTAGTTTGAATGTTGTAATCCACCCTTTGATTAAATCTAAAGCATAGGCATTCTCAATCTTTGTGAAAGTAAAATGTTTTCAAACTAAGTTAAAACAACCGATTGTTTATACTTAGGTGTTTTGAGAAAAAGATTAAAAAGTGTTTTTAAAATGTTTGAACTGTTAAGAACCAAAACAACCGATTGATTTGAGGAAACAACCGATTGTTTGTTTTGGGACCATAACAGAAAAACTGTTTTATCTTTGACTGAGCTTTAAATGATTTAACTGCTTACGTTCCAGTCATTAAATGCTTTGACCAATCTTTTAATGAAATTTAAGAGTTTGTTAAGATTTGATAACAAACTACATCTTTGAATAAATTCAGAATAACAGATTTGACAATTAATCTTTGACAAGTTTTTTGCTAAGAGTTTTTGAGTTTTTCAAAGAGCTGAGATTGCTAAAAGTTTGTGATTGATCAAAGTTTGTGGAATAGGATTTTGCTTGTATTGATTTCAGATTATCTTCTGTAACAAGTGTAATCCTTGTACTCTGTGAAACAAGTTTCGTTTCTGTGTTTGCTAAGATTGGCTGTGTGTTCTTGAGGGGATCAAGATCAGCAATCTTGGTGTAGGTGTGTTGGCCAAGGAGAGTGTGTTTCTTGAGGTGTTCAAGGTCATTCTCTTGGTTGTTGTGTAAGTAATCAAGGTGTGATTGCTTAGTGGATTTCCTCAGGGTTTCTGAGAAGACTGGATGTAGCTCTGAGTTTGGAGTGAACCAGTATAAACATCTGTGTACAATCTCTCTATCTCTAACTCTTTAAATTTAGTTTTATTTGTTGTTTGCTGGTATAAACAACCGATTGTTTCTGTGAAACAACCGATTGTTTTTCTGGTACTGCAGCTTTTGCTTGCTGTTTTGGCGAACTGAATTTATGAATCAATTGCTTTCCTGAGATAATTTCATTCTTTTTTTAAAAGTTTACGAAAATTCTCTTTAAACAATTCACCCCCCCTCTAGTTTAAAGCCATCCATTCTAACATCAACCGCTTAAGACTTTTCTTCGGAGGGGTGAAGAGAACTCTTAAAGAACCATGAGGGACGCTTTAGGTTAGATGCAAGAGAAAATGAAGTAGAACTTGGCCTCCCTAAAAGAACAACGTAGGGTGGAGTTACTAATGCTGCAAAACCAGATAACTCGTAAGGACGAAAACCAGCGCCAGGAAGAAGCATCTGCGCGCGGTGCACTAGGTCAATTATGTTGTCATCCGGCCAAGGATGCCCCCTATCACGTTCACTGAGGAAGATTTCAAGGGTGTAGAACCCTCTCAGGATGACCAGATGGTGATATCAGTCGACATTGAAACCTTCACCATCATGAAGACCCTCGTGGACCAGGGGAGCTCGGTCGACATCCTCTACTGGAAGACCTTTAAGCCTATGAGGATTCCAATAGAGGAGATGACACCCTACGATGACCACATAGTTGGCTTCTCAAGAGAGCGAGTGGGCACGAAGGGGTACATCGAGCTATACACCACCTTCGACCTAGAAAATGCGAGTAAAACCCTGAAGATCAGGTACTTGTTTATTGATGCCAATACCTCATACAACATTATGTTCATACGGTTGTCTCTCAACAAGCTTGGAGTGATCATTTCCACCCCACACCTCGCAATGAAGTTTCCATCTTTGTCGAGAGATATATTGACGATCCATGTGGATCAGAAGATTGCAAGGGAATGCTACGAAGAGAGTCTGAGAGTGGAACCCACTCGTCAGAAGGCGTCTGGAAGTCAGTCACCCAGACGAAAGATGGCTGGACGAGGGAGGTCCCCCTGAAGATCAGAGCGACCAGCGAAACACGCAGTTGCCATGATTGACCTCGACCCTTGAGAGGTGGAACCAAGGCTTTAAGCCAAGGACGAGTTGCGTCATGTCTCGATCATCGACGAAGAACGCTACACGAGTATTGGCACAACAATGGCAGCCGTTGATGCTGAGCTCATACATCAAGCTTTGAAGAAGAATGTTGATCTTTTCGCTTGGACGGCTGCCGAGGTACCAGGTGTAAACCCTGAAGTCATAACCTACAGGCTATCGGTCTACAAAGAAGCGCGCCCGGTCGCGCAAAAGAAGATAAATCATGGAGAGAAAAAAGAAGGCTCGCGGCCTGAGCGGAAGCCGAGAAGCTCTTGGCTGTCGGGTTCATTCGAGAGGCCTAGTATACTACTTGGTTGGCGACGTGGTCATGGTCACCAAATCCAACGGCCAATGGCGAATGTGCGTTGACTATAAAGGCCTGAACAAAGCGTGCCCAAAGGACTCCTATCCCCTGCCTAACATCGATCGTCTGGTTGATAGGGTAGCCGGGCACAAAGTGTTGAGCTTCCTAGACGCTTACTTTGGTTATAACCAGATAAGCATGCACCCCAGGGACAAGGAGAAGACGACCTTTGCGACCGATGGTGCAAATTACTTCTATGAAGTAATGTCGTTCGGCCTAAAGAACGCATGAGCGACGTACCAACGGCTGATGGATACAATCTTCAAAGGGATGATCGGCAAGAGCGTGGAGGTCTATGTGGACGACATAGTCGTCAAATCTGACTCGTGTGACCAGCACATCAAAGACTTGCAAGAAGTCTTTGATGCTCTAAGAAGGACCAACATGTGCCTCAACCCCGAGAAGTGTGCATTCGGGGTCGAAGGGGGCAAATTCCTGGGTTTTATGCTAACCCATCGGGGAATTGAAGCCAACCCCGATAAGTGAAAATCAATAACTGAGATGAGAAGCCCAAAGAACCTGAAAGAGGTGCAACAACTACTTGGCAGGTTAACAACACTATCAAGATTTGTTCCTCAGCTTGCCAAGCGGATCAAACCAATGACACAGATGCTCCGAAAAACAACAAATTTCAACTAGAATGAAGCTTGTGAAGACATTTTCAACGAGCTAAAGGAATTTCTCTCGTCACTGACCATCATTCAAAAGCCAAGGCAGGATCATCCGATCATAGTATACCTGGCAGTATCAGAAGAAGCGGTCAATGCGGCCTTGGTGCAAGAGATCAACAAAGAAGAAGCGGTCAATGCGGCCTTGGTGCAAGCGCTCAGTCGCACGCTCCATGCGGACGAGACAAGGTACGAGATGATAGAGAAAGTAGCACTAGCACTGGTTCTGACAGCAAGATGGATGCGACCATACTTTCAAAACCATGCCATAATGGTAAAAACCAGCTACCATTTATATATAATATTGTCTAAATCCGATCTTGCAGGACGAATGATAGGGTGGTCGGTCGAGCTATCAAAATTATACATCCGATATGAATCGAGGGATGCCATCAAATCCCAATGCTTGGCGGACTTCTCGACAGACTTGGCACTACAACCAGATGTCTCGACCGAATAGACGTTGTATATGGATGGATCATCCAATAAGACCGCCTACAGCGCAAGGGTCATCCTAGAAGGACCAAACGACCTGTTGTTCGAACAAGCATTGCAGTTTTCCTTCAAGGCAACAAACAATCAGGCGAGTACGAAGCCATCTTGGCCAGCCTTAACCTCGCCCATGACCTCAGAGCCCGCGAGGTGGTGTGCAAAAGTGACTCACAACTTGTCGTCAGGCAGATCAAAGGTGAATTCGAAGTAAAGGAGCCCTTACTCCAGTGGTACTATCACACGATCGACAATTCAATTGCCAAATTCGATAAGGTCATTATCGAACACATACGCCGGCAGGACAATGAACGAGAAGACGCACTATCTCGCCTCGCATCCACAAAGAAACAAAGCCACCATCGGTCTATCGTTCAGATTCGTCTGAAGCAACCGAGCGTGGGTGACGCCCAATGTTTTAGCTGTTACCGAAACTGATACTTGGATGGGTCCAATCATCCAATAATTAGAGTACGGAACGTGCAAGCCGGGCGACGAAAAGGAAATCAGACTGCAGTGCGCACGGTACACCTTGATCGGTCTTGATCTGTACCGAAGAGGCTATTCAATGTCGCTCCTAAAATGCCTCACCAAAGAACTAGCACAATACGTGTTGCAAGAGATTGAAGATGGAGTGTGCGGCAACCACTCTGGAGCATGAACAATGGCGGCCAAAGTTATCAGGGCAAGGTACTATTGGCCGACCGTCCAAGGAGATTGTGCATAATACGTGAAGAAATGCTTGAAGTGCCAACAGTTCGGTCCCCTGCATCATTCAAAGTCGGAGGAGCTCCACAGCATGACGTCTCCTTGGCCGTTTGCCATATGGGGGATGACCCTTTCTCGCCCGATAAAGGTCAGACAAAACACCTACTAGTTGCAGTGGACTACTTCACGAAGTGGATAGAGGCTGAGCCTCTCGCTTCTATATCGGCCAAGAATGTCCAAAACTTTGTTTGGAAGAATATCGTGTGTCGGTTTAGGGTGCCACACACAATCGTATCAGATAACAAACGACAGTTCATTAATCGAGGGCTTAAGACTTTTTATGATGACCTCGGCATCAAATCCGTGACCAGCTTGATCGAACATCCTCAGACGAACGGTCAAGTCGAAGTCGCCAACAAAGTCCTCTTAAACGAGTTGAAGAAGAGACTTGGCACAACCAAGGGAAGGTGGACAGAGGAATTGCTAGAAGTCCTATGGGCATATCGATGCACACCCCAGACAACGACCCAAGAAACGTCGTACAACACCGAAACCATGATACCGGTCGAAGTAGGCGAGCTGTCCATCAGGCGACAACTCTTTGATCTATCCTTAAATTAAGAAAGTCTGGCGGTCGGGCTTGACCTCATTAATGAACTCCGTTATAAGATCAAAATCCGCGAGGCCGCATGCAAGCTGCGAGCAACAAGAAGATACAACACAAAGGTTCGGCCAAGAAGCTTCCACAAAGGTGACCTTGTCTGGAGAATGCGTAGCGATACAAGGAAGTCGGACGACAAGTTCTCGTCCAATTGGGAAGGACCATTCTGAATCCGAGAATTCAGTGAAGGGGGGGCATACCACCTAGAGTGGCTATCAGGCAAAGTTGTATCGAGGACGTGGAATTCCACGCACCTCAAATTTTATTTTAGCTAAAGGATGAATAAAATCTACGCACTCTTTTCTCACCCGACAACACACAACGGTCAGAGAGGTTTTAAAGAGGCGTTTCTATCAAGCAACGTGCAAATTATAAAATCAACCTAAGAGGCACGATTCGACCAAGATGAAGCCCTAACCAGCATACCCTCCCGATACCTAAAACGCAAGTGTCGGCCAGGATGAAGCCCTAACCGGCATACCCTCCCGATACCTAAGACGCAAGTGTTGGTCAGGATGAAGTCTTAACCGACATACCCTCTCGACACTTCATCTACACGATTCAGCCAGGATGAAGCCCTAAACGACATACCTTCCGATACCTAAAACACAATTGTCAGTCAGGATGAAGCCCTAACCGACATAAGCACCACACCGACCGTTAAGGATAACTTATGCAAATATGGTTATTTAAATCCAGTTATTCATTATACACTCCACAACCGACTGATGTTAAAAACCAATTTTAGATATTTAATTCACATTGCAACACTAAACGATAAGGATAACTTGAACATATTTCCATAAACAACTAATTGCATTGATATTAAACAAAGGGGGAGGCCACACCCCGGCCTCAAGGGAACAAAACGAGCGAGGGAAAAGAAAACTAAAACCCTAAACTACGGTCTTCAGCATCATCGCTCGGCGCAGGCCCAACAGCGGTCTGCAATCTCTGGACTTTGTTCGCGGGGACAAGGCGGTCGTCGAAGACCTCCATCTCCTGATCAAACTCACCAGAAGGAGGAGGGCCACCGTACAACACCCAAGCCTTCTGAACAGACAAGTTGAAACTTTGACTAATCAAAGCCATAGTATCGTCCGGCCAGCCTCCTCCAAGGCTTTCTTAAGTCGGTCATTCTCAGCTGCCCTATCGGCCTCCAGACATTCCAGCTTGGCTATCCGAGCCGCGTCCAGCTCCCACTCGGCAGCTTGATCACACAGTTTCTTCTCATAAGTCGTGTTGGCGTCAACAACTTGCTTTAGGCTGCTCGATGCCTCAAGAAGCTCATGCTCTAAGTGGGAAACCTCCTCCATGCGCCGACCGCGCGCCCCAGCCCTGAGGCGGGTCAATACCAGACCTCGGCATATCATTTGTATGTCGCCTTCAAGTAGGTTGTCCTCAAGGATCGTTCGGATCACCTCCTTGGTGCTAGGGGCAGATTCACACTCACCCGCAGAAAAGTGAAAGTCACCTCTCAATACCGATAGGGGTGACTGTTGGACGGCCACCACCGACACGACGATCGTTGTAGGGGGGTCGGTTGAAATCGTCAATCAGCAGGGAGTCAAGATTGATGGTTGCTCGACTCGGAGCGGGGACGGGCATCTCGCTGGGGGAGCGGTATGTCCGCGTGGTGTTGCCACCCTCCCATGCCCTCTTCCTTGGATTTTTCTGGGAAGGCCCTGCTCGAGCCTCTGTTTGCGTAGCCTCGGAGCCTGAACGCCCATTTTTCTCCTTAACACGGTCCTTGAAAGCTTTCAACATATCAACCGCTTGAGGGACTTCTGTTATTGCGATTGCTGCAACGAAAAACACAAAGCATTAGTTAAAATTCCAAGAAACGACTGAAGGTCTAAGATGTTAACATACCCTCAAAGGCCACTTCGCGATCGGACTCGGTGTACAAGGACATCAGTGGCCACGCAGGTATTTTTCTAGGAAGGTTATTGAAGATAGCAAAAATCTCCCGCTTACCAGCACTCGGGTTGACCGGATGAGGCCAATCCTTTATCTTTGTAGGTTTCCTGGTCCAAAACAGAGGAAACCTAGGTTGACCGCCTGCATCAAAGAAGTGTGGCATACCCGCAAGCTCCACAAACACTTTAAAGAACCTCTCTTTGA
Organism: Phaseolus vulgaris; assembly: GCF_000499845.2. Lineage (NCBI taxonomy): Eukaryota > Viridiplantae > Streptophyta > Magnoliopsida > Fabales > Fabaceae > Phaseolus > Phaseolus vulgaris. The sequence goes on from NC_023754.2 coordinate 463,033, forward strand.
AGTTTTTGTAAGAGGTCGTGAAGGCTTTGAACAAAACGTTGCCCGCTCGCTTGACTAACGAATGCCAGCTAACAGGGTCGGACAGATGAGAGGTATAGAAATACAAAAAACAAGAGGAGGAAGGACGCAAACAAAAAATTTGGCATACCACGCGAAAGGCCTGCATCGATGCCCATGTGTTTGAGTGCAACTGACTCGGCGCAACGTTGAACACGTGAAGGACGCCCACCGTGAACGTGTTAAAAGGAAACGACACATGCAAGTCAAAAAAGAGACAAGTGTACATGAAGAAGAAAGGGGGTTCGATGGATGACCGTTCCCTGTACACACGGTCGGTTAACGCACAATGACCGAAGGATAAAGGAGATCCCCTGGCAGAAGCCTTCAAAACAGGGATCCTATTCAAAAAATCAGAGACAGAGGCGTTTGTCAAAAGGACGGACGTGATCCCAAACACTTAGGGATCAACCCAACTAGGGTCCTCGTACGGACGCGGCTGCTCGGAGGTGCTTGACCGGTCAGACACGTTGCCTTGGTCATCATCCCTCACTTCCTCCCCCTCGAGGACAATAGTTTGAATTAAGGATTTGGGTAGAGGAGGAACTAGACGAGGAAGACGAAGACGAAGGGGGCTTGGGAAGAGGAGAAGGAGCGACTGAAGAAGAAGAAGTAGGACGAAAGAGGGAAGACATCACTAACCTTGGAAGAACGAGAACAACAGCACAAAGCAACTCAAAGAGCGAAAATGAGTTTTATGTACCGAAGATTCACGAGGATTAAGTTAAAACGTCAAGGAAAGAATGCGAAAGGTCTCGACAAAACGAGACGAAATGTTTAACGATTTGTTTTTGCAGAAGTTATATGTTTTGTATAAATGAAAAGTGGGAATGACGTTTCGAAAAAAGCTCATCACTTGGATGATGTCACATGTAAGGGTAAACTTGCATCCGTTAGAACGCATAATGATGACAAACCCAAGCATTTAAATCCTCGCCATCAAGCTTCTTCATCTCCTGGACTCGAGGTTGGGGGGTTGTGCATCGTCGTGACACAACACATACTTATAATTTAAAATCCAAAGGTAGATAAATATAAAAAATTCTACGAATAAATGTCTCATCTATCCGACCTATGAACAATCATAATGCTCAATACACTCTCCCATGCTCGGGTCTATAGCGACCGATGAAACCAATCAAATAATCATCCATTTGTGAGTTGTGGACAACTCCTAGAATCAGTTTGCGAATATTTGTTATAGTCGGTTCAAAGATGACCCATGACCCAAAGATTGTTCGATTTATACTCGATTATTGTCAGTTCAAGGACGATCTATATCTATTAGGTATGATATCGTAACGAATGAGAAATAAAATGTTGCACCTAAATTGTATCCGTTTTACACCTAATTAAAACTTGAGTTCAATATAGTTTATTGAATAGTAAGTAAAAGGGAGGAATTGAGTAGATTAGAAACACTTGGTCAAGAAGGGGATTATGACTTGATTAGATCTTGTGCCAGAACAGAGAGTATAATTGTTAAGCTTATATCTTCAAGTTACACTCAGCATAATCATTCAAACATAATTCATATATAGTGTTCCCGCCGGTTGACCAGGGTCGTCTTTATTCGTGGCTCATCCTCGCGAGCTAGGGGACCTTTGTTCTGCTTCGTTTGTGAATACCTGAAAAGAATTGAACAAAGGGGCGCCCTCGCGGCCGTTTGCACTCCGACGATCAAGTCAGCTAGCGAGAAACATCAAAGGGGACACACCTCCGTATCGGAACACCGTGACTGGATGCTCTGAAGGTGGTCGAAATACTGAATAACTAGTACTATGTTGCCCTAATTGTCTGTGCGTACAGTGGGTGCGCCGTGAAACAACTAGGGTTTTTGTGACTCTGTGTAAACTGTCAGAATTAGGTCAAAACTTGGATCCCCTTTTCAAACGTCCCAAGGCCCTTTTTATACACCTCTCGCATTCAATGCACGTCAAAGCGCATTGAAAGCGTATAAAAATATCCCTCGAAACATTCGAAACGTAATCTAAATTAACGCGTTCCTTAGCGAACCTTTAGGAAAGCCTTGATGTTTTCAGTGCTTATTGCCATGTGTTCTTCTGACTTGATCGTTGCTCTACGCAGAGGGCCTCACAGCGTCGTAACCTAACTTAGGGTTATTCCATTGTGTGAGTCCTTTTTCCTCAAAGTGCATCTGACGCAAAGGGGCAACTTTTTTGGGTGCCAACTCAGGCGCCCTAGCCTCTAGTCACTCACCTTGGGAGGGTATCTACCTTACTCTCGTACCATGCACGTGGTTCTCCCCTGGACGTGGCCCTCTCATGGGTCGTATCTGTCCCAGGGTCTCCTAGCGGTGGCGTGGGTACTTCACGAGTCAGGTTACCCCTACTGGTACTAGAACTATGGCCTTGAAGCCACCTTTCTCTTCTCTTCATCACTGTTCTGAGGCACTGAGGCGTCTCGCGGTGTCACCCCCTCCACGGTCTTTCCTACCCATGGGTACCGGGGGGTGACCTCGTTGATGCCTTAACTAGGCGACGCCCAACCTAGCGACGCCCCATCTTGCTGACGCCCAACCTGGCGACGTCCCTTCTTGGCGACGCCTACACCTGGCGATGCCTACACCTGGCGACGCTTTAATAAGGTGACGCTTCCCCCAAGCGACGCCCCAACCTGCTGACTTTCTTCCTTGGAAAGGACCCCTCCATACGTTGACTTTGACTTTGACTTGACTTTGGTCAACGCCCAGGGACGGGACGGTACACAAGCCCCCCAGTCTTGAGCTGATACTTGTTTTCAGCAAAAAGACTAAGGCCTCGCCCTATTGTCCACGTGGCACTCTGATGACATGGCATTTCCTGAGTGGTTGACGTGACATTCCCTTGAGCAGCTGACGTGACATTCCCTTGAGCAGTGGACGTGACACTTCCTGAGCCGACGTAACATTCTCTAAGCGAGAAAAGTGACGCTTTGGGTCATGCTTTAATCTCTTGACACGTGGCTCAATCGTACGGCTAGCGCTTGGGGCCTCTTACGCTTCAAGTTAGCGCTTAATCCCTCGACACGTGGCTTAATCACACGGTCCCAAACTAGCTTCTCTTGCGCTTCAGTCATAATGTTTAAGTCTTCGTAATCCCGCGCTTCAACTACTGTTCTATTCACTCTTGCGTTCTTCTTCACTGTTCATTCTTCTTTTCTCTGAAGCTCTCGCGATCCCTCCCTTCTTCGTTCACAAAGCTCGTCCCTTTCCATTTCCAAATCACCAAAGGTACGGTTTTTCTGCTATTATCTCCCTCATACTTAGTTGTACCGCTCTCTTAACTGCCTGGGCCTGTTTGTGTTTCTTGTATTTCTGTGTTCTCGCCTTTCCTCCACATTTCTTCGCTTTCCTCTCTTTTCTGGATTTCTCGCGTGGGTAGGGGCTTCCTATGGTTTCGTCCCATTTGCTTCTTCAAAACTCCTTCACTAAGCCTTTGCTTTTTTCTTCCTTCTTCAGCTTCTTTATCAATCTATGGCGCGTACAAAAACAACGCCCAATCCTCCCCCAAAGGTCGACTATAAGGCTCAGTACTCCTGGGCCTCAGATGAGCTCTTGGCTGAGTGCACTAGCCTAACCACCGTAGAAGACGTGGTGAAGCACCAGGGTGACCCACAATTATACAACTTTAACGCCTTCTGTAGCACCCACGACTCCCACATCTCTGTTTGCCATGGCATCCCTGGGGAGCCAGTCTGTGTGGACAACCAGTTTAATGGCAGGAAACCCTTCTTCTTCATGTACCAAACGGTTTTCAAACGCGTTGGTGTGCGCCTTCCCTTCACATCCTTTGAGAGGGAGTTACTCACCGAGAACAACATAGCCCCCGCCCAGCTACACCCCAATGGCTGGGCCTTCGTCAGGGCTTTTCAAATCCTATGTGGGTGCCTGGGCGTCCCACCTTCAGTGGACGTTTTCCTTCATTTCTTTGAGGTGAAGAGACTCTGGGTAAGCTTCTCTGGAATTGTCGGAAGAATCCTCCTAACCCTCTTCTAGAACTCCTTCAATGGTTGGAAAGGCCTCTTTTTCAGGGTGCGTGCGAACAAGCGCAACCCCACAGCTCTTGATGGGTTCCCCCTGTATTGGACGGAAAAACCCAAACTGGTCAAACCCAAATCTTTGGACGAGCTATCTTCCTTCGACAGGGGGGTGTGCGAGGCCTTGGCTGGCCTGAAGATCGTTTTCAACACGTTGAAGCTCACAGCTTGTGAGTTCAATGCGCGCACCTTGTCTTCATACTTTGGTAGGGAAACTTCCCCCTTTCTTGTCTTCTCTATCCTTGCCTCTTAATCGTGCTTTCTCTGACTCATGCATGCGATGCTTGACTGTTTTAATTTCTATACTTGTCGTTGATTCGCAAATTTGCCTCAATAGTAGAGTTGATATTCTGTACTCGAAATTTCCGCGTTAATATCAGCCCTAACCTTTGTTGCTTGATTTGTTTGGTGCAGCATCAGTGATGGATTTCGCAACGCGAATTGAACTGGCCAGGTCCTTGAAGGCTCGTTTTGACGCGACGTCCGCAAAGGGTGGCGCCTCCGTTGCCGCCATCTCCACTACCCATACTGCCGAAACACCCAACTCTCCCCATTCCCTACAAACACCAAACTCTCCTCTCACACTCTAAACACCCAAATCACCCCCTCCCATTGCTGCAGTCCCACTGGCTGTAGCTGGCACTCCTCCTACAGCCCCCCTTGACAAAGGCAAGAGGGTGCTCACCATCTCCTCCGAGGATGAAGACTCGGACGTGAGACTTGCCTATAAGAGGAGGAGGACCAACCGTATCGTTTACTCACGCTCCCCTTCACCTCCGCATGGGGGGTGTTTGATGAACAACCCTCCCAGCGCCACATCTCCCTCGCCACAAATAGTCCAGGAGGAGGGGGTGGTAGAGTCTGTGCCTTTACCAACACCAACACCAACACCAATTCCAACACCAACTCCAACACCTGCCGCCCCAACCCCTACCCTAGAGCTTATAGCGATTCCCCCTCCCATCATGCAGCTAATGAGGGGTTTCAATGAGAGGCTGTCGTCGGGTGAGTCTTCTGGAGTGCGACGGTCAGAGGGCATGCCTTACTATCTGGGGGCCTTCTTGGCTGTCGCCCTTGAGTGGCGCGCCCAAGCAAAGTCCAAGGCTGATGAGGCACGCACCCTCCAAACTCTCCAACAGCAAGTGGCTACCCTGAAAGAGGAAAAGGAGAGCCTGTGTCGTGGCTGGGCGTGCCAAAAGGAAGTTTACAAAGCCTCTTTGAGAAGTGCCTGAGAGGACAATGCGGAAGCCTGCAAACGGCTACATGACGCAGGGCAAGCTGGCACTGAGCTCCTTGCACAGGTGGCGTCTCTCCAATCCAAAATCGTTGCTCTTGAAGCGGCGATGCGAGCTTTCGAGGCAAAACAGAAACAACTTGCTGACCAATGCGCTAACCGGGAGCAATCGCTGGAGAAGATCGAAGGGGAGCTAGCTGAAAAGATGGAAAAGCTCAACCTTCTCCAAACTGAGCATGGCCAGTTCTAGACTGAATTGAACAGGCTTCGGGTGGAGAAGGAAGTTCTCGAGAAGCAGCTAGCCTCCGGGGACTCCGCGATCGAGGAGCTGGAGAGGGCCAAGAAAGAGCTCATTGCGGAGAGGGAAATTCAGGACTCCACAATTAAAAGACTGGAGCATGCCAAAGGGAAACTTATCAACGACATGGCCGACACCTTTGCAGTGGGTTTCAAGGAGGCCCTAGCTCAAGCCGCCTGTGAAAACCGGGGATTGACACCTCCAACTACAGCCCTTTCAGCCATATTGTTGACGGGAAGGTCGTGCCCCTCGACCTCGGGGAATGAGTTGCCCTTAATAAACTTCTATCTTGCTTGTGAATTTGTATTTACAATATTTTAAACTTTACTCGTAATCCTGACACTTAACTTATTTGCTTGAATGTCATTCGAACGTCGCCTTTAAATTCTCGTGCGATCTCAATCTTCCTTGCACCTTTATTTGCTTATGTCTTCTTTACTATATCGAATGCGTTTCCCTCGATACATCTCTTCATCGCTTCACCTTTAACTTTTTAGGTAGCACGTGACTTCTTCTCTTGTTCTTTGATTTTCTCTGGCCTTCTAGGCTCGTGAAAGTTTTCAGCTTGCTCTCTACCTTACCTGTTTCGAGTCCTTAGGCACTTACTACCAAAGGTCTCGCTCTCATATCTTTTCTGGCCTCGATATCGCTCAAGGGTGGGAGAACTTATCTGTTCATCTGGGCCTCGACATCGCTCGAGGGCGAGGAGGACTTATATTTACCTGTACTGGGTGTCCACGCTCGAGGAGAGACCTGCTCTGGGTGTCCTCAGCGTATCTATGCACTTTGGACAAAAGTCGTGCTCTGGTGCCCACGCCTATGGAGAGGCCTATACAACAGCATTGTATCATCCATGGAGTGTCTAAAACACCAGGGCAACTTAGCCCTTATCTCTTTACGTTTGGTGCCCATGCCTGAAGAGAGGCCTACTACAGCAGCGCCGTATCGTCCTCAGGGTGTCTAAAACACTAGACACCGGGGCTAGCTATTCATACCTGAGGAGGGGGTGTCCCGAAAGAATCCCTTAACCCCTGCTCAGGGACTAGATACCCGGATTTTAACTTACACTGACATCTGGTATCGGGGCTAGCTATTCATACTTGAGGAGGGGGCGTCCTGAAGGAATTCCTTAAACCCTGCTCAAGGACTAGGCACCCGGGTTTTAACTTACACTCCACATACTTGTTATCTTGCTTTGCGTCTGACCTTCGCCTCTTTATCTGGCGATGCCTACTTCTGGCGACGCCTACTTCTGCACATAACTTTTCCAACTGTTGGCTTGCGAACTGGGTGCCATTGTCTGAAATGAGACGCCTTGGCACCCCAAAACGACACACAATGTTCTTCCAAACAAAGTGTTGTACCTTGTGCACAGTGATCTGTGCCACTGGTTCTGCTTCTATTCACTTGGTGAAGTACTCAATGGCGACGATCAGGTACTTCATCTGCCTTATCGCCAGTGGGAACGGGCCTAGGATGTCAATCCCCCAAGTATGGAAAGGCCACGGGCTATATATCGATCTCAGTTTTTCTGGCGGCGGTTTGTGCCAATCAGCGTGCATCTGACACTGCTTGTAACGCTGGGCGTATCGAACGCAGTCTTCTCTTACCGTCGGCCAGAAAAAACCTGCACGTATTACCTTGGATGCTAAGGATCTTCCCCCCACATGGCTCCCAAAAATACCTTCGTGGAGTTCAGCCATTATCCGGGTGCACTCGTCGCCACTTACGCACGTCAGGATAGTTTTTCTGTTATGGTTTTAAAACAAACAATCGATTTTTTCCTCGAATCAATCGGTTGTTTTGTTACTTAACAAAATACACCATTCAAAAACAGTTTTCAAACTTTCTCAAAACATCTAAGTGTAAACAATCGGTTGTTTCGACAAAACAATCAGTTGTTTCAACTTAGTTTTAAAAACATTTTGCTTTGTTAAAAATTAGATGCTAATTGCTTTGAGATTTAATCTAAGTGTTGATTACAACATTGAACTGCCCCAGAACATGGCTTAAAACCAGCATAGCAGCATCAAGCAAAACAGAGACTTCATCATCCTTCAAAGGATTTGGATTCTTCAAAACATTGAACACCACTTGGTTCAACAATCTCCCCCTATTTGATGAAGACAAATCCCTGGTGCTTGTGTTTTACTGATTAAATCTGAAGTAGTTCCTGCAGAGAAAGCATTCATACTATCCAAAGCTTCTTACAGCAGCAAGTTAGATTTCAACTCATTAAGCATAATAAACAATCGGTTGTTTACACGAAATAATCGGTTGTTTCTATCAGCAGCAACAGAAAACAATTTTAAATTCAGAGATTTAAACATTTTATGCATATAAGACATAGATATACAAGAACCAATAATTCTCCCCCTATTTGTCTTCACAAATAGACTTTAACATGTATTAAAAACAGATTTAAGAGAGATTATTAAGATCAAGAATACCTAACTCATTTCTCAAGAAGAAAAACCTCTCTTTTGGCAAAGGCTTTGTGAAGATGTTAGTTAGCTGCAGTTTGGTCTCCACAAACTTCACTTCACAGTTCCCATTTTGCACATGATCTCTGATGAAATGATGTCTTATTTCAATATGTTTGGTCCTTGAGTGCTAAATTTGATTTTTGGTAAGATTTATTGCACTTGTGTTATCACACATCAAAGGAACTTTGCTGATTTGGAAACCAAAATCTGCAAGTTATTGCATGAGTCATAGGATCTGTGCACAGCAACTACCTGCAACTATATATTCTGCCTCAACAGTAGAGAGAGCAACACATGCTTGCTTCTTGCTATGCCATGAGATTAGGCTTGAGCCAAGAAGGTGACAAGTGCCACTTGTGCTTTTTCTATCTAGCTTGCAACCTGCAAAATCAGAATCTGAATAACCAATTAAATGTATAGGAGAATGAGAAGGATACCATAGTCCTACAGAAGATGTTCCTTTGAGATATTTCAGAATCCTTTTTGCAGCTTTGAAGTGTGACTCCTTAGGATTTGCTTGATATCTTGCACATAGACACACCGCAAACATGATGTCCGGTCTACTTGCTGTGAGATAAAGCAATGATCCAATCAAACCTCTGTATTTTGTTTGATTTATACTCTTTCCAGCAGCATCTGCATCTATATAGCAACTTGATGGCATTGGAGTGCTTGCCTCTTTGCAATTCTCCATGTCAAACTTTTTGAGAATTTCCTTGCAATACTTTGATTGACTTAGGAAGATCCCATCCTTTGTTTGTTTAACCTGCAATCCAAGAAAGAAAGATAGTTCTCCCATCATAGACATTTCAAACTCACCTTTCATTGCAGCCACAAATTCTTCACATAGCCTATATTGTGTAGCACCAAAGATGATGTCATCAACATAGATTTGCACAAGAATAATTTCTGCATTTGACTTCTTGATGAAGAGAGTCTTGTCTACCATTCCTCTTTCATAACCATGAGATAGCAGAAAGTTGCTAAGTCTCTCATACCACTGCCTTGGAGCTTGTTTCAGACCATACAAAGCTTTCTTCAACTTGAAGACATGGTTAGGAAACTTATGATCTTCAAAACCCGGTGGTTGATCTACATAGACTTCCTCATTGATGTAGCCATTCAAGAAGGCACTCTTTACATCCATTTGGAAGAGTTTGAAGCCACTCATACAAGCAAAAGCCAGCAGCAGCCTCACAGCCTCCAATCTTGCCACAGGAGCAAAGGTTTCACCATAGTCTATGCCCTCTTCTTGATTGTAGCCTTTGGCAACTAGCCTTGCTTTGTTTCTAGTGATCACTCCATCCTCATCTAGCTTGTTCCTGAAAACCCATTTTGAACCAATAATATTCATTTCATTAGTTTTAGGGACAAGAAACCATACCTCATTTCTTTCAAATTGGTTTAGCTCTTCATGCATAGCCTCAACCCATTTCTCATCCTTGAGAGCTTCTTCAATTGACTTTGGTTCAATTTGAGAAACAAAAGTTGTGTGCCTGCAGTAGTTTGAGATGGAGCTACGTGTGGAGACACCTTCCTTTATCTGCCCTATGATGTTATCCACTGACAGATCTCTAGGAATCCTCCACTCTTTGGGTAGCTCACTCTGTTGCAGAATTTCAATCGGTTGTTTCTGCGAATCAACCGGTTGTTTTTCTGCACAGATATCCAGCTTCTCCAAACTGATGCTCTGTTCGTCTTCCTCAGCACTGATTTGTGTGTTCTCACTGGTTCTGCGATCTACCTCATCAAAGACTACATGAACTGACTCTTCTACAGTCATCAATCTTTTGTTGTAGATTCTATAAGCATGGCTTGTGAGTGAATAACCAATGAAAATGCCAAGATCAGCTTTTTCATCAAACTTTCCCAAGCTTTCCTTTCCATTGTTGAGAACAAAACAGCTACAACCAAATACTTTGAGGTGACTGATGTTAGGCTTCCTTCCATTGAACAGCTCATATGGGGTTTTCTTCAAGATGGGCCTTATAAGCACCCTATTCATCACATAGCAAGAGGTGCTCACTGCATCTGCCCAAAAATACTTAGGAAGTGATGATTCACTAAGCATTGTCCTTGCAAGCTCTTCAAGAGATCTGTTCTTCCTCTCTACAACTCCATTCTGCTGTGGTGTTCTTGGAGCAGAGAAATTGTGCAGGATCCCCAGCTTCTCACAGAACTTTGCAAACTTCTCATTTTGGAATTCTCCTCCATGGTCACTTCTTATGGAGCCAATGTTGTTGTTCTTTGTGTTTTGAAGCCTTCTTGCTAGCTTTTTGAAAGCAGCAAAGGCATCACTCTTTGATTCCAAGAACAAAGTCAAAGTGTACCTAGAGAAATCATCAACAATAACAAGAGCATAATAATTTCCACCAAGACTCATAGTTCTAGAGGGTCCAAAGAGATCCATGTGAAGGAGTTCAAGAGGTCTCAATGAAGAGACAAGATTTTTGGTTTTAAAAGAACTCTTCACTTGTTTCCCTTTTTGGCAAGCTTCACAAATGTGATCCCTCTCAAACTTGAGTTTTGGCAGCCCAATCACAAGATCTTTTGATATTAGCTTGTTCAAATGATTTATGTGAATATGAGCAATTCTTCTATGCCAAAGCCAAGATTCATCTTGCTTGGATAGAAGACATCCAATTGAACATGGTGTAGAGATATCTAGAAGATACACATTATTAACTCTCTTACCTACCAACATTACCTCTTTGGTGTTGGGTAGACAGATTTCACATGTGTTTGTCTTGAACATCACTTGATATCCCTTGTCACATAGTTGGCTAATACTCAGAAGATTATGCTTTAGGCCTTCAACAAAGAGCACATCATGAATCACCAAGATGCGTTCATCTCCTATGGATCCTCTTCCAAGAATTCTTCCTTTGTTGTTGTCTCCATAGGTGACATAGCCCTCTTGCTTGAAGGATATTCTCAGGAACTTTGATTTGTCCCCTGTCATATGCTTGGAGCATCCACTGTCCAAGTACCAAAGATGTTTTCTTTCCTCCAAGATGTCCTACAAAAAGATTTTCAAGTACATAGGTTTGGTCCCCTTATGAATGTGGGTCCATCTGGTTTATACTCATCAATACAAGCTTTATTTTTCTTGGGAATCCACTTCATAAGTCCTTTAGGAACAACATGTTTTCTGATTTTACAGAATCGCATAGAATGACCTCTTTTCATGCAATAGAAGCATGTAACAATCGGTTGTTTCGATGGTCCAATCGGTTGTTTTTATGGCATTTTCTAAAATGATTTTGAAAATCTATCTTGCTTGTTTTGTGGATTAAAACCCAATCCAGATTTTCCAAAAACACAATTTTGAGATGCTAGCACACTCTCAAAGTTAGATTGGCTTTAGAAAGCTTATCCACTGTTTTAACAAGATAGTGGACCTTCTTTTCAAGATTTTCGCAATTTTCACAAATTAGAGTATCACACTTGCAAGAGGAGTTTTTGTAAATTATTTCCAGATTTTCAAAATCCATTTTTGAGTTTTCTAAATCCTCTTCCAGTGCCTTTACTCTGTTTTCAAGCCAGCTATTCTTTTCTTTCAACCGATTGTTCAAGAGAGCCAATCGGTTGGCTTCTTCATGAGTTTCTTGAAAGGCTTGAAGCAATTGACCATAGTTTTCAGAGTTTGATGAACTTATACTACATGAGTCATCCTCCCTTCTGGCCATTAAACAAAGATTGAGGCTTTTCTTGTTTTGTCTTTTCTTTCTTCTTGCTTGATTCTTTGTCATTGCTTCCTTTGGTTCATGAGCAGCCTTGAGTGTCTCCCACATTTCCTTAGCAGTTTTGCACTTGGATATTCTGAAAAATTCATTAGTTTCTAGTGCAGAAGCTATAATATTTTGAACAGACTTATCAAGCTGAGCCATCTTACATTCATCATTTGTCCATTTGGACAAAGGTTTTGTAAAGAAAGCATTTTCCTTTTTGAACTTTGGAATGTAAGGACCATTCTCAATTGAGTCCCAAATTCTTTGATCAATAGATTCAATAAAGATTTTCATTCTTGCTTCCCAAAACTTGTAATTCAATCCACAGAATAAAGGTGGTTTGTAGATTGAAGCACCCTCCTCAAAAGATAGTTTTCCAGCCATAGAAATTTTTTTTTTGGATCAACTTGAATAACTTTCAAGAACCAAGCTCTTGATGCCAATTGTTAGAATATATGGCCTTAAACGAGAGGGGGGGTGAATTGTTTAAGAATGATTTTTGAAAACTTTTAAACTTAGAATGAAAATTCTTCAGAAGAACCTTGATTAAGGATTCAATTTTTCCAAAACAAACAGCAAAAGCACAAAGCTGGAAAAACAATCGGTTGTTTTAGCGAAACAATCGGTTGTTTATACCAGTTTCAAAATATCAAAACTGAATTAAAGAGATAGGGATAGAGAAATTGTACACAGTTGTTTATACTGGTTCACTCCAAACAAGAGCTACGTCTAGTCTTCTCAGAAACCCTGAGGATATCCACTAAGCAATCACCACTTGATCACTTACACCACAACCAAGAGAATGACCTTGAAAACCTCAAGAAACACACTCTCCTTGGCCAACACTAAGATTGCTGATCTTGAACACCTCAAGAACACACAGCCAATCTCAGCAACACACACAAACAAATTGTTCAGCAGTTTACAAAAGATTACACTTGTTACAGATGAATATCTGAAATCAATACAAGTAGAATCCCTATTCAGCACCTTGATCAATCTCTCAACTCTTTAGCAATCTCAGAATACTTTTGAAAAACTCTTAGATGAAAAACTTTGTTTCAAGATTCTTAATACATCAAAACTGTTTTTCAGAATATATCTAAGAATATAGTTTGTTATCAAATCTTAACAAACTCTTAATTGCATTTAAAATAGATTGGTCAAAGCATTTAATGACTGGAGCGTATTCAGTTAAAGCATTTAAAGCTCAGTCAAAGAAAACAGTTTTTCTGTTATGGTTTTAAAACAAACAATCGATTGTTTCTCGAATCAATCGGTTGTTTTGTTACTTAACAAAATACACCATTCAAAAACAGTTTTCAAACTTTCTCAAAACATCTAAGTGTAAACAATCGGTTGTTTCGACAAAACAATCGGTTGTTTCAACTTAGTTTTAAAAACATTTTGCTTTGTTAAAAGTGAGATGCTAATTGCTTTGAGATTTAATCTAAGTGTTGATTACAACATTGAACTACCCCAGAACAAGGCTTAAAACCAGCATAGCAGCATCAAGCAAAGCAGAGACTTCATCATCCTTCAAAGGATTTGGATTCTTCAAAACATTGAACACCACTTGGTTCAACAGTATCTTGACTCAAAGAGCGATGGTTCCTCGACTTTCCTCTTGCTGTACTAACGTGAAGAACATTCACCCTGTTGTCCGCAACAAACTTTCGCGGCATTTTGAGGGTCACTTGGATTATAGTCCTCTGCCTTCCCTCCTTGCCTGAGCTGGCCAGTTTGGCAAGCAGGTCAGCTATGGCATTCTGCTCCCTAGGGACATGCACCAGCTCAAACGCAGCGAAGGCTCTCTTCAACACCTCGACGTACCTCAAGTATGCGGCCATCTGTGGATCCTTTGCCTGGTACTCCCCTGTTACTTGCCCTGTGACCAATTGTGAGTCATTCTTTGCCAGGAGGCTTTGAGCGTCCATTTCTTTGGCCAAAAGCATCACAGAAATCAGCGCCTCGTACTCCGCCTGGTTATTGCTTGCTTTGAAGGCGAAGTGATGGAGGAGGGCCAAGCACACCTACCCAAGGAAGCCAAGGCACAAGCCAAGGAGAGCGTCTAGACCAAGACCAAGACCACGGAGAGCGTCTAGGACGTGAAAGTGAGCGTCTAGGACGTGAAGTTGAGCGTCTAGGACGTGAAGGAGGGAGGCTATCCATGGAGCTAGACCGTCTAGGACCCCTTACAAGATCAATGGCCAAACATATTCAAACACAAGCAAATGAGGCCACGGATGGAAGAGAGAAGGCTTTGTATATGTTTGCATAAAGGCCCATTGGGGGTACTTAGTAGATAGGATAGTGTAAGAAGCATTTTTGATGGAAACCTTCTAGAATCTAGGGTTGTGTATGGCCGGTCATTACACCTTAGAATTTAGATTTAATTTTGGTTTTATTTTCTTTAGAAATGTGGCTTAACATTTACGTCCACATAGCTTATAAATAGGGAGGCTATCTCATTGTATTTGACAAGTTTAATTGAGTATTGTTATGCTGCCCATTTTCTGCACTAGCTTTACTTCTCCTAGAAATCTAGGCTATAAACTTCACTCCTTTCACCTTTCTCCATAGAGCTGGCCGAACCTCTCTAACCCATACTCATCATGCACCTTCAAAGCCATCACAACTCCTAGGAGGGCTTTGTTTCACTCACCCATTGCTTCCGCATCACTTTTGCTACTTTGATTCAAGAAGAACACATGAAATGCCATCATTTGGTATCATGAGCTTTTGGTTCTTCAAGATGAGTAGCTTGGTCTTTTAATTTCAGTTCTTCTTTATTTTCATCTTTGTCATTTCAATTCCTTACTTGTCTTGCTGTTTTTATATTTTAAATTGTTCTTGGTGTGCTTATGGAAGATCCAACCAAAGCACAATTGTTCAATTGATCTTGAACAAATTCTGTGCAGCTTGTGATAGGATTCCTTACACCATTGTGTGGCTGTTTTTCTTTTAGGAATTTGAGTCCTTATTGCTTTCTTATAATTGCTTCATTTTATGCTTTGAGTCTTTATTTTCTGAATCTATAAATGTTGTGTCAAGTCATGTGAATCCATAATTGTCATCAATTCTTAGTAGTCCTATTATTGGCTTGATTGTTTCTTGCTTTTGGGTCTCTTTATATTGCTTTATTCTGCTGTTATTTTGATCCTTTGGTGCTTCTTATTTTTTAGTTTGAGTTCATAATTGTGTCTTAGTTCTTACACAATTTCCATTCTCACATTTCCATTGTGTTAATTTTGGTTATCTTGCTGTTTTCTTCCAGTTTTCCAGATTTCCCCTGTATCATCTCTCTGTTCTGGGCTGTTTTGTTTAACAAAATTTTTCCACCCATAGGAAAATTCTGAATTTCTGGAAAATGCAAGTTTAAGGTGTTATAGAAAAGACAAAAAAAGAATGAGGTCAAAAGAAGCAACAGAAAAAAAATTTGCAAAAATCAGAGTGCAGATCTTGAGCGCTCCAGCTGGCCTAACTGCACACCAAATTTGCAAAAATTATTAAAAAAAAATGGTGCATGCGTTTTAGGTGATTCCAAAGCCAAAATTTAGATAAGATCCTGAATTTTCTTGCATCCAAATTTCAGAAAAAAATTTTACAATTACAGCTCAGCATAAATCGGGGAACAAACACGTTTTCTGGCCCACAACATTTTCCAGTGGTGCTGTTTTTTTTTTTATTTGGTCATCTAATCTAGTGCTTTTCTTTAGGAATTCCTTTTGTGTGCCAACTTTTTTTTTGAGTACCTTTAATTGTTTGCTTTAATTTCTTGAATCTCTTTCTAAGTTGTCATATTATAAATCCTTTTGGTGGTACTGTTTTCTTTCAATTAAATTTGTTTCTTGCTTTTGTTCCTTGACCTCTCTTTTTGGGTGCTGGAATTTAATTCTCTTTTGGTGCTTATGTGCATGGAAATTGACTTGGTTTAAGGTTAAGCCCTTGTGAATAGGTGCTGGAAATTGGAGAATTAAAGCCAACTTTCTAAGGAGGAGTCAAAACTAAGGCCGAAACAAGCTTACTTGAAACAAACACTACAAACACTTAGGAGATCAACAATCAAGACAACAAAGAAGTGCACTAACCAAAAGGAGGAACAACAAAGGGAGTTTTCTTATCTCCTTTACAACTTGGATTATTGTTAATTACCTCTTTTAAATTACGTTTTAGACGGTGAGTGTGTCTTCAAGGGCTCAAAGTGTCCAAGAAGCCTCACCTAGGGCCGAATAGCATAGTCATTTTGCTTAGTAATTTGTTGCTTGTTTGAACTTGTATTTCTTTTGTTTTGGTAGAAACGTTTTGCATGTTTAGTATTGTTTAATTTTGTGCTATACCGACTAGTTTGCTGCATATCTAGCTTACATAGTTTTCTTGCTTTTTGATTTCTCAACTTCTTGTGTTCTAAGTGTTCTACTAAGAGAAAATTTTGTGTGAAGTCATTGGAGGAAAAGTTTTTGGCAAGGAAAAGGCTTGGTACTTAAGTAGTCCATTGTGACTCACCTCCCTTACCTGGAAAACTCCCTTCTCTAACTTTCCTAAACTTTCTCCAAGTAAAACACCTATATACACAAAGTTTTAGCCATGTCTTCTTCTTCTCACTCTCCAAAGTCTATAGAAAGTGAAGTAAAATCTTTGAAAACTCTTTTAAAAGAAGTATCCCAAGCGGTACAATTGATCTCTTTTAGACAATTGGAGAATGAGAACAAAATTAATGAGTTGGCTAAAGCTCAAGAAGAGAAGTCACAAAAATCACAAAAATAAAAAAAAACTCATGCATCTCATTCTCAAAGTATTGAGTCTCTAGGGGAGGGAAGCCGTAGAATCAATGATTATTACCAACCACCCCCTAGAAGAACTAGGCAAAGGGAACAAGAGGTGCCAATGGAAACAAGAGTAGACCTACCTCATTTTCATGGAAAGGAAAATGTAGAAGTATATCTAGATTGGGAGATGAAGGTAGAGCAACTTTTTGCTTGCCATAGGGTAAGTGAGGAACGAAAAGTACCCTTAGCCACCCTTAGTTTCCAAGGGAATGCCATGTATTGGTGGACCTCTCTCGAAAGAGATAGACGTCTTCATAGGGAACCTTCCATTACATATTGGAATGACCTTAGGGGAGCCCTAAGACGTCGACATATACCCTCTTACTACCATAGGGAGTTGATGGACAAGCTCCAAAGACTCCAACAAAGAAATATGAGCGTAGAGGAGTATAGACAAAAGATGGAGCTCTATATGATGAGAGCCTCTATTAGAGAGGAAGAGGAAACCACCATTGCTAGGTTCCTTAGTGGCCTATCACTTGAGATAAGAGATAGAGTAGAGCTCTTACCTTATCAAGACTTGAATGATTTGGTTCAACTTTGCATTAAAGTTGAGCAACAAAACTTGCGCAAAAACTCAAGTCAAAAGGTGAGCCCCTATTCTAGCTTTTATCCCAAGAAAGAGTTTAGAAGGGAGGGTAGTACATCCAAGGAAAAACCAAAAGAGCCTACCAAGCCCTTCACCAAAGAAACCTCAACCCCACCCATCTGAGCTAGAGATGTCAAGTGTTTTAAGTGCTATGGTAGAGGGCATGTGCAAGCACAATGTCCAAACCAAAGGACTTTGTTTTTAAAAGGTGTAGACGAGTACACTGGTGGCGAGGATGAGCCTAGTGAGAAAGAGGAAGGGGGAGAGGATGAGAGGGTAGCTCCACTAGAGGGAGAATTGCTTATGATTAGGAGAACCCTCAATAATCACCCTAGCACATCCATGGAAACACAAAGGGAGAACATCTTTCATACAAGATGCAATGTTTTAGAAAATATATGTTCTCTCATTGTGGATAGTGGATCTAGTTGTAATTGTTGTAGTGCTAGGATGGTTGAAAAGCTTAAGCTACAAGTAGTTCCTCACCCAAAACCTTACAAACTTCAATGGCTTAATGAAAATGGGGAACTACATGTAGACAAGCAAGTGGAAATAAAGTTTTCCATAGGGAACTACAAAGACAAAGTTTTATGTGATGTAGTGCCTATGGAAGCTTGCCATATCTTATTAGGGAGGCCATGACAATTTGATAAGAAAACCTTGCATGATGGTCTCACTAACGAGATTTCCTTCACCCATAAATATAAGAAGTTTGTACTTAGTCCTTTACCACATTCTCAAGTGGTGAAAGACCAAATACAAATGAAACAAAAGAGGGATGAGGAAAAAAAAAAAAAGAGAGCTAGAAAAAGAGAAAATCCTTAGGGATAGAAAGGCGTGGGAGAAGAGTGTTCCTTCCCACAAGGTTGGACAACAAGAAAAACCTTTTGAAAATGTTTTTGAAAATTTGCTTCTTGTTGAACAACCAAGCCTTATCTTTTGTAAAGGAGCACTTACATGCACTGCCACAAGTAGTGAACTCATGGTTTTACCTCCTCAAGTACAAAACCTTTTGAGTGAATTTGAAGATCTATTCTCCCAAGAAGGACCCATTGGGCTTCCTCCTCTTAGGGGGATAGAACATCAAATTGACTTTATACCGGGGGCAAGCCTACCAAATAGGCCTGCTTATAGAACCAACCCCGAGGAAACAAAGGAGATAGAATCACAAGTTCAAGACTTGTTGGAGAAGGGTTGGGTTCAAAAAAGCCTAAGCCCTTGTGCTGTACCTGTCTTGTTGGTGCCAAAAAAAGATGGAAAATGGCGTATGTGTTGTGATTGTAGAGCAATCAACAACATCACCATCAAGTATAGGCATCCAATCCCGAGGCTTGATGATATGCTTGATGAATTGCATGGGTCAACTCTATTTTCCAAAATTGACCTTAAAAGTGGATATCACCAAATTCGAATCAAGGAGGGTGATGAATGGAAAACCGCTTTTAAGACCAAATTTGGACTATACGAGTGGTTGGTGATGCCCTTTGGGCTTACTAATGCTCCAAGCACATTCATGAGGCTTATGAATCACACCTTGAGAGATTGTATAGGTAAATATGTAGTAGTTTACTTTGATGATATCTTAGTCTATAGTAAAAGCCTAGAAGACCATCTAAGTCACCTTAGGGAAGTTCTTCTAGTTCTTAGGAAAAATAGTGATGGAGGAGGGCCCAAGCTCACCACACGATGAAAGCCAAGCCTCCAAGACTAGACGGTCTAGCCTATGATGAGGAGCGTCTAGACTCAAAAAGGAGCGTCTAGCCCATGAAGAGGAGCGTCTAGGCCATGATGAGGAGCGGCTACATAAGGAGCGTCTAGGCCATGATGAGGATTCCTTCTAGACCGTCTAGCTTCACATACACATGGGTCAAAGCTACGGTTTTGGGAAGAGAAGACCTTTGTAATTGTTACATAAAGGCCCATTAGGGGTGCTTAGTAATTAGAGTAGTGTAGAAAGCATATTTGTGTGAAACATTCTAGAAAGACTATGGAGGGGGTGAGCATAAAAACTAGACACACCCCTCCCCATGTGCACCCATGTGCCATGTGCACCCATGTGCTTCACATTTACATTTCATTTGGCTAGCATTAGGGTTGCATTATGGTCCTCCTTAGCCTATAAAAGGAGGAGCCTACACCTTGTATTTTCAAGTTTATTTGAGTATTGTTATGTTGCCCATTTTGTGCACTAGCTTTACTTCTCCAGAAATCTAGGCTATAAACTTCACTCCCTTCACCTTTCTTCATAGAGCTGGCCGAACCTCTCTAATCCATACTCATCATGCACCTTCAAAGCCATCACAACTCCTAGGAGGGCTTTGTTTCACTCACCCATTGCTTCCGCCCCATTTTTCACTACTTTGATTCAAGAAGAACACATGAAATGCCATCATTTGGTATCAGAGCTATTGGTTCTTCAAGATGAGTAGCTTGTCTTTTTAATTTCAGTTCTTCTTTATTTTCATATTTGTCATTTTCAATTCCTTACTTGTCTTGCTGTTTTTATATTTTAATTTGTTCTTGGTGTGCTTTGTGGAAGATCCAACCCAAGCACTCTTGTTCATTTGATCTTGAACAAGTTCTTGTGCAATTTGTGATAGGATTTCATACACCTTTGTGTTGCTATTTTTGTTTTAGGCTTTGAGTCTTTATTGCTTTCATTATTTTGCTTCATATTATGCTTTGAGTCTTTAAATTTCTGAATCTATACATGTTTTGTCAAGTCATGTTCATCCATATTGTCATCAATTCTTAGTAGTCCTATTTTTTGGCTTGATTGTTTCTTGTTTTGGGTCTCTTTATATTGCTATAATCTGCTGTTATTTTGATCCTTTGGTGCTTTTTATTTTTAGTTTGAGTTCATAATTGTGTCTTAGTTCATACACAATTTCCTTTCTCACATTTTTCCATCATTTGGTATCAGAGCTATGGTTGTAAGATCTTCTTCTATTTTTTTCTAAATTCCGTGTTGTTCATAATGTTCTTGATTGTCTTGAATGTTTACCGATTGATTTTGTGTTAATTTGGTTATCTTGCTGTTTTCTTCCAGTTTTTCCAGTTTTCCCCTGTAACACCTCTCTGTTCTGGGCTGTTTTGTTTAACAAATTTTTTCTACCCATAGGAAAATTCTGAATTTCTGGAAAATGCAAGTTTAAGGTGTTATAGAAAAGACAAAAAAAGAATGAGGTCAAAAGGAGCAACAGAAAAAAAATGATAAATCTCACAAAATCAGAGTGCGAATCTTGAGCGTTACAGCTGGCCTAACTGCACACCAAATTTGCAAAAATTATTAAAAAAAAATGGTGCATGCGTTTTAGGTGATTCCAAAGCCAAAATTTAGATAAGATCCTGAATTTTCTTGCATCCAAATTTCAGAAACAAATTTTACAATTACAGCTCAGCATAAATCGGGGAACAAACACGTTTTCTGGCCCACAACATTTTCCAGTGGTGCTGTTTTTTTTATTTGGTCATCTAATCTAGTGCTTTTCTTTAGGAATTCCTTTTGTGTGCCAACTTTTATTGAGTACCTTTAATTGTTTGCTTTAATTTCTTGAATCTCTTTCTAAGTTGTCATATTATAAATCCTTTTGGTGGTACTGTTTTCTTTCAATTAAATTTGTTTCTTGCTTTTGTTCCTTGACCTCTCATTTTGGGTGCTGGAATTTAATTCTCTCTTGGTGCTTATGTGCATGGAAATTGACTTGGTTTAAGGTTAAGCCCTTGTGAATAGGTGCTGGAAATTGGAGAATTAAAGCCAACTTTCTAAGGAGGAGTCAAAGCTAAGGCGAAACAAGCTTTCTTGAAACAAACACTACAAACACCTAGAAGATCAACAATCAAGACAACAAAGAAAGTGCACTAACCAAAAGGAGGAACAACAAAGGGAGCTTTTTCTTATTTCCTTTGCAACTTGGTTTATTGTTAATTACTTTGTTAATTACGTTTTAGACGGTGAGTGTGTCTTCAAGGGCTCTAAGTGTCCAAGAAGCCTCACCTAGGGCCGAATAGTGTAGCATTATTGTTTAGTAATTGTTACTTGTTTGTAATTGCTTTTCTTTTGCTTTCATAGCTACGTTTTGCATGGTTAGTTTTGTTTAAATTTGTGTTAAAACCGACTAGTTTTGTTGCATAGATAGCTTACATTGTTTTCTTGCATTGATTTCTCAACTTAATTGTGTTCTAAGTGGTTTACTAAGAGAAAGTTTGGTGTGAAGACATTGAGGGATAGTTTTTGGCTAAGGCAAAGGCTTGGTATTTAAGTAGTCCTTCGTGACTCACCTCCCTTACCTGGAAAACTACCTTCTTTGACTTTCCTAAGTTTTCTCAAGGTAAAATACTTGTATACACAAAGCTTTAGCCATGTCTTCTTCTTCTCATTCTACCAAGTCTATTGGAAGTGAATTAAAATCTTTAAAAACTCTTTTGAAAGAAGTTTCACAAACTGTGCAATCAATTGCTTATAGACAATTGGAGAGTGAGACTAAACTTAATGTTTTGACTAAAGCAAAGAATGAGAAGTCTCAATTTTCAAAAAAATTACATTCTCATGCATCTAGCTCTAAACATCATGATTATCTTGGGGAAGAAAGTCTTAGGAAAAATGAATATCATCAACAATTCCCTAGGAGAGCTAGGAAAGAGAGACAAGAAAACCTAACCAAGCATATCTCTCACACTCAAGCTAGAGAAATTCCATGTTTAGAATACCTTGGCAATGATCAATTAGCATCTCAGTGTTTCAATGAAAGATCTATGATCTTAAGGGACAAAGATGAGAATAGTAGCCAAGAAAAAGAAGCTAGTGAGAGTGAAGAAAATGTAAAAATAGAAAAGCAAGAGAAAACCCTTGGGAAACAAAAGGCGTGGGAGAAGAGTGTTCCTTCCCACAAGGTCATTCAACAAGAAGGAAAAGTTGAAAATACATTTGAAAATATACCTCTTGTTGAACAACCTAGCCTTACCTTTTGTAAAGGAACACTTGCAAGTCTAGAAAAAAAAGAAGAATCCTTAAAAAAGGCTTGCATAGATAAAAATATAGTAGATTATTTTACATACATGCCAAGATATCACCAAGTGAAGGTCAAGTCATCTATAGGCATCTACAAAGACAATTTTTTATGTGAAGTAGTGCCTAAAGAAACTTGTCATGTCTTATGGAGACAACCTTTGCAACGAATTGAAATTTCCATGAACAAAGGTTGTATCAATGAGACTACCTTCACACATAAAAGAGAAATTCTTCATGAAGGAGAACTCATGGGTCAAATTAGAGTTGATAAAACTCTAGAGCTTTTAAAAGGAAAATTATTGTCACCCATGAGAAAATATGTTCAAAGACATTACCCTAGATACATTCCGTGTTTTAAAAATACATCTAAGGCGATGTCTCATGAACTCTATACTCCTTCACCTTTTGCAAATGATCCTTGGGAAGACATAAGCCTAAATTTCATATTAGATCTTCCTAGGACAACAAAAGGTTTTGATTCCATTTTCATGGACATGGATAAACTCTTCTTAAGAAAAGTGACAAGCCTCCATGATTTATTTTCAAAAATAAGGGATAGAGCTCCAAAATTTGAAAACATAGCTCTCCCTTCTATGCTTCACGAAATCATGAGGGACACCCACAATTCTTGGGATAAGAATCCTTTTCCTTTTATGCATGCATACAATGGAGTAGTCCACAAGATTACTCATATCTCTCCATTTGAAGTTGTATGTGAACATAGTCCTCTTGCCTTTTTAAAGTTGTCACCATTTCCTAAAGGGATTATGCCTAAGGAAAAAGTAACTACTTTTAGAAATTTTAGAAAATATAAGAGGATTAGAAGGCACCTACAACCATCAAAAGGGAAGCATTGTGAGAAGTTGACCAAAACAAGAGAAAAACAAAGATGGCAACTTCACACAATTAATTGTTCTCCAAATACTCACTCTAACTCCTTTGCTTTGTTTCAAGATTCTCATAGGTTGATATTTGATCCGTGAGATGATGGAAGAGGCCCAAGCACAAGCCCACATGCAAGCCCACCAAAGGGTAGACTTGGGTCTTATCTCAAGTGATTCAAGAACACAATAGTCTTTTTGCCAATAGGGATAAGTGTACCTTTTGTGTAGATAGTGTAGTTTTCTTAGGTTTCATAGTTAACAAAAAGGGGGTGCATGTAGATCCCGAGAAAATCAAAGCCATCCGCGAGTGGCCAACTCTACAAAATGTAAGTGATGTAAGAAGTTTTCATGGGTTAGCTAGCTTCTATAGAAGGTTTGTACCTAATTTTTCTAGCCTAGCTTCTCCTTTGAATGAACTTGTGAAAAAAGATGTTGCATTTTGTTGGAATGAAAAGCATGAGCAAGCCTTTCAAAGGCTCAAAGCTCAACTCACCAATGCACCCATTCTATCTCTTCCAAATTTTTCCAAAACTTTTGAGATAGAGTGTGATGCATCGGGGGTAGGCATAGGTGCGGTTTTGTTGCAAGGTGGACACCCCATTGCTTATTTTAGTGAAAAACTCCATGGTGCCACCCTCAACTACCCCACCTATGACAAAGAGCTCTATGCTCTTGTGCGAGCCCTAAAGACTTGGGAACACTACCTTGTGTCCAAAGAATTTGTTATCCATAGTGATCACGAGTCTTTAAAATATTTAAAGGGCCAACACAAGCTCAACAAGAGACATGCTAAATGGATGGAATTTCTTGAACAATTTTCTTATGTAATCAAATACAAGAAAGGGAGCACCAATATAGTGGCCGATGCTCTTTCAAGACGGCACACACTCTTTTCAAAACTAGGTGCCCAAATTCTTGGATTTGACCACATAAAGGAGCTTTACCAAGAAGACCAAGAACTCTCATCCATCTATGCTCAATGTCTACATAGAGCACAAGGAGGTTACTATGTGTCCGAGGGATATCTTTTTAAAGAAGGAAAACTTTGCATTCCCCAAGGAACACATAGAAAGCTCCTTGTCAAAGAATCACATGAAGGGGGACTCATGGGCCATTTTGGAATTGATAAGACTCTAGATCTTTTAAAAGCAAAATTTTGTTGGCCACACATGAGGAAAGATGTCCAACGACATTGTTCTAGATGTATCTCATGTTTAAAAGCAAAGTCTAGAACAATGCCGCACGGACTCTACACCCCTTTGCCGATTGCAAATGCTCCTTGGGAAGACATTAGCATGGATTTCATTTTAGGACTTCCTAGGACTGCAAGAGGCCATGACTCTATTTTTGTGGTAGTGGACCGTTTTAGCAAAATGTCCCACTTTATTCCATGCCACAAAGTAGATGATGCTCAAAATATTTCTAAACTCTTCTTTAGAGAAGTGGTGAGACTCCATGGTCTCCCTCGAAGTATAGTGTCCGATAGAGATCCCAAGTTTATAAGCCACTTTTGGAAAACTCTTTGGGGTAAACTTGGAACAAGACTACAATTTTCAACTTCTTGTCATCCTCAAACGGATGGTCAAACCGAAGTAGTCAATAGATCTCTTGGAACTATGCTTAGGGCTATCATGAAGGGAAGCCACAAATCTTGGGATGAGTACCTTCCCCATATTGAATTTGCTTACAATGGAGTAGTTCACAAAACTACTAATGCTTCTCCTTTTGAGGTCGTATATGGTTTTAATCCTCTCACGCCTATGGATTTAATACCTCTTCCTAATCCACAAGATTTTGTGCATAAGGAAGGAGTAATCAAAGCTGATTTTGTCAAGAAAATGCATGAGAAGATTAAAATCCAAATACAACAACAAAATGAGAAGTACACAAAATACAACAACAAAGGGAAGAGAGAAATAATTTTTGAGGAAGGAGACTTAGTTTGGCTTCATCTTCGAAAAGATAGATTTCCAAATCAAAGGAAGTCCAAACTAAGTCCCCGAGGTGATGGACCTTTTCAAGTTCTCAAGCGAGTCAACAACAATGCATATAAGTTGGACCTACCTCTTGAATATGGAGTACATGACACTTTTAATGTAATTGATCTTTCTCCATTTGTAGGTACCAATGACAGTGACGAGCTGGATTTGCGGACAAATCCTTTCCAAGGGGGAGGGGATGATGGAGGAGGGCCAAGCACACCTACCCAAGGAAGCCAAGGCACAAGCCAAGGAGAGCGTCTAGACCAAGACCAAGACCACGGAGAGCGTCTAGGACGTGAAAGTGAGCGTCTAGGACGTGAAGGTGAGCGTCTAGGACGTGAAGGAGGGAGGCTATCCATGGAGCTAGACCGTCTAGGACCCCTTACAAGATCAATGGCCAAACATATTCAAACACAAGCAAATGAGGCCACGGATGGAAGAGAGAAGGCTTTGTATATGTTTGCATAAAGGCCCATTGGGGGTACTTAGTAGATAGGATAGTGTAAGAAGCATTTTTGATGGAAACCTTCTAGAATCTAGGGTTGTGTATGGCCGGTCATTACACCTTAGAATTTAGATTTAATTTTGGTTTTATTTTCTTTAGAAATGTGGCTTAACATTTACGTCCACATAGCCTATAAATAGGGAGGCT
Source organism: Phaseolus vulgaris (assembly GCF_000499845.2). NCBI lineage: Eukaryota > Viridiplantae > Streptophyta > Magnoliopsida > Fabales > Fabaceae > Phaseolus > Phaseolus vulgaris. Next base: position 488,824 of record NC_023754.2, read on the forward strand.
ATCTCATTGTATTTGACAAGTTTAATTGAGTATTGTTATGCTGCCCATTTTCTGCACTAGCTTTACTTCTCCTAGAAATCTAGGCTATAAACTTCACTCCTTTCACCTTTCTCCATAGAGCTGGCCGAACCTCTCTAACCCATACTCATCATGCACCTTCAAAGCCATCACAACTCCTAGGAGGGCTTTGTTTCACTCACCCATTGCTTCCGCATCACTTTTGCTACTTTGATTCAAGAAGAACACATGAAATGCCATCACGAAGCGTAAAGCCTGCTCGGTTAACACTCCATTAGGCCCCTCCAAGATTATTCCAGCGCCACTTCCCTGCTGGTTGGAGGACCCATCCACTGAGAGCATCCACTGTGACCCTAACTCCACCTCTTAAGGGTCTCCTCCTGGTGAGAGCTCTATCACGAAGTCAGCATAAACTTGCCCTTTGATGGACCCTTGGATTCATATTGGATATCAAACTCCGACAACTCTACCGCCCAGCGAACCATCCTCCCTGCTACATCTGGCTTTTGAACTACTTTCTGGATGGGGAGGTTCGTCATCACCACCACTGTGAAACTGTGGAAATAGTGGCGGAGCCTTCTGACTGAGAACACCACTGCTAACGCCGCCTTCTCCAGCGACTGGTACCTCAACTCTGGGCCTTGTAAGGTGTTGCTTACGAAATAAATGGGCTTCTGCGCTTGGTCTTGCTCTTGGACCAACACAAAGCTAATGGCCCACTCTGTCACCGCAAAGTCTAATCGGAGGGGGACGCCCACTTGTGGCTTGCAGAGCACAGGTGGCGTCACCAAGTACTCCTTCAATTTGAGGAACGCTACTTCACACTCATCTGTCCATACAAAACGGCTATTCCTCTTGAGGCATTGGAAGTAAGGGTGGCCCTTCTCCCCTCCAGCAGACACACTCCCAGTCAATTGCTCAACTTCTTTAACTGAGGTTGGGCTCCTCATGGCTATAATAGCTGCACACTTATCAGGGTTTGCCTCTATTCCTCTTTCAATGAGCATAAATCCCAAGAACTTCCCTGCTTCCACGCCAAAAATGCACTTTTCTGGGTTTAATTTGAGGCGATACTTTGATATGGTAGCAAATAGCTCTTCCAGATCCGTTGCGTGCTGCCCTCTCTTGTGTGAAGTCACCATCATGTCATCTACGTAGGCCTGCACGTTCCTTCCCAACATGGGTGCAAGGACCTTGTCCATCAGCCTCTGGTAGGTGGCGCCTGCATTTTTCAACCCAAATGGCATCACCTTGTAACAGTAGTTGCTTGTCTCTGTCATGAACGCCCTTTTGCTGTCATCCCTTGGATGCATCTTAATCTGATTGTAACCTGAGAATGCATCCAAGAAACTTAGCATCTTGCATCCCGAGGCGCTATCCACTAGCGCATCGATGTTGGGCAGTGGGTATGAATCTTTGGGGCATGCCTTGTTCAGATCTGTGAAGTCAACGCACATCCTCCATTTCCCATTCGCCTTTTTAACTAGAACTACGTTGGTCAGCCACTCAGGGTATTGTATCTCCCTGATGTGCCCAACGCTTAGCAGTTTTTGCGTCTCTTCCTTCACGACGAGGCATCGTTCCTCATTAAACTTCCTCCTTCTCTGTCGCACAGGGCGAACCTTGGCGTCCATAGTAAAATGGTGGCATAAAAAATCTGGGTCGATGCCCGGCATGTCCGCCGCAGTCCACGCGAATGCATCTAGGTGGCGCAAGATCACCGCAGCTACCTCTTCTCGTTCTTCCTGGCTCAAGAAGCGTCCTAATTTGAACACCTTACCCCTTATCTATCTTTCCACCACGTTGTCTACTGGTTGGGGTTGCTTACTCCGCTCGTTCTCTGCGCGAGACTCGTTCACGGGGTCCTCTTTTATAGGCGTCGCCCTATCGGATACATCGGGCATCGCCTTCCCTGACTTTTCTTCCATGGGCGAGGCCTCTCTGTATACTTCTTCCATGGGCGAGGCCTCTCTGTATACTTCTTCCATTGGCGAGGCGTCACCGTATCTTCCTTCTGTACGTGCATCCTCTATAGGCGCCGCCCCCACAGGTGTGGCTTTGACAGGCGTGGACTCCGCGGGCGTCACCTCTTCCAACGGTTCTAACTCCATTCGCGAATCTGAAACTGGTGGTCGTTCAATCATCATGACCACACCTCTCTTCGTCTTCAGGCTATTTTCATAGCACTTACGGGCCTCTTCCTGATCTGACTTGATTACGATTACTTTGCCACTAAGATCCGGTAGCTTCATCTTCATGTGGCGTGTGGAGCACACTGCCCTTAATCTGTTCAAGGCAGGTCTGCCTAACAAGATGTTGTAGGCTGAGTTGGCGTTAACCACCAAGTACCGGATGCTCTCGGTGCGCGACGCCACTCCATCAGTGAACGTCGTCCTCAGTTCCATGTAAGTACCTCCACCGGGTTATCTGCCCCATACAAGCATCCAGTATAGGGTCTCAACAGGTCGGGGATATGGTGCCCGAATGCTTCGTGAAATTCGCACCATGATTCTTTGTGTGGTCCCAGCACCTTGTCAGACTTCACCGGTGGCCTCAACCTGTCGGCTATGTTGGGCACAACAATGAGGTCTTTAAGTTCCACCACAAAATTGTGCCTTAGAGGTCTATTTCCCTCTCTCCTTCCTTCTGCTCGACCCCTAGGTTGGGTCCTCCTTGCCTCGTAGGTGCGCTTCCTGTCTTGGTTCTTTCTTTCTGTGGCGGCTTCGTGGACCCTAGCGGGTTGCGTGCGCACCTGCGCTCTTGGGCGTGTGGGTGCAGCAGTCGCGCATTTCTCGTATGCCTCACCCTCAGAGGCAATGTGTTCTACCGCCCGACGCCTTACTTCAGCAAAAGTCTTGGGGCGACTGCGATTGAGTGACTTGCTGAAATACCTAGGACACACTCCTTTCCTGAATGCGTACACGATCATGGGCTCGTCTGTGGTACCCACCTTCACCACTTGCGCCCCGAAACGGCTTATGTACTCTTTCAGGGTCTCGCCTTGATACTGCTTCACGTTGAACAGGTCGTATGAAACTGGGGTGGGGCCCTGTTGGCTAGATACTGCTCTCTGAATAGCCGCGAAAGCTGTGTGAAAGACGTGATGTGACCCTCTAGGAGGCTGATGAACCAATCCATGGCCATCCCAGTCAAAGTGCTCATGAAGAGCTTGCACCTTACGGCATCAGAGCCGCCTACCAGCATCATCTGTGTGTGGAACGCAGTGAGGTGCGCCTCAGGGTCCTCCATCACTGTGAAGGTTACTTTGGGCCCCGTGAACGTGTTGGGGATTGTTGTCTCTAGGATCGCCTGTGAGAATGGCGTTGAGAATTCTCTTGGTGGGGTGGCAGTCTCAGGCTCGTCTACGTCGCGCCATCCGCGGCGTAGTTCCTCGTTGGTGCGGTGGAGCTCATCGTTTCTCGCCTGAGATGCTATGAGATCCGCGTTCTGCTCCGCTTTTGATGCCGCCATTGCTTCTTGCAACCCTTGCATCATGCCCATGAGTTGTTGCATGGTCATCTCTTCGCTTCTAGAGTGTGCGGGCCTCATTTTCGTGGTTTTTGGAAGCTTTCTTGACTATCTGCGATTTGCGAACTGGAATTGGGTTGGAAACTGCAACTGGAACTGGAAAACTGTGTGATGGGACTGACGTTTTATATCGGCCCCACGGTGGGCGCCAAATGTTCCCGCTGGTTGACCAGGGTCGTCTTTATGCGTGACTCGTCCTCGCGAGCTAGGGGACCTTTGTTCTGCTTCGTCTGTGAATACCTGAAAAGAAGTGAACAAAGGGGCACCCTCACGGCCGTTTGCACTCCGACGATCAAGTCAGCTAGCGAGAAACATCAAAGGGGACACACCTCCGTATCGGAACACCGTGACTGGATGCTCTGAAGGTGGTCGAAATACTGAATAACTAGTACTATGTTGCCCTAATTTTCTATGCGTACGCCGTGAAACAACTAGGTTTTTTGTGACTCTGTGTAAACTGTCAGAATTAGGTCAAAACTCGGATCTCCTTTTCAAACATCCCAAGGCTCTTTTTATACACCTCCCGCATTCAAAGCGCGTTAAAGCGCATTGAAAGCGTATAAAAATATTCCTCGAAACATTTAATCTAAATTAACGCGTACCTTAGCGAACCTTTAGGAAAGCCTTGATGTTTTCAGTGCTTATTGCCACGTGTTCTTCTGACTTGATCATTGCTCTACGCAGAGGGCCTCACAACGTCGTAACCTAACTTAGGGTTATTCCATTGTGAGTCCTTTTTCCTCGAAGTGCATCTGATGCAAATGGGTGACTTTTCTGGGTGCCAACTCAGGCGCCCCAGCCTCTAGTCACTCACCTTGGGAGGGTATCTACCTTACTCTCGTACCATGCACGTGATTCTCCCCTGGACGTGGCCCTCTCATGGGTCGTATCTGTCCCAGGGTCTCCCAGCGGTGGCGTGGGTACTTCACGAGTTAGGTTACCCCTACTGGTACTAGAACTATGGCCTTGAAGCCACCTTTCTCTTCTCTTCATCACTGTTATGAGGCACTGAGGCCTCTCGCGGTGTCTTCCTCTCCACGGTCTTTCCTACCCATGGGTACCGGGGGTGACCCCGTTGATGCCTTAACTAGGCGACGCCTCATCTTGGCGATGCCCCATCTTGACGACGCCCAACCTGGCGACATCCCTTCTTGGCGACGCCTACACCTGGCGATGCCTACACCTGGCGACGCTTCCCTTGGCGACGCTTTAATAAGGCGACGCTTCCCCCAAGCGACGCCCCAACCTGTTGACTTTCTTTCTTGGAAAGGACCCCTCCATACGTTGACTTTGACTTGACTTTGGTCAACGTCCGGAGACGGTACATATAGAAACAAAATGGTATACAATGTATACAATGTTCATATTGAACGATCGATGAAAATAAACAAAGGAAGCACCAAGCGACTTAATTTATTCAATCATATTACGCTTTTATTTTTTATATTTGAATTGTTTCTATGTTAAGTTTTGCAGCATCGAATTCCAACCTTTTTAGTTTTATCTCTAAACAAACACTAATCAAGTCATGGAACTGATTTTAAACAATTAGTAAAAGAATCACTTGAAATGTTTGGGTTTATTTTAAAAAAATCATAAAAAGACATTAAATTTCAAAACCAAGAATACCTTAAATATCACTGACTAATAATCCTTCGAGACTAAGGATAAAAGACATACTAAATTTGTGAAAAGCTCATTGAATAATTGATACTAAATAATCCATATTTGATATCTAATCATGCATGTAAAGGAATAATTTGAATTGAGAAAGTAATAAAAAAAATCTACATAATCCGATCCGACATGGAGGGCAGCCTTCTGAAGAAGTTTAGCGCCGGCGAGGGCAGGCGATCACGGAAGACAGGATGTCGGAGATAGTAAAACCCACAAGCCATGGCCACCATCTTCGACGGCACCAGATAAAGCACCATTGCCACCACCAAGCACATGAACACAAACATCCCCGTCGCGTGTGGGTCCCGCCACGTCACCACCGCCTGCACGCGCTCCCCTTGCGTCGCCAAATCTCCCAGAACCGTCTGCACGCGCGCGCCCAGCGTCCGAAGCCTCTCATACCTCACGCGCACCACCTCACTCGCCCTCAAACTCGGCGCCGCGTCGAACTCCTCGTCCAGCTCCTCTCTCTCCACCACCTCCGCCATCGAAATCTTGGGATCAAAATGCGGGAGCAGGTCACGCGCCCGGAACCTGTAGTTCCACGCGCCCACCACAAACACATAGAAACAGAAAGTGAGAATAATGAGGTCTGGGAACCACACGAGCATCACCAACAGCGCGTGGACCAAAACCGTGGCTGTTGGGTTCCTCCATCCACGAGTGTCCTCTACCCACCGCACGATGTCGATCACCCCCGTCACCACGTTTATTATCCTGTACCAGTTCGCGCGCACTTTCCTCATGCTGAAGTTGTGCGAATCCGCGTCCAGCATGTAAAACACCACTTCCTTCCTCAGCGGCGGCTCCGCCCTCGCCAAGTGTCCCGCTACCATCCTCACCGCTGTGCTCCGCAGCGCCTCCTGCTGCACCACCCCCAACGGTTTTATGTGGTGCATCAACGGTAGCATCGGCTGCAGGTACACGTGGAGGAGATCCAACCGTTGAGTGGTGCAAACGAACCTGATCGCTATCTCGATTTCACCCATTTTTCTCAAGCCTGCGTTGGGAGTTAGCACCAGCAACGGGTACGTATTTCTGTACACTTTCCCTGTTTGCAGCGTAGAAATTCGTACTCGTACTTTTCCAATACGGAAATCAGGTTCACCAGGGTTTTGATCACTGTTCTTATCGTTGTCGTTATCAATTATGAATGGCACTGTCCAGCTATCGAATACTCCCACAGTTAAAACAGTCGAAGGATCGTAAACCTTCCACGTGTACTGTTCGTTCCATTTGGGTTCTGTGCTATCCGAAACCGTTCGTGTACGAACCCATTTGTTGCCGTACTTGGCCACGCAGTACGCGTTCGTGCTGCTTTTACCGTTTACTGTCTTCATGGATACCAAGTTCTTGCAACCGATGATGCCGAGCTCGCACGTGCCCACCGGAGCCTTCCACAGCTGCCTTGCCGTGGGGCGGTAGTCGCTGCACAAGTTCACTGCCTCATCCATCACGTGATACCCACCGTCGAAGCACAACCGCAGATGCACCCTGGGCTTGTTCTCCTCTTTCTCGTTGGGGTTGTCGAACGTGAACCACCGCGACTGGACAATCCGGTCATCCACCCTTCTCTCTATGGCGTGGAGAGGTATTCTGAGCACCCCCATTGTAGCCGGCGCGACCGATTGGCGGTTTTCCAAAGTTAACTCGAGGTGGTCGCTGACTGGCTCTGTCACCACGAATATGAAATCTTCGGTGTTCCATGAAACGTTGCCGGTTCGAGTGAGCACCGTTTTGGATTTGAGCACCTGGAATCCGAGTTTGGCCTTTACTTGAAAACAAGCTTCCTTGGGGGAGTTGAAGGGCAGCGAGAGAAGATCTTGAGCCTCGAGAAGAGTGGCGCGGAGGTACCACAGTTTGGGCGACTGATAAACTTTGGCTCTGGAGTTCACGTTTGCGAAGGTGTCGCTCTTCCACGCGTCGGGGAAGGACTCGTCAGCCTGTGTTCCCATCCACGTGGCAATCATGAGATCTCCGTGGAGGGCCCCACCGCCTTCCAGTCTGTACCACTGTGGGGCCAAAGGGCTGTCCGGTGGATCCCGCACCGGAATCTCATTGACGTCGAAACACACTCCTCCTAGCAAAGCTTGAGACGCGGGTGGGTCCCACACGGAAACTTCCAGCACCGAAGAGGTGGAATCCGGTGCGTTGCGTGCGAAGGCGAACGTCTGGTTCCATTCGAAGACCGTGGTCTTGCGCGCGGGCCTTGAGGTCACCTCGTGCTGCCCCGAAACAGCGATCTTCGCGACGGGGTTGCCGTTGGTGGGAAGATACCGCGCTTTCACCACGTGCACGAAGAGGTAGTGCATCTTCTCTACCAGATCAAACGACGACCGTTCCATCAACATGCTGATCTCACTCGACGCCTCTGATGCTGCGAAACTCCCCGCTGAAGTAGACCTTCTCATCGCCGGAGGTGGAGGAGTGTTGCTTCCGCCGAACCTTATTTCGGAATTTGACCTCGACACAGACGCTGCCTTCACGTCCAAATCCACGTCTGCTGGTAACGGATTCACCTGGTCTCCATCTTCTGATTGTTCAGGCTTCTGCTCTGGTTCTGCTTCTCGTTCAGGTACGGTTGGATCTGTTGGAGGTTCAGCTTGTGCCTTTTCTTCTTCTTTAGGTTTCTCACCTTCCGGTGGTGGTGGAGGTGGTTCTTGCACTTTCTCCACAGTTTCCGTTTCGGTTTCTTTCTTCGGCGGTGCCTCCTCTTTCTCCGGCGGAGGAGGAACTGCCAGTTCGTTCACGTAGTAAATTTTTAAGCCTATTTCGCCTTGGATCATGCTCAGCAAGTGCTTCTTCTCCAACTCGTAGTAAACCAAAGCCTCTTCGCCTTTGTTGACGAACTGCGAGGAACTGAGGCGGATTCTTCCGAGGGAGTTGTTCCGGCGTGTGGCGCCGTATTTCTTGTCGTGGTAAACGTCGAGTTCGAGCATGTCACCGAAGATGTGATGCTGAGAGTGGGCGTGGACGTTGAAGGACAGCTTTTCGTTCCAGACCGGATTCAAGCCGCGAACCGCGGTCCTAGTCTTCCTCCGCTGGCCGTAGATGTCGACAACGACGTAGGGACTGGAGCTGCCGTGGCCGTCCTTGGGGACAAGGTGGTGAGCGTCGACAACCTCCACGATGAGTTTTCGAACAGTGGCCATTCTGAGGTTAGTTTCCGAAGTGTGCGTTTTGGATGATATAGTCTGTTTGTCTATCTCATGTCCTAACAAGTAAAAACCCTACTCTGCCAAGTTCAGGGTTCTTGTTCATCACCAAACCTTTGAAGCTTTTGTGGAATTCTTTGATGTGAATGGTTAGAATATGAATATGAATATGAATATGAATTTGTGGAGTCTGAAGCAGAGAGCATGGGAAGGCCTAACAAATTTAAATTTAAATTGAAAGAGGGTGCTTATCTTCATCTGCAACCACCTTTAGACCTTTGAAGCTTTTGGCCTCTTTTTGTCTGTCAAAACATTTTATTACTATCTTCCTTTTTGCTTTGCGTGTTAGGGATTTACAGAATTACATATCTTTACTACCTTCTGATCTTAAATCTAATAAAAAAATATCTAACAAATTAATGAAAAAAATATTTATTTAAATTATCTTTTATTTCAACTTTTAAACTATGTAAAACAATCAAATCTATTGGCAATGGTGTATTTTTAATATAAACATATCAATTAATTTTGCTTTAATTAGAATATATATAATAGAAAAAGTGATAGATAAAGAAATGATAAGAAATAGTATTGTGGTTTTTCTTAGCATGGAAGGTTGTTTGTCAAACATAGGCTTTACTTTTTGGCCGTCCTTTGAAGTAAAGGAAGACGCGGGAATGTTGGAAAAAAAAGAAAGAAATAGAGATGGAATTGGGTTTTGTGTCATCCACCCTAATTTTGAGGTCATCACTGGACGCAGCTTTAGTGTAATTATTCCTAATTTTGACGAAGACATCACATTACCTCAGTCTTGTCACACAACCCTAGGATCTAGGGATTCCTAATTCTTCATCATCTCACCAACATTGCCTCTGTTTTTTCTGCATGCCACTGCCTTCTAAACCACTCGCTTTCTTTATCATTATTTCCAAATATTCTTATGTTTTACTTTACAAATTATTTTCAATAAATATCAAGCAAGATGTGCTCTTTTATTATATAACTTAATAAATATTAAATAAATTTAACTATCTTTCTTCATACTATAAAATTAATTATTTTTTATATATACGAACGAGTCCAAAGAAAAAGAAAGCACTATAATTTAGTAAAGGAATTTATTTTATGAATTTATACTTTATAATTGTTCTTCTTAATAAAATATTATATTATAATAAAATAAAATAAATTTCAGTTATGAGGTGAATGTAAAAAACAAAAACTAGTGTAATGATTCTTTATTACAAGATCCGTCTTCTCTCTTCAACACAACCGACCGTGTCATTGGTTATTTATGAATTTCTTCTTTTTTATTCATAAAATCAGCCCCCAAAGAAAGATGAAAAGTGAAAACCTAAAGGATACGTACATGTTGTTAACAACTATAAACTTAGCGATAAATTATTTGATGGAGCTGTTGAAATATAGAAGCATGCATAAGAATAGTAAGAATTCACGGGGTTCATATACGTCTAATTCAAACGCTACAAGACTTTAACCATGCTGCACTTGTTAGCTCCTTCAAGGTACCATATCTTAACTACATGATCACAATAATACTACATGAATTGCTCATGTAGAGAGGCCAAGAAGTCGGAAAGAAAAAGAACCGTAAGTGAAAATCTTATGTGGAAAGTAGAAATATATATATATATATATATATATATATATATATATGTCAGTTTGAGATATACGTAAATATGATAAAAAAAATAATGTTAATGGAGTGTTAAAGGACAAAATTACAAAATAGAAAATCAATTAATAAAAGATAAATAAAAGTTTTAATATGAAGTGAATAGGTTCATTAGTGAGTAGTACAAATAGATATAACATTTAGTTCTCTGGTTTCGCTTTTTAATGAATGATTAAGACAAAATACTAACTTAAGTTTTGAAAAATTCATGCAGATACAACACCTCATACCAAGAGACCGAGAGATATTTCTAAAAACACGAGTGACCGAGAGAAGGAATCAACGGAGGAAATGAGGACTGAGAAGGGCAAAGCAAAGGCGAATCTTGAAAAAACTATCCCCACGTAAAGTTTGTACAAGTACATTTTGGCGTCCACCGTGGGACGAGAGTGAAACGTTGAAGAAAAATGGTAGTCACAAGAGGGGAAAATCATATGAAGGAGGCAGAAGGTGGATAGGAGGACTTAATTATGACTATGCTAGTTAAGATCCATAAGGAGTTAGAGATGATGAAGAAGAAGAGTACAGACGAAATAAAAGCTCTCAAGGCTGAAAACAAATATATGAAGCAAAAGCTTAAAGAAGAAAATACAATACCTTTAAATTCAACACGAGAATATGTGGAGACAGCTTTCAATAGCTTTGAAGTATCACACAAAAAACCTCGCACAGTGTCCCGTGATGTTGACAGGACCTCAATAAGAAAACACCCTTTTTCTTAAGGAATCATGGAAGTATTGTTGCCTGATAATTGGAAGAGTCCAACACTGGAGAAGTATGATGGAAGCATTGATCTTGATGAGCATGTTGTTATATATAGTACTTAAGTCAGCTTATACACCTCTAATGATGCCATTTTATGTAGAGTATTTTCGACAACGCTGAAAGGAGCTACATTGAGTTGGTTCACAAGATTACCACCTTATTCGATTGACTCTTTTGACACCTTGGTGATGAAATTTGGAGCTTAGTTTGCAACCAGTAGGCCACATCATTTGATGTTTATTGCATTGGTGAATATTCGACAGGAGAAGGAGAAACGGTTAAGGGCGTTTATGGAGAGGTTCGGCAAAGTAGCTTTGAGTATTCGTAATTTAAGATCTAAGGTAACCATGCACCATATGGTTACGACATTGAGACCAGGACCATTTGTTGATAGTTTATGTAAGCGGCCTGCAACGAATCTTGATGAGTTAAGGCAAAGATCAACAAAGTTTATGCAACTAGAAGAATTGAGAAGTCTCAAGAGTCAAATTCGGATGGAAGAGGGGGTTGATAGGAGGGAAAAGGAAGGAACCAGGTGGAAGAAGCCAAATGAGACATATCGAGGACCACGATTTACACGATACATGCCACACAATACTAATCGAGCAAAGATCTTGGAGGAAACCCTTAATATCGAGTTAATTCCTTTACCTAGAAAAATTCTTACTCCTAATAATCTTGATCATAACAAGCATTGCAGATACCTTAAGAATTTTGGCTATAACACAGAAGAATGCACAAGATTAAGAGATAGAATTGAAGAGTTGATTCAAACAGGACATCTTAAGCAATACGTGCAAATAAATGAAGGAAGAATATTTGATTCAAGAGATAGAAGCGTGCAACAAAGTGGGGGTAGAAGTTGGGAGCAAAGAAGAGAAGAAAATCGAGAGGAAGGAAGGGAAAGAAGCCTTGAACCACGAATGAGAAAATATCACAATTATGAAAGGAGGGATAAAGGAAGAAGTCCAAGCTAGAGAGGAGGGAGAATCCCAATAAGGCCAATCAGAGGGGTAATCAATACTATATCTGGAGGATTTGTCGGAGGAGAAGTTTCGTCGTCATCAAGAAAGTGGCATGTAAGATCGTCAAGAACAACAAACTCAATCCATAGAAGAAGTATGCCAACAATAACGTTCACTGTTGAAGATTTTCAAGACATTGATCCTAATCAGAATGATCCAATGGTGATTACAATCGAAGTAGAGGACTTTGTGGTTATGAATACGTTAATAGATCATTCAAAAAAAATTAATAACGATTAACAAAGTTATAATGTTCATGCCGAAAGGTTAAGTGTATTACAGAGCCGAGAGGCCGAGAAATGGAACAAAAGATAATATGCACTTACAAAATATAAAGAAAAGAATACATTAATCAATGTCAACAAGTTCATTATCTTCACGGTTATCATTGTTTCTGGCAGCAGTATCTTCATTTTCATCTTCATCATCATTAGGAATCTCCCCAATAGGCATTAGTTGGCCTTTGTGAAAGTCTTTCATGACATCAAAATTCCCTTCATGAATAGGAATTTTATAAAAGTATTCGGCCTGTTGAAGAGCTTTAGTGAAGCCAAGTTTATGTTGTTCCAAAACATATTGTTGGGCTACTTCAACTTCTTTTTCATCTTTCTCTCGGTGACCTTGATCGGAGTTATAAGAGATTGTCATTCTTGTTAATTCTTGGCATATATTTTCCATTTCACTCATAAGTCGACCATGTTCATTAGTTAAATCTTCAATCTTAGTTTCCAAGGATTCCTTCATTGGACCACATTGAGAGTGCACATTTGTTATCCCTTTCATCTTTTTGGTCAAAGAAGTATTAGCATTAAGAGTTGCTTCAAGAGTTTGAGCTGAATCAGCTAATTCTTTCTTCAAACGTTCAAATTCAGCAATAGGCACGCCCTTTGCGGTCTCATCACCAAATCTTCTACAGACAAGTAGAGTTTGAGCCGCATGTTCGACAACAACATTAGAAAGTTGTTTTGGAGAAGAGTTTCGAAAAAGCTCTCTTTCGAAATTACTTAGGGGTTGAAATTTGACAATATTTTGGAGTTGTACCATGACATTCATCCTCCTCCCCCACCTCAGAGACCAAAGCAGAAATGGCGATTAAGATATCGCAAGAATTAATGGAGGAGATGAAAAAGGAGACTCAGCGCATGCGGTTAGAGTTTGAGGAGAAGAATCGTCTGTTGCGACAGGAGTTTCTATCGCAACAACTTTGTGCTAAGCCACTTGTTACTCCCATTCCCAGGAGCACAAAGGGGAGTTATGCAGCTCCTACAACGTCAGGGGAGGATGTCATTGGACAGATAAGCCAATGTGAGTTACTAATAGAGGACGACATCTTTCCTCAGGTGGTGACCATTCGAAAAGTCTTTCAAGAGGTCACTACCTTACATAACGTTCCTCTCCCCCTGATGTGGTGAAGGTAACAGTGGACAAAGTACGGGTATTTAATGTTTGTGTTCCACTACCTATAGATGAGGTAACAACCATGGTCGAAGTATTTCAGACATTCATAGCCTGGCCCAGACACCTCGTTCGAATTATACCAAAACCCCCGATAATAATTTAATTTCATTATATTAATTAATATTTATGTATTACATCTAATTTAATACAAATGTTCTTTACTTTGTAGAAACCTCGTCGGAAATCAAGTTCGCAAAAGAAGTTTGCGGTTACCATTAACAATCCTATAGCTTCTTTATCATCAGCGGCTAAAGACATTGGTCAAAACCCACTCGAGGTTCCGTGGAATGATATGTTTTTTGGAAGAAACACTAACATGCCCATGTACATATACATGTGAAATGTGTTAGAATTTACAGGTAGAAACCAGGAGCTCAATATAATTATAGTTCAATTTTTTATGATGTGAGTATCTTTACCTATATTTCAATTTACTTTATGTTAAATTATTATTGATTATGCTTTAACTAATAACTTGTAGGTATTTGTATGGAGTTTCTATTAATGACGGAATCAAGATATTTATGGATTCTTGGATCCCTATTTGATTAATCTAATTGGAGCAAAGAAAGTTGAAACTCAGTAATACATCACTAACACTTTCATAGGGGAAAAAAATTATCTTTACCCTTATATTAATGAGTAATTTCAATTATAAGTCGTCAATTATTACTATTTCATGTTTTAAATATTTACTAATTTTTTTCATGGATGATGTATGGGTCATTGGAAGTTACTTGTGTTATTCGTAGTTGATAATACTATTGTGTGGTTTTGTTCACTGCACAAGAAGTGATGTGATGGAAATAATGAGCAAAAACAGTGAGCTTGGCAATGAAATTGCCGAAGGGAATTGAGGCAGAAAATAGGTCACTCTCAAAGAAATAATGTCCTTGCACCAATCTGATCTTGAGGTCTTGGAATCCTCAAATGAAAGATGTCAAAGCAAGCACACCAATCTCAAAGGCAACCACCACAAAACCAATGAAACAATAAAGACAAACAAGAAAAGGTATAAGCAAAGAAAGGTAATTGCAAAAGGAAAACAATATGTAAGACAAACTCAAAGAGTAAAGAATGAAAGAAAAGAAAGAAAATAAAGAACTCAATGAGAAAGTAGGCACACAAAAGAATACTTAAGGAAAAACACTAGAGTAGATGAAGAAAACAAAAATTTAGCTACTGGAAATTATTTTTTTAAAATGCAAACTGTTCTTGATATTCACTGATTTAACTGGAATGATGTAGAGCGAACTGGATTATGAAATCTAAACCACAGAAACTTCAAGATGTTAACTCAATAATGGCACTGGAATCAATTAAAAACAGTAAGCCAATTAGTTGAGATAAATTTTTTAAAATCGCTGCCAGATTACCGTATTCTTTTCGGCAGAATTGTACACTTTTTTTATTTTATTTATCATTTTTTGTGTACTTTGAATTTTTGAATGATTCTTTTTTCTACTCTTTTCTAACACTTTGAATATCACAAATCCAGAATTTCAGAATTTTCCAGTGAGTAAATCAATTGCAATAAGGAAAAACAGTAAGCACTTTTTTTTCAGAAACAGAGGAATCCTAATAGGAATAAAAAACAGAATTATGAACTAGCAAAGACATAATGGAAAATGATGTATTGGAACTTGTATAGGTCTAGAATAGAAGTATGAACTCAATTCTAAAAAGAAAATGCACAAAGGATCAATATCAATTCAGAAAATTATATGACACTAAAGCAAGAAACAATCAAAAACAATAAAAGTACTACTAGAAGTAATGACAATTATGGAATAACATGACTAAGACAAAACTTGACATGATTCAAAAGGAAAATACTCAAACATATGATAGGCAAAAGAATTAAAACAGCAAGTAAACTCAAAATAAGCCTAAAACAGAAACTTAAATTGCAAGAAAATTAAAAGAGCTCTTGAAATAAAGTGCTACAACAACTCAACAATTAAACAAGAACACACCTAAACTCATGATACCACATGATGTGATTCCAATAGCAAGATATAGATGATTCTTTGACATTTTATGGAATCAACTTGAGTTGGAGATAGCTTAGGCACTTTTAATAGAATTGGATCAATGTTCTAAGTTTCAAGAACTCACCAAAACTTGCACCAAACACCAAACTCACATGGAAGACCCATTTCTTGCCAATTGAACCGATTAAAAGATGTAAAAATGCAAATGAACCGATTAAATTTCTTAACAAATGAAATGAACCGATTAAAATGCTTCAAAACTGAAATGCACCGAACAAATCCAAGGAGAAAGAAGATGAACCGATTGAAACATGAAAATAAGCAAGAACACCGAATAGAAAGCAAGAAAGGAACCTAAGACATGTTTAGGAATTCAAATAGGCACGGAAATGGAATGAGAAGATGGAGAAGAAAGAGGACTTATGTGGTTGTAGTTCTTGGTTGATGAACACGCCACTTGAAGTGTGAATGCTCCAAGATAAGTGTGCAATGTCGCCACTTGAGAGAACCAAGGCACTCAAGATGAGACTAGGAAGAGGAGAAATCAAATCTCACTCACTCAATCACCAAATTGGGAGAGTTTCTTTACTACAAATTCTAAATCTGGAAAATACAAAGGGAGCACCTCTATTTATAGCCTAAGGTGCTGAAATGCAAGCTACACAAATTCAAAAACTCCATCCTAAAAAGCTTCTAGAATTGGCGCCTAAAACAATGCATGAGGAAGGTGTGATCCCTTCTCTCATTTTGGCACCTCCTTATTTACTCCTACACCTATCTACTAACACACCCCCCCTAAGACTCCTAACTAAAGACTAAAAGATGCTTTAACAATAGAGGTTTCTAATGTTTCCCTCTAAGCACCTTCAACAATATTCTTTATTGTTTAATACTTTCCCTTGCCCTTTATAGGATGGACTTGGGCTTGGGCTTGGGCTTTGGGCTTGGACCTCTCTTTATTTTATGTCTTCTTTTAATTTTGAGAAGACTAGAAGGAAGAACTTCAAGTGTGATGGTGAATGGCCTCTTCCTTCATTAATAAAATCCTCCTTTACTTGATTCTCATCAAGAAGTCATCCACACATCTAAAGCAAATAATTTATGTGTAATTACATTATAAACTTAACTACGTATGTTACTTAAACGTTTACTAACACAAATTTTTGTATTAATCAGGGCATGGCGTGGATATAGCATACTCAGAGGTCGACTCAATACAAATTATCAAAATCTGACATGGTTGAACTTAAAGGTTTGTAATTTTTGTCTTCCTCTTTTCATTGTTTATCAATATTAACTTTTAATTTATATTGAATTATAGAGTAATAGACAACCGGGAGGCTATGAGTGTGGCTATTACATTATGCAATGGATGGTTACCATTGTAAGACTAGGCATTCAAAAATATTGGGAGCAAGTAATAATATTTAAATTATTCTTTATAATTCTTTAAAGTATATATATCTTAACATTAATGTGAAACTTATTTTGTAATGCAGTTTTTTTACGGATGAGCAACCACTGCCTTTAGCCGCCATAGAGTATGTGAGACATGCATGGACCACATATTTCCTTAATTTCTATAACTGTAGAATAGCTAATCAATAGTATAGGAATTAGATAGATAGATAGGAATATGTATTAGTGTTTGTAATAAATTTTTATTAATATAATTTTGATGCAATCCTAGCTTGCATTTTCATTTGTAGATCTTCTTCTTCATTGTTTTAATTTGAATATCTTCTACAGATGATGAACACTATTACGGAAGCACAAAGAATTGTAGAAATTTTGGAAGAGATGAAAATTATATGGATGAATCTATGTGAGGTTAGGCCAACACTTAGTTTCTAGAGTGAGGTTAGGCCAACACTACTAGGAGGAGTCTAGAAATTTGTCTAGCAAGAAGACAACTCTAGAGAGAACTTTGAACAAGTAAAAGTGTCTCAATTGGACAACATTTCATTACTCAAATCAACGTTAAAAATCATGTACAAGAGATTCCTATTTATAGGAGAAAGTCTCTCAAAACCTCTCAAATGAGAGTGTGACAAGTGTCACCACCTTATTGGTGCAAATCATCTCCATTGAGGAGAAGGCATGTGGATCCTCATGCCTTCCTTGCCTACATTTTTATTTGCACCTCTCTTTTATTATTTTACGCTCTACTTTCTTTGCTATTTACATCCTTCTTTACTTTGGCCCAAAATATAAGGCCCAAAACTTCCTAACTACTTTGTACAATTCTCAGAAGGTTAAGAAAAAGAAAAAGACTTTACAATCTTTTCAGTAAGTCTTAATCTTCGTCTATCTTCTTAGCCAAAAGTTTTGAGGTCGGATAGTTTTCACCAAATTTGCTTCTTTGAATGAATGTGTTTGAATTTATGTATCTAGTTGGTTGGGTTTAAATGAACAGGTTAATTAAGATGGGACAAAGCATAAAACAAAATGAACTATACAAATGTCGATAATAGATGGTGGTTATGTCGTTGTTTATACCTCGACCATGTGGACTGTTTAGGGAAGGGTGTAAATGACGGTTATGGTCATAACCACCGTTTATGTGTGACTTATACACAACGATTTTAGAACCGTCGTTTATGCCTCCATAGAATAGACTATGTGTTCATAGACAGCGGTTTCGTAACCACTGTGTAAATGCTAAAAAAACTGTTGTCGTTGACATTTTCTGCACCAATGCACTAACACGAAATGATCAAAATGTTCTCTACAGTTGTCCAAAATCTCTTTTTTGAAATATGTTTTTGCATTTTGTTTTTCAAAATTTATTTTTTGTAATGTAGTTTTTTTAATTATGGATTTTGGTTTTCCAATTGTATTCCAAAATTTCATTTCCAAAACACAATCTGAATTTTCTCTTCCAAAATATATTTTTTAATTCCAAAATAAAGAATAATTTTAAATTTTCAAAAATTGATTAGCTGTGTGTCTAAAATTGTTGGGTGTAAAAGAAATTATGTTTACTCTACTACTCAACTATATTGAGACCACTGAAGATAAAAAAGGCTACACTAGTTGAATAACTTATTTTCAATAGATTTTCACAATTGTTTAAGTAGGATTAAAAATTTCATAAAAACCAACAAACTAAAATCATTGTTCAATTGATTGTAAAAAGAGAAGCAAACATAATATAAAAACAGTTATTATGTTTATTTAACCAATTGAATTACTATCTAAAAACCAGAAAATAACAGTATATAGTAAAAGGATAGAGATAGAGAGAATCACACAAAGAATTTATACTAGTTCACTCTTAACCAAGAACTACATCTAGTCCTTGGCACACCACTGATAATTCACTAAACAAAAAATCAAAAGATTAAACAAGAGCTTTGTTTCTTAAACCCCTCAAGAAAAACAAATACAACAGAAAATCGAGAAACCATATCTGGATCTGCCTACGAATAGAATACAAGTAAGAATGAAACGAAATCCCCTGAGTCTATTACAGAGTATGAATACAACAAATTACAAACTCAGGAAAACCTTCTTCACACCATAATTAAGTCTACTTAACTAAAGTTATGGTAGCTTAAGGAGAAAACTACCTTCCTCTATAAATACTCCAAAACACTCGCATGTACTTAGATTTTCAAATACTCCAAAACACTCTCATGTACTAGAGAACCTTCAAGGCCTAGTAAACCCTAGAAAGTTGGTCAAACCTCTTTCTATTTTAGAGTGTGCTTAGTAATTTGAGTAGGGTGTGCTTAGTAATTTGAGTAGGGTGTACTTAGTAAACTGGGCTTGTGTCAAGCCCACCTTTCATGATAAGTGCTTCTAGGTTTAGGGTTTCTTTTACCTACCTTCTAGAAGGCTTCTCACAAAACACACCCCTACCCCTCTATCTAGTTCTCCAAGACACTCTCTCCTATAAATAGAGTGTCTTGCCTCATGTATTTGACACATTGAATTTTTCCATCTTGTTTCTTTCCTTTATATGCTTTAATTCTGCACCTCTTCATCATCAGCAACATATAATTGTGTTTTCTCTTTGACCAATAGAAGTGAACATTCACACTTACTTAACCACTTGGTTAATTTTGTGTCCAGTGGTAAACTTCTTTGGGTTTCTCACCATATTCTGCTTAAAAATAAAAAATAAACATAAATAAAGTGCAACCCATAAAATGTGCAATCTTAAAATCAACTCACATCATTTGGCTAGGAAAGTTGTGGTACTTAAGTAGTCCATTGTGACTCACCTCACCTTCTTGGGAGTGAACTTGGAGAAAACTTACATTTGAATCCTTGATTTACTTCACAAAGCTAAACATCTTTTTGAAATTTCTTTTCTCACTCAAGTTGAATTTTTAAAAATCTTTGTGAAAACCATTGTTTTTTCAACAATGGGTGATCATAGCATAATCCATCATACTAACAAAAAAAAATTCTTTTGTTGATCCTCTTGCATCTACGTATCCAGCAAAAAGTTTTAAAACTCTTTCAATTCCTCCTACTTTCATAGAACAATATTCTTTTTCTCAAGAAAAATGTTTAATGATAAAAAAAAACTACTTGATAACCATTCTAGTAATTTGGAATGGTCACAACAGGAAAATCTTTTCCACACAAGATGCAAAGTTTTTGATAAAATATGTTCTTTAGTTGTGGATAGTGAGTCCTATTCTAACTTTTGTAGTGAAAGAGTGGTTCTCAAGTTAAATCTTCCTACCATACTTCACCCAAAACCTTATAAGTTACAACGAATTAATAAAGATTGTGGTATTGTTGTGAGTAGTCAAGTAAATATTCCAGTAACCTTGGGGTCTTATCAGGAAACTCTTTTATGTGATATTATCCCAATGGATGTTGGACATCTTTTACTTGGCCACCCATGACTATCTAATCATAAAGTTATTCATGATGGAAAATCAAATAAAATTAGTTTTTGTCATGTAGGGAAAAGAATTACTCTTTCAATTCCTCCTACTTTCATAGAACAATATTCTTTTTTCTCAAGAAAAATGTTTAATGATAAAAAAAAAACTACTTGATAACCATTCTAGTAATTTGGAACGGTCACAACAGGAAAATCTTTTCCACACAAGATGCAAAGTTTTTGATAAAATATGTTCTTTAGTTGTGGATAGTGAGTCATATTCTAACTTTTGTAGTGAAAGAGTGGTTCTCAAGTTAAATCTTCCTACCATACTTCACCCAAAACCTTATAAGTTACAACGAATTAATAAGGATTGTGGTATTGTTGTGAGTAGTCAAGTAAATATTCCAGTAACCTTGGGGTCTTATCAAGAAACCATTTTATGTGATATTATCCCAATGAATGTTGGACATCTTTTACTTGGCCACCCATGACTGTCTGATCATAAAGCTATTCATGATGGAAAATCAAACAAAATTAGTTTTTGTCATGTAGGGAAAAGAATCACCCTTTGTCCTTTCATTCCTATTCAAGTCAAAGTAGATCAAGTTGCTTTACAAAACCTTATTGAAAATGAGAAGAGAGAGAAAGAGTAATTAGGAGAGATAAAGAAAATAGAAAGCGAAATAGAGGAGAAAGAAAAGAAAGTCAAGGTAAGGAATTTGTCTAAAGAGTTGACAAACAAAGATTCTCCATCCCTAGAAACTCAAAAGGAGGTACCTAAACTTAAACTTATAGAGACATTAACAATAGAACCTCCTACAAATCTAGGATATGATAAGCAAGAAATAGAGATATCTTCTAAAGAGTTGATTAATATTGAGCATAAAGGAAAGGAGTCTAGTACTAATATTATTCATATGATTTCTAATGACTCTTTCCTTGATTCAAATATTTTGTTTAAAAATATTAATAAACTTAATACTCTCCATAGAGAAAATGATTTTCATCATACTTGTCAAATTTTTTAAAGGTTTTCTCTTATGAGTAGTTATCAATTTATACCTTTGTTTATTCAAATGTTGAAATACAACATAAATACTTTTTTTTCCTTCTTATACATATCTTTTTCTTCAAAATGATGGGGATTTAGTTGTGAGTCAACAAGTGAAAGTCAAGCCTTCTTTAGGACATTATGATAAAAATTGTTTAAGTCACATTATTCCTATCAAAGTTTGTGATGTTTTATTAGAAAGCCCTCAAAATTTCTCCAGTACATTTTTTTCCCAGGGTTTTTTAATAAATTTACTTTCACTAACAAAGGAAACAACTTTGTGATTAGTTTTAATTTTGCAAATTCTTTGTCTAGAGCTAAACCAATTTTTGTTCAAACACCTTGTGAGGACTTACTTGTACTAAAACACAAAGATCAAACGTTTTGGAAAATTCATGAGGTACAAACTCAAAATAACAAAAATAGTACTACTTGAATCTATTTTATTAACCTATTAGGTAAGGGGTAAATTAACCTTCAACCAAAGGACCTATTTCCTCTTAAAAAACCACAGAAAAAGTTATACCTATTTTACCTCGACACAAATAATATTTTACATGTTTGTATCACCTGATTGAGGTAATTCTTTTTCTTATTCTACATTGTTTCTCCCTTTCTTGTGGTGTTTCATTTACCTACTTTAGGAAATAAGAACCATAATAAAGGTACCATACAAACTACTTTGTTTGTTTTTGATTTCCTTATCCATCAACCTTTACACTTATGCATTCTACTTATGTTTGTTGTTTTTGTCAAGTGGATTCATGAACCAAAAGGAACTTAAAGACATCTTTTTCACATAAGGTGACACTTTAAACTAGATCTGAGGATAGATCCTTTTGAAGGGAGGGAGCCTGATGGAGGACCATCCAAGCCACCATACACAAGAATAAAAGATAGATGTTGTGTGTATCAATAATAGAATAAACATGTATAGGATTTTTGTTTTAAATTTCTATATAGATTATTTTATAGATGAAACAAAGATACTTTAGAAACCTTAACTTGTCACACAAGTAAGGGCTTCTAGAGCACCTTAGAAGAGTACACACGGCCTCCTTAAGCCACCACACTCACCATAGTTAAGTCTACTTAACTAGAGTTATGGTAGCTTAAGGAGCAAGCTACCTTCCTCTATAAATACTCTAAAACACTCTCATGTACTTAGATTTGCAAATACTGAATGAAGAACTTTGAATTTGGGACTCATTCTCTCCCAAATCTCCTTTTGTTAAAGAGTCTCCAAGGCCTAGTAAACCCTAAAAAGTTGGTCAAACCTCTTTCTACTTCTTAGCACCAAAACTACTCAATTTCTCACCAAAACCTCTCATTCTCAATGCAAACTCCTTTCCATTCCAATGCCACTTCGTTTAACTTTCACAATCCGTCATCTGGATTGCATCATTTGATCACATCAAATTCATCCACTTTAGTCAACATGACTTGTGGATTGAGTTAACTTGTAGCTCTTGACTACTTCTTCCTGCACCCCATGACTTCTTCATGCACCCTCATAAATTTCAAAATTTCCTTTTAGTAAAAAGTTAAAAATAAAAGGCATTGACAGTGTTTTTCACAGTTGGTTGGTGAGTGAAGAAAGTGTGTGGGTTGAAGGTGGTGGTGATGGCAGTGGTTATTGTGGTGGTGGTGGGTTATATTGACAACGATTGGCAGTTGTTGGCAACGATCTGTGATGGTGGTGGTATTTTCAGGTGAGTTTTCAGCTTCTTTATCCATGGTTGAGTTGCACAGGTATTGTTGATTTTTTATGTTCTGGATTTGTTAATCCAACGCATCTACAAATTATAGAATCTACAAATTGAAGATTTTAGAAATTATATTTTGGATTATGTAAAACAAAACTCACTCCCAAAATTCAAATTATTATTTCGAATTATGCAATTTATAATACATCTTTGTATTTTGCAATACATAAATTAGAATGTTAATCCGAATTGGAGAGTAAGTTTTGGGTTACCCAATCTACCATAAATGAGAAATGATTCATCATGTTTTCTTTCCATACAACATTATTGTGATTACATACTATTTAAACTAAACTCAGAATTCCATAACAATGTCAAATCATTTTTATTGACTGAATTTTTAATAATCATATATAAAAACATAAATTACTTAATAAATGATAACAACTTTAATTATTTTAAAGATGTATCTGCTACTCCAATGCAGTGTCAAACTAATGAATTGCAGATTGTTTTACCTTTTTTTTTAATAAAAGAATGGGTGGGTTGGTGAATTACTATACCAAAAATATATTAAATGGCGCCAAACAGTGATTATCATCTTCATCACATCCCAAACTATATTTATCATATTCAAACTATAAAATGTTGTATAGTACTATTCTGATAAAGATTTAATGTTAAACCACGTTTACATTTCAGTGTTTAAGAATTGATATGCATCATTATAAAAAAAAAAAAAAAAAATCATCATATTTTTAACCAAAATATAAAAAAAAATATCAGAGTTTCATCATTCAAGAAAATTATAAGGCCTCATTAAATAAATAAAAAAGGATAATTATAGTTACATCCTCTATTATCAAAGTACACGCAATTACACTCCAGCAGATTTTTTTCTCATAGTCCAAAATGCAGCAAAGTAGCGATTCTGCAGAAAAATATAACTAATTAAAGTTAAATTAATGATTAAAATATTTTAATAGAATTAAAATTTATACATATATAGTAAAATTTGATCTCAAGTTTCAAAATTAATTCACTTCAGAAACTGTCTGCACACCTAATCATCACATAAAGGTTGGACCGGAATTTAAGAACAGATATATTAAAAAAGCTGAGCGCATGTGTACAGTAAGAAGCTTACTTGCATCATTGATCTAGGATTTGTGGTGTAAGTTGTCTCAATTGTGCTTTCTTTCTGCAACCCAACACAACAGATAATTAAAATATGATTTAGATAATCAAAATATTGCATAAATAGAAGGGCAGTATTCAAGGAAGAGTTACCTCAAATTCAAATCCATAATTTAATGCAACACTCTTAACATCTTCCAAACTCAATTCAATGGACATTTCCTACAGAAAAGTTTTAGAATAGGATAATACACTACAAACATGGAAATGCTTAATAATAATAATAATAATAATAATAATAACAACTATAATAATAATAACTATAATAATAATAATAACAATAACTTTAATAATAATAATAATAACTATAATAATAATAATAAAAATAATAATAACTATAACGAGTCAAAAGAGAAAGAATCATACATCTTCCTGTCCATATACATCTGCGAAGTGATATAGGAGAGGTCCCAAATTTATCCAAACCTGTAATCAAATGATATCTATGTCATGAATACGAAGAACAAATGAGAAAAATTAATGACAACCGATATATGATGTCTATTTGATGGTTTCAATTCATGAACTTACTCCCCCATCTTTCAAAATCTTTGAAATTATTTCAATGTACTCAACAATATTATGAGCAGTATCAATAAAGAAACACGTCACAACTGCATCCCAAGCACCTGCAAGGTCATTTTAAGTCTAATTAGAAATGATTATACAGGGGATAGCATGTTATATACCACATTATTTAAAATATAGATGGTAAAGTAGGTATTATAATGTTGAACTCTGTTTGTGAAAGATCAATTGACTTTTTAATAGTATCTAGAGACAACAACAATTGATTATAGAACCATGAAGCAGATATCCTCTGTTCAAATTCCAACTGTCAGTGTTCAAAATTTAATTATTTTAAAGAACAAAACTATTAGTTCTGAATCAGCAACAACTAAGTTTAAAGTAGTATTGGTAATTTCTCCTACCAACTTGGCTTGAATCACTGTAGACTTCAACAAAGTCACCTCCACACATGGAAAAGCCTTCAGTAATTCCTGCACTGCTACGATTGAAGAATATTATAATTATAAGATGTGATATACCATACCAGAAGATCTATTGAAGTTCAAATATTTCTACAAACTAGTAATCTTCTACATTCGCTGTTGATAACACAAACATATTTGACCAGATATTACTTTTTGAGCCTAAAAGAACAAGATTATCACTTTAACCAACAGAAAATTTTGATGTTATATTCTAATTATCCCAAAGATTGAGATGCAAGGTGAATAAGAACAAATGCATAAATCAATGTGATCCCTCTTTGTAACCTTTTATTCTACCAAAAAAATTTATTTTATTAAGAGAGTCATTCTTATACCTGGCTGGATGAATATCTGGTATTGAAACAGGACGAAGTTGATCACTGTCTGATAATGAATTGCAATTGCTGTGAATCCAAGGATAAATTGTCCACTCACCAGCAGTTTGGGAACTTAAATGTTTCATGAAGCAAAATTGATTGAGAACAAAAAGAGAAAAGACCCAAACATTAGAGAACAACAATCATCACTTTGTGAATTCAAAACAAATAAGCAATTGCTCAGACATTAACAAGATCAACAAGAAATAGATAAGCCTTATTCATACTGGTTAAGAATAAAACTTGAGCATATCATCATGTAGTATGAAAATTCATTTCCCTGACTGATAAATCCTGCATTAAAATACGATGTATTAGTTATAATATATGTATACTAATCATAATTCCCATGTAAACTTGATAATACATACGCACCTAAACATGAAATCTCCAGGGCCAGCCGGCCAAGCCCAGCACCAGGAACTAAACATGCAGGTGGACTGCTTAAGAAATTACATGCTATTAGTGTAAAAATAAATCTTGCAAACTATCTGCAAGTCAAAAGAAATTTCTCCAGTATCAAGATGTTAAGTTTTACCTCTTTTTACTGCGATTAGGAAATAGCATATTAAGCTCTTCAAGAATAGGATTGTAGCACTGATCACGTTCTTTTTTACCCTTTTAAAATACATTTTCAGAAGCATAAAAGTGGATAACGAATCAACTTTTTCATGACAACCAACATAAAAAATTAATAAAAGCAATAAATTAACATGCAGTACCTCTGCTGCCCAGTCCCTAACTATGTTCCTTATAATGCATCGCACCTGAGGTAAAAGCAGTAACAAAATAAATATAAGCAACAAAAACCATGTAAAAGCCCCACTCTCACAGAATTCTCTCAATGAGGAAAAATTGAAAAATACAAAGAGTAAACTATATAAGATTATGTTAAACAGAACTAATGATGTATGAATTATTACAGAAAACTACTTTCTTACTCTGGTACAGCCAAACCAGTGTCAAGTAAAAGTTTATTTTCTTTCTCAACCTGTCTATTTCTTAAATTTTGCTAACTTCCCAGATCTTGATTCATTTCAGGCAACACTACAGACACCATCTATTTTGTACCATAGATTCATCCAAAAAAAATGTTAAAAATAGTGGTTTATTAGAATAAAAATATCTTCAGGATCTCCATATTGATTAGAATAAAATATCTTCAGAATATTCTAATTTATTTCTCATATTTTGTTTCCTTATTTTAGAGAAAATGATTGTTACAAATAGAACAGATGAAAATGTATTTGGTGTGATGGTTATCGATATAATTATTTATTGTTTCCTTGTGTAGTTCAAGTAAAACTCTACCCATTAAGACCCAAACCTTTCTGATATCCTAAATTGGCAACAGAAAATAAGTATGGTTAGAATATAATTATACCTTATCTACATCAACTAAAGGAACATTCAATCGTAAAGATGGCTCCAACCATTGTTGCTGAGATGAGGTAACTGACACCTGAGATAAGTAATATGTTATAAATGGCTGTAGATCAGTATGGATGCATATTAGAGTAAAACTGGTAATGCAAAACACAATCATTAGTATATACTGAAAGCTAATTCTATTAGAACAAGACAAGATGTAGAAATCTAAAGACTGCATAAGGTTTGACCTTGAAATAGAATCAATACACTAAAAGGATGGTAAGAAAGAATTCTTTCTTTACAATTCAAATGTCCACATAGAATGGTATCAAATGAGATTTGAAGGACATTTATTACGATTTCTAGGCAACATGTCTCAATTGGCAGCACCTAAATTGTTATGAATACACTTTGATTTTTTGTGAGCATGTCTGAGAAAGAAAGAGGGAAGGTAGGAGGATGAAAGAGATATGTCAAATAAAAAATTAACTGATACTATATTAGTGCAAAAGTGCAAGAAGATGTCACAAGCATTCATTCAATTACTCTAAAATGTATCAAAACTTCTCTTTTTCTCAAGAATTATCATAACATTTACATAGATTCGTCACAAGGAATTTGGATAACTAATGACCAGTTTGATGACTCTAAAAAATGAAAAGATTTAAAATATTACAACAGACAAGGAATTACATTGCCATTGGAATCATTAATAGAATGTCCACAATATTCAGTAGTTTCTTTAGTATTTATCAAGCTCGGAGAGAGGCTCCCAGTATTTGACTGGTGTTGACTCTCAATGTCCACCTCCTGTTGTTATCTACAGAGTCAAATTTCTAAATGAAAAAAAAAAATGATTGAACCAATGAAATGTCATAATTCTTATCTACTGGATCAAAAAGGTTCAGGATCACAAATGCTACAGAAACCTCATTTGAATGTGTCAGTCCTTGTGATCTGCATGTATGGTTGTTGTCTTCCACACAACAATCTTGATCAGATACAGAACACGTTATTCTCGAAGGGTCTGACTCACATGAACAGGCATTAATCCCTTCAGAAGCTAAATGATCTTTTTCGGCTGATTCAGGATGTGGATCTTCACTAAATTCTAGGTCCTGGCTCATGTCAAGCGGAGGTTCAAATGCCTACAGTTTTCATTTTAACAATATCAAATATGCCGATAACACAGAAAATGAATTAGCCACTGACAGTTAATTCTAACCTGAAGCATGCCAAATATGAAATGAGAATTCATTGAGATACACCTGCACCAATGGGAAACACAACAAACCAAACTCTTCTGAGACTACAAACTTCACATTCAATTTCCAGTCATATCTGTTTCCATTATTAAATAAAATCTAATTATCCTTTATTAACGGTGGGAACATGCTATAACATTCATATGCATTCATTTTATAGCTCAATGAAAATATGAATTGAGAATAAAAAAATATATCTCTAATTATCACCTCCACTTGCAATTGTGCTTGCTAAAATTCTAATTTTCCTCTGAACAGGAACATTTTTTTTATTCCAATTGAGGTATTTTTTTAAGAAGGTATTTACCTGGGAATTGTTTTTAAGAAAACTTACATATTTAACAAAAATCAAAGCTTAATATGGTAAAAGAATTCTAACCTTAAGCAATGCATATTGAAAAAGATAAGCAGTTCTGAGAAAGAACAGAAACAAGTCCATCAAAGCCAGTACAGCCTAGTTATAAGGTTAGTTAGAACATGTTTGTTTAGCTAATTATCGCGATTCAGCTACTCTCGAATAAAATGCTTTGCTTTGATTTTACATTCCAACAGAGTCCATGGCAAAATTAATTATTTATATATCATAATAATACTTCCTTGATTACGTCTAAGTTATCAGATTGTGTACAGACAAAAGGAAACACGAGGGGTTCAGTTATGTTTCTTATAAACTTTTCCGAATTCTTTAAAAAAGAAATCAAAATACAAATTTCAACAACTATACAAGATGAACAAAAGTACCATCCTAAGAATGATGTTTAGCTTTTATAAAAGTTGATATTTAATAACTACGTATGATGTGGAGAACTAAAGTACCTAAAGAATTTCATCTCAGTTTTGCCCATAGAAAGAGAGAAAAGCATATACTGAATACTGTTGAGTTATAACCATGCATACAAAAGATTAAAACATCGTTCTTGTCTTATTTGATCTCAAAACTAAAATATTTCCAAAAGTAGCTTGGTCCACAAATAAAGCATCATTAGAATCAACAACAGAATTCTTTGACATTTTTTTCTTTACAAGACTTAACAAAAGAGAGAAAAATCATATTGCAATGAAAAAAGAGAAAGTTAAATATACCTGCGTAATCTTTGAAACTTTCGAGGATAGTGAGGTAACAAAGCCTACAAACACAAAAATAGGTTCAGTAAACAAGGGAATATAAAAATGAACAGAAATTTCAGGAAGAAATTACAAGAAAACAACTAGAGAACTGTGGAAACTATGTGCATTGAATGTTAGACACCATACAGTCCATTAGCACTCTAATTTAGAAGCTAGATTAGGATTAATAATTCCTATAATAAATCCTGGATAAAGAATAAATTTATGCAGTTTTAGATAGATCATTCACACAATTCTCTCTGTATTATCTCTATTTTCAAATGACAGGAAAGCACGTTTCAACCCATCTCATTACCACAAGAGTCAATAGCCAGCAACATTGAAATTTGGACAGAATAAAAAACCAAGTGGCAACCAATCCAAGATATCCATTAAGTGTTTATCATGTTGTTTCTCTTTTGCATTGTTTGACTGACAGACAAAAGTTCAATCCATACAGTCTGAATTGACCAAAGTGTAACCATCTTGTTCAAGCTTAGAAAGACACAAACCAGAAATAACAGTGTAAACCCAAGGAAATATCGCTATTCAATGGGAAAAAAATATGCAATTCCTTAGAAGCTTTAGTTTTATTACCATTCTCTAATCAAAATTGGAGTTTCACATCACTCAATAATCTAAGTAACAAAGCTTTTTCATAAAGATTGGCATAGATTACTGAGGTGAAACTTCTGTTTAGATAGAAAAACAACACAAAAATCACATAAAGAACCACATCTAAGTTTTATCTTATTACAGGTTTTTTTTTTAAAAAAAAAACTGTCTACAACCACAATTTTGGCCACTACGTTTAAGTTCATTAACTCTCCATGATCACAATTGCAGAAGCATTTGTCTGGAATTTCCCACATTTCCGGAATTTAAAAGCTTGGTCCTACTCTATTTGTGCCACATCACAGCCGTTCAGAAAGTCTGATAGTGGCAGAAAAAGGAAACAAAGCACCAGAAACTGAACAGTCAAACATCAAGTAAACAACATTGCACAGCCAGAATATCAAGCAAAAGCAGAGGACAAAAATACCTTATGGGCAGGTGGAAGCTTCCTGTAAGACCTTTCATATCTTCTAACATCCTCCTCTGCAGCATCAGGATAGCTGCATCGGAACAAATAAGTAAAAGATTCGGATACAGAATCTCACGATAAAAAAACAAAATATGACATGTAAAATCACAGTAAAATTTCATAAACAAACAAAAACAACAATATTTACTCATACAGCTAAAGAATTCAACAATATTTTTGTGGTTTTACACACTTGTAGCTGTGTGCATTTGAATTTCGACCAAGAACCGCTACTTTAATTTGATGCAATAACATTAGCAGTAACAGACAGAAAAATTAACAAATCAAATAATAGAACGATAAAATTTAAATTTTTCATATTCGAAAGAAATAGTAAAACATAAAAAAAAAACACCATTTTCAATCAAGAAACTAGAAACCAGATAAGTGCATCAGGCTCTCAGTTCTATTATTCATAAAATTAAATAAAAAAAAGTACCTTTACCACATAAATCAAAACAAACAGTTTCTTGTATTAGCGAAATTGATACACTTTTTCTATGAAACCAAAATAAGATAAAAGGAAAAGTAAAAATATAACAGTGAACTATAATTAAAAATTAAAAATTAATAATTAAAAACATTAATTTATTTTTCTCGAAACACTTGAACTAGCTGTTGAATCTCAGCATCATGAATTGACAAAAACAAAGATAAAAACACACTTCGTTTTGGCTTATATTGTTGAACGGTGATTTGAAAAGTACGAAAAATTGAAGAAAAGATGAGAAGAAACGAAGAACTACTTGAGGTAAGCGCTAATGATGCGTCTGAGTGATTGGATTTCAAGGGCTTCTTCAAGCTTTAAACGACGCCGTTGCTCCTCCTCTGCCTCCATCACTGTTTCTTTTCCCTTGCTTCTCACTCTGAAACACTATGAAGAGGAACAACTCCTCTAATATAAAAATAACAATAAATAAATAATAACAAAATAAGCCATCGTAAAGGTAGGACTAAGGCAAATTCTTAAAATATTTGCATTCTTAAATCACACGATTCAAAATACAAATTTTATATTTTGAATTTTACAATCTATAATTTAAAAAATTATAAATATTAACCTTCTGCTCTGTAAATTTGCATTTTAAATCACAAAATTTCAAAATACAAATTTTATATTGTGAAATCTAGAATTTAAAAAATCATAAATATTAACTTATATTTTCTCTGTAATTTTGAAAGTCTTCAGATTTTATATTCTAAAATTAAAAAATTAATAAAATATAGGATTATTTTCATAAATATGTAGGTATTTCAAGAATTTTGCATTTTGCGTCCTTCATAATTTTAGGTTTAGGTTGTATTCTTATCAAATTTGAAATTTCAATTTTATTCTTTTAAAAAATTATTTATAAGCATTCAGTTTCAAAATGTGCAATCCGATGATTTTTCTTCAACGTTAAAAGTTAAAATTTTTGTTACAAATCCACATTTTAGGATATACAATTTAAAATACATATTATATATTCAAATACATACTTCCATTTGAAATGTACTTTATGAGATGTATTTGTTTTTTAAAGATCAATTTCTTAAAATATTCATAAATTTATATTCCGGAATATATAATCTAAATACAAATTATACAAATTTCAGAAAGGTAAAATTGAAATTTTAAATTTCATGGATGCAGTTTGAAGATAGAGAATGTAGAATGCGAGTGCCTTTGTTAAACATGCTATATTAATATATTATAGAAAAAGGCTCCTGCTATATACACCTCCATTTTTTATACAGACTCCCATTTTGTTTTTTAATGTTTTAAAATGTGTGCAAAACTAAAAATGTGTTTAAAAGTATAATCCACAATATAAAAGAAGAGAAAAAAAATATATATTAATATTAAGAACTAAATTTTAAACACTTTTATTTTCTTAACATTTTAGAAAGTAATTTTCTAAACATGAAAATAAAAAAGTATTTTAAAATATACTTTTTTGAGATGGAATAAGTATTGTTTTGTACCTTTCTCCATTTATTGTTTCATACCGTTAAATCAAATCATGTAATAACGAACAATTATCATTGTACAATTTCCAACTACGACCATCAAATCAAATTTTGATTTCCTCAAAATCCTTCTATAAATGAAATTAACTCTTTTGTTTTTAATTTAAGTAATAATCCCAACAATTAAATCATTGATTCTCCACATGGCAACGGAATATTCACTGCCATGTAACATTTTTTTAAAATCTTTATCAATTTAAAAACTTTCTCCTTTTCATTTTTACATAAGAAATTTAGTTATATTTTTTTGAAGAACTAAAAAAACAATCCTATATTCTTAGGACAAATTTTATGTAGATTTTTTTATAACTAAACAAATAAGTGTATTGAAAATTTAAAAATATATTTAAACCTTACTTTTTATTAATGTATTCTTTTAATCTTTCCCATGAGGGATTATAGTAATATATTACATTAGTAAAAATATATATCATTTAAATTTACCATATATAGTTGGATAATATGTGTAACAAAGTTTTGAATACTATTTGAATTTTATTTGATTATTATATTTTGTTATTATTATTTACTATATTTACAAGTACCTTGATTTTTTGTGTATCCTATATTTAATAATTCTTAAGTATATATTTTTTTCTAAAGTTGAATTAATATTAAATATTATTTTAAGGATAAAAGGATTTTGTCTCTAAAATTTTAATGTTTGGTTTTAGTTCCTTAAAAAATTATTCTACTTTGGTCTCCTTTTAATTTGAAGATACATTACTTTTTTTGTTCTCAAAGTAAGTTATATCCTACTTTTGAACATAAAAAATTAATATATTTTCAAATTAGAGAAGAAAACTAGTATAAGAATTTGAGAGATTAAAATCAAATATAAATGATTTAAAAGAATTAAAGTATATATATATATATATATAACTATAATAAAATTATTAATAAAAATTAATTTTAAAGAAGTTATTATATTGATTAAATTAGAGACTATTTTATAAATTAAAAAACTATTGGTATTTAAAGTAGTTTCTATTATTAATAAAAAATTGTAAAATAATTTTTAAATTGATATTTAACTATTAACTACTAAAATTTTAGTTAATGACTACTATAGAATATATTAGTCTTTGTTAGTATTGTAAAGACGGATTTAGAATCTAAAATATTAGTACCTAAATCTTGATAGATAATTTAGATGTCAATTTAGAAATTATTTTATAAAATTTAACTTAATAATAGAAAACACTTTAGATACCAATAGTTTTTTTAGTATCTAAAATAGTATATAACTTGGTCAATATAGTGTCTAATTTTTTTCGTCTCTAAATTTAGGTTGTTATTTAATAATTTTCTAAATTTGATTGTTATTTAATGATTTTCTTGTAGTGTATATTTCGTATTTTTAATCAATTTATAGATATTAATTTTAATTATATGATGTCGTTAACTATATATAAAAATATATATCCTTATGAATAGAGATATGATGTTGTTGAAGATTTAAATTGATTAAGCATATTACTTTAATAAAATGAAAAAAGAAAAAGTAATGAACTTACATCTACTATTACTAAAGGTATAACTCCAATTTTAAATATATGTCCTAGTCGAGGTTGAATGAGTCACGTCATTCGATATCATTGACCGATCGATCGGGTGATCAACCACATTAAAGAACAAATTGACAAATAAATGACAAGTAAGAAAACATCACATAAATCAAGATAACCTCCCTACAAATTTGGGCTACATCTCGCCAAATCTTGGTGACACCCCGAGAAATCAGTTAACATTGATTTATTGAAGATATGCACCAAATACGGTCCATGAATCAAATAGCCCACTACCAAACACTATAAATAAGCCGTCTACAAAGGAGTAAGGTACGTTTTGATCAATTACATCATACACTTTTAACACAGAGTACTTACTTGACTGTCGGAGAATCTTCTGCAAGTTAACTCCCAACCAAGCACCAAGGAGGAGCAACCAAGTACTAGAGAGCGAGTACGAGAAGAGTAAGGAGGAGCGATCGAGTACCAAAGAGCGAGTATGAGAAGATTAAGGAGGAAACACTAAGTACTAGAGAACTAGTACGAGAAGAGTAAGGAGGAGCGACCGAGACATCAATGATAATTGTTACTACCAGTTCCAGTTCCAGGTACTATCTAGGCCCCTTTTAGTTTATACAATTACAATTGGCGCCCATTGTTGGGCTGAGATAGAATCAAATCAAGCAACAAATGGTTTTGACAAGACAAATGATGAACGACAGAAGCTTACCATATGGCTATGCTCCAAACTTTACAAAAAGAAAGGAAGGAGATGTGTCAGAAGAATAAATAGGAGGTAGCCCTCCATCGAAAGAATGAAGAAGAGGTACAAATTCTCAAAGAGCAAAATGAACAAATGAGGCGAAAACTAGCCTAACCCATACCTGAAGCCAGGCATGGGCAATGTAGACAGACTCCTCCTCAGAGGAATGAACACACATAGAATTAGGAGAGAACGACTAAAGCCCGAACTCTGACTTATTAATCATCCAAGTTACATACAGAGCGCATGACGATCATAAAAAATTATCTAAAAGGACATTCTTTCACTGATGAAATCATGGAAGCACAACTTCCTCCTAACTGGAAAAGGGTTGCTTATCGATCGATAGGACGGTATCACGGATCCGGATGAGCACATCAACGTATACAAAACACAGATGAGTCTCTATAGCTCAGAAAAAATAGTATGGTGTCGGGTATTCCCCACCTCACTAAAAAAGGAGCACTCAGTTGGTTCACTTGACTTCCATCTGACTCGGTGGATAATTTCAAAACCTTGTTATCTAAATTCGACACTCAATTTGCAACAAGGCGACCATGTTATTTAACATCCATAACATTTGTCAATATAGACAAGAGAAGGGTGAATCACTACGAGCATTTATGGAGAGGCTCAACAAATTATCTTTATACATCAGAAATCTCAGCCCAAAAGTAGTTGTGCATCATTTAGTCACGACACTTCGGTCAAGCTCATTTGTCAATAGTCTGTTTAAAAAATCAGGGAAAAACTTATACAAACTGAAGCAACAAGCGACTAAATTCATGCAATTGGAAGAATTGTGTGACTATCGCAATAATGTTTGAGTGGACAGTGGTGGAGATAAAGGAAAAGAGAGGGATCACGGTGGCAGACACACGCCCAGTAGATCTGATGGAAGAGGCACCAACACCAATCCATTGAAAGGCCACCAAAATATCAAATTGAGGCAACCACTAGAGTTATGGTCAAAGAGGGGTCAAGAGGACACATTTTACATGTCATAAACTCTAGTTTTTACATTTTTGTCAAAGGTAGCTTAGTTTAATTCTTTTGTATTTTTTGTTGAAACATGCAAAGTGGTACTTAAAAGGTTAACCTAAGTTTAATTAGAGTTTCCTACTCCTAATTAAACTTAGGTCCAACCCACATTTAGCCTAAGTGGAGTGTAAGGTTCTAGAACCCCTAGCACATGGAAGAATTCTAGAACCTACCTCACATGTGCTGAATTTAGGAGCCACCTTCCCATGTGCCAACATTTGAATTTCCCTCCAATTCTCTTTTCATTTTCAGCCCACTCTTGCTATATATAGAGGAGTTTGGGTCATGTAAATGGAAGATTAATTTAATAGTGAAATGCTGCCAAAATTGTGCCATTCTCACTCTTTGCCTAAACTCTCTTAGGAATAGGCTTTTAATCTTCAACTGACACCTACAAAGGGAGTTGTCCTCACCACTCCTACTCTTCATACTTCTCATGCACCTCCAAGGCTATCATCACTCTTAGGAGAGCCTTGTTCCACCAACAATTCATGGAGCTTCCGCATTCATCAACAAAAACCGCAAGAAAGGAGACACAAATCCATCAAGATCCAACCGTCTGAGTTAAAGACACAACAATCGATGGAGCTTATTATCTAGAATATTTATCAGGAAGAATTATACCGAGGACGTTTAATGCCACACACCTAAAATTTTAATATATTATGGTGAACTAACTCTTCAGCCAAGGCAACTTGCTTAACAATTAGCAGCCTTTGTCGAACAAACACGACACTTCATGTAACTCTTCGGCCAAGACAACTTGTTTAACAATTATAAGCCATTGTCGAACGAATGCGACACTACATGTAACTCTTCGGCCAAGGCATCTTGCTTAACAATTAGCAACCCTTAACGAACAAACGTGACACTACATGCAATTCTTTGGCCAAGACAACTTGCTTAACAATTGGTAGCCCTTCTCGAACGAACTTTTTGGCCAAGGCAGCTTGCTTAACAATTAGTAGCCCTTCCCGAACGAACGTGTAATGCGTCAATACGGTTAAGGAAGTTTTTCCTTAAAACAACAATCCCTATCGATATCCTAAATCTACACCCTTTGGATAAGGAAGCTTTGCCCGTGAGGCGATCCCTCCCGAACGGTTAAAATAAAGTTTGCTTCGATTAAGAAAATTGTCTTAAAACGAAAATCCTCATTACTTGGTCGGTGTTCAACCTATCTAAAGTTCGACACAACTTATTTACATCATATTGATTCAAGTATCAAGTTTGTATTAACATAAATGTATTATTTCTATCACAATAAACCAAATATAATAATTATTAAAGAACATTAATATTTTAACAATTTGGTTATTTGAACAAATTTGGTTTTAAATTTAAACAATGAAATTGAAGCTATTAATTTATAAAAGAACTAAACGTCCCTGTTGAAAAAAATAAAATGTATAGATTAAAACAATAGAAAAATCAAAATAGGAATAAATGAAAAAGATAAAAGGTCAAAAGTAGCAGCAATACACTATAAATGTTTTAGAATCTAAAAATTAGGATTCTAAAGACATTAAGGAGGTGAAAGGCACGACAGTATTGGCGGCCAAGGAAGAGTGCTTGTGCCTGCATGTAGATGTGGGCGGGGTCGACAATGAAAGCGACGACTTTTTCGACGAAGAAGATGTCGGAAAAATAAAGGTGTTTGCTTACACAATGTGCACCACACTGATGACTTTTTATGGCAAGTGCACCGTGTTGTCACAAGTAATAATGTGTCCCTAAGGATGGATATCGAACCCACAAGGAACGGTTGAATATTCAAGTAGAAGATTTGTTAAATATAAAATAGAATAATAAAAGTTTGTTGGAATTTATTGTGATGGCAATGATTAACAAGAAAACAAAGCAAAGAGTTGTTGCTTCAATTGGAAAAATAGGAATTGGGTTTCATCTTTCTCACTTATTTGTATTTTGATTAATCGTGATAATATGGTGTCCTGTGATTGATATTGATGCCCGTATAAAAATCATTTATATCAATTCCTCACATATAAAATTATTAAGATGCTTCTTAAATATCAATTCCTCGCATATTTATGAAAACAACTTAGAATCAAGATAAGACGTTGATAGCAATTAACATTTCAAGTATCTTCCTAGCACTCAAATATGTTAAGTATTATTGTTTAGATCAAAACCATAAAAATACTTTCTAGACAAATTTAAGATTCTAGGTCAAGAATTAGAAGAAAAACAATAATACCAATAATCAATCAATAACATAATATTATGCTTAGATATCACCTCAATACATAAGAATTTGAGGAGATTACTCTCAATCCCAAAGGGTAGAATTAGCCACACATTTTCTAACACCTTATATTCTCCCAATTGAGTTACAAGTCACTCAATGGTCTTTTCCTCTCAATCTTGCACACTAGGGTTGAGCCTCAAGCCCCCTATTTAACCTAATTTGATTGGGCTTAAGTGGATTCTTGCTCAAGCTGGATTTACTCGCTTGAGCGAGTAAAACGTCGAATTTGTCCAATGATGATGGAGCATTCTTGCTTGAGCGAGATGCTCTAATGTTGAGTTGGGCTTTTTGTGCACTTATGCGTTCCGAGGCCTTCCAACTTTCTCTTTTTAGCTTATATTATTATTTTTTTGCCTAGACATCTCCTTTCTCCTCTAGAATCCTGAAATTAACACTAAATTTGGGAATAAAATGTTCTTATTCAAATAAAAATCATAAAATATGTAAAAAGATATAAATTCATAAATTATGGATTATTTTATACTTATTTTAGCAATTAATACTCATAAGTGCATATTTTTTAATATGAAATATTACTGAAATTTGACACTTATCAACTCTCTCCAACTTAGAATCTTGTTTGTCCTCAAGCAAAGTAAATGAATATATTTGAATTTAAATATCAAAACAACTCAATTCACTTAATAACATATCAAATTAGAAACTTATGATGCTTCCAAATTCAAATATAGAAAAATATAGATACAATCAACTTCTAGAATCAAATAAAACAAATAAATGACAATTCATTAAGGAATTCATTCTCATATACTCACAGGTAAGTGTTTCTCTCCATTTTCACCAAATTATAAAAAATCATAGTTGTTTTTCATTTCATCTTCAAATCACAAACATATTAGAAGCATGAATCTTGAGGTCTTTTTCAGGGTTGTAATGAGGTTGAACTTCCAAAATATATTGATTTTTTCAAATAACAAAATGCACATCTTAAAGAAGAGGAGCATACCTACAATTCAATTATAGCACATATGTGTTATCTAATCACCATTTTCTTTTGACTTCACACTTTTTCTCATTTTCTTTCTACTATTCATGATTTTCAAGATGAATTTGTCTTGGAAAAACATTGTTACGTGGTTGCACAGATGGTGGAATCCAAGTGTGGGATCACTTTCGATTTTTGTTTGTAAATTTAGTATAAGGCAAAGTAAAAGTAAAAGGCTTGAAATTGTAATGCAAAAATGTATAATGATTTTATAATGTAAATTAGTTATTGGATTCTTACAGGTATGAAATTAAATTCATGGGATGTGTGCGTAAAAAGTGTGTTCTGAACAGAGAAGATGAATAAAATGAAGTTAGATTTTGGGGCCAAATAGGCACATACATTGTCATAGGAAGTGGCACTACACTAAACACCAATCGACGCGTGAACATGGTGAATATCACAAAGAGAGCACACAAAACTACAAAAACAACTTGATGAGAAAAACGCACGCGGAAGCAACACACACAATCACGAATCAACTGCAGAAAATAAACAACACATGATTTAACGTGGTTCGGTAGCCAATTTGCAACCTATGTCCACAGACAACTAATTAGGTTTTCATTCTGTTTGTTACAATTTTATTACAAGCACAAAGATATCTTAAATAGAGATTATAAAGGGGACACAATAATTAAGCCCACTCATTAAAACATGGTGTCTAGTCAGTCTAGCCTAATTGGTCATGGCTTCACACTCAACAATCTCCCACTTGAAGCCACGAAACAACGTTCACCTGCGCTTCAACTATGTACATGTACTTCTGTAATCTGTCAACGGAACTCAATGTTCCACCTCTAGTTGCCACCAACCTTCTTAATCATCTTGAAGACTTCGTTGAAACTCCCCTGAGTTTCAACACGTTCGCCATGACTAAAACTGCCACTGACCCGTCCTCTATTCCTACCGGCTTCCACTTACACGAACTGCCGACTCCTGGAATAGCCTGTGAACAAACATACTCCATACTCAAAGAGAAATTTTCTAGAGACGTTTCAACAGCTGGAATACTGGTTTTCCTAACCCACTGTCGTCTAGGAACCTCATCTGAAGCACAACCCATGCTCTCACTATAAGTACCTCTGACTCGTCTACCTGAATCTTTCCATGCTCGTTCATCCTGAATCTGACCTGTGGCTATGGGTTTCTCTCTTGTAAATACAACCCTCTTCTGCCCACGAGATTCTGTGAACCGGACTTTATTTATCTTCTGAACTGGGACGGTCACTCCCTCAGACAGTAGTTCGACCATATACAGCGAACCTCTCTTTCTTCCGTGGGCCATGACAAGATTTCCCTTGACGACCTTCCACTATTGATTTCCGAACTTCACATCATGTCCATGTTCGTCCAACTGCCTAACAGAAATCAAACGTTTTGTTAAGCTTGGAACAACTCTGACATCCTTCAAAGTCTAGAAATCGACTGGCGTCTTCAACACTATGTCACTCATGCCCGTAACATCAAGAGTTTTGTTGTCTGCTAGTCTTACCTTTCCAAAGTCTCTAATAACTATATTCTACAATGCTTCATTGCTGTCGTGGGTAACATGAAATGAAGCACCAGAATCCATGACCCAGAAATCCACACTGCTATCCGTGCAACAAACTAAGAGGTCCTCGTCTGCGGAGTCTTCTGCAATGTTGACTTGTTTATCATTTGGGCATTGATTCTTGAAATGTCCCACCTCTTTGCAGTTACAACATGTTACACTTGAGCAATCCTATGTCTTTGACTGACTCTTTCTTCTGATCTTGCTCCTACTACCTCTGATATTTCTCTTACCTCTGATGAAATTTAGCGATTCACTAGATAATTCCCCATAACTCCTTCTTTTGACGTCCTCGCCAAGAACGAGATCACGAATCTTCTCAAAGGTGAATCCATCGGGTTCCACTAAACTGGTAACTGCTGTAACCGTTTCGGATCAACTGTCAGGTAATGACGATATCAGTAGTAAAGCTTGAACTTCATCATCGAACTTAATGCCCACTGACATAAGTCTGGTTAAAATCGAATTCATTTTATTGTTGTGCTTAGTAACTGAACTAGCAAATCCTCAATTTTCATTTTCCACCAACTAAAATATGTACCATCGAATTTTTCAATTCGAAACTTCCCGTCTTCTGCCATCTCAAACGACTAGTCGAGATCTCGGTACAACTAATTTCAGATCTTGGCAATCTTTTTTTTTTAAATCAAGAACACAAAAATTGCACCACCCAAAATCACTCACCAACAGACCTGGTCGATGTCCCCACTGCACTGGCGCTCTGAGACCGCAACTGCCAGGACGCGCACCGTCATTGTTCGTGCTCCGCACCGCACTGACGTGCTCCGCACCACCACCGTCGCTGGTCACCGCCATCGCACTGCACTACGTGCCGTCTCAGACTAGCACACCTGCAAAACGCACACACAACCCTAACTTTGGGACGTCACTACCGCCCCTGCGAAACCTTATCTTTGGGACGCCGTTGCAACCGCAATTTTCACGTCTCGTCGATTAATTTTTGTTGATCGAATCTCTAGTGTGTAAATGAACCAAGCTCTGATGCCACTTGATCGGAAAAACGCACGCGGAAACAACACATACAATCACAAATCAACTGCAGAAAATAAACAACACAGGATTTAGCGTGGTTCGGTCGCCAATCTGCAATCTACGTCTACGGATAAGTAATTAGGTTTTCATTCTGTTTGTTACAATTTTATTACAAGCATAAAGATCTCTTAAATAGATATTATAGATTAGACACAATAATTAAACCCACTTACTAAAACATGGTGTCTAGTCAGCCTAATTCAATT
This sequence comes from Phaseolus vulgaris, assembly GCF_000499845.2. Taxonomy (NCBI): domain Eukaryota; kingdom Viridiplantae; phylum Streptophyta; class Magnoliopsida; order Fabales; family Fabaceae; genus Phaseolus; species Phaseolus vulgaris. Next base: position 530,556 of record NC_023754.2, read on the forward strand.
GGTCCTGACTTCACACTCAGCACCACTTTCAAATTCAACAAAGACAAAAATAGCAAGAAACAAAATTGAGAAAAATACTTCTACTATGAAAGAAAAAGAACAGGAAGTGAATTTGCACTTGCACTTGGCGAAAAGAAAACCATTTTTTGTGATAGAGTAGTGGTATATTGTAGCTCTAAAAACACTAGAAAACAGTTTTTTTTTTTAAAAAAAATTACGCTATCATTCTTAAAATTGTTGTATTATTCTTAAAAGTGCTCTATGTCATAAAATAAAAAGACATACAAAAAGTATAAGAAAACAATTTTTTTAAAATTACACTATCATTCCTAAAACTACTCTTGATGGAGATCAAGCTCAAGTGGACATGGAGGCCAATCATCAAGAGCAAGAAGAGGTTGAGGCTCAAATGGAGGACGCTCATGGAGTTCAATGCCCACCTCAAAGGCTTACAAGAAGCATGTTCAAAGCTTTAGAAGCTAATGGACGTTTGTTTTCTCTTTTTGTAATTTCTTTGTTTGAAGGTGCTTAGAGGGAAACATAAGAAACCTCTTTTGTTAAAGCATCTTTAGGTCTTTAGTTTAGGAGTCTTAGGGGGGTGTGCGTTTAGTAGATAGGTGTAGAAGTAATAGGGAGGTGCCAAAGTGAGAGAGGAAGTCACACCTTCCTCATGCTTGGCGCCACTTTCATGTATTTGGGGGGAATTTTGAATTTAATTAGCTTTGCATTTCAGCACCTCTAGGCTATAAATTAAGGTGCTGCCTTTGTATTTTTCAGATTTGAATTTTGAATTAGAGAAACTATACTCAAATTTTGAGAGAGAATTAGAGAGCTTTGTGCCTTCCTCACTTAGGCTTACTTTTGATTTTTCTTGCTGTTTTCTTAATTGTGCCTATCATATGTTTGAGTATTTTCCTTTTTGAATCCATACAAGTTTTGTCATAGTCATGTTTTTCCATAATTGTCATCACTTCTTGTAGTACTTTTATTGAATTTTTTTGTTTCTTGCTTTGGTGTCATAATTTTTCTGAGTTTGATATTTGATCCTTTGTGCATTTTCTATTTTAGAATTGAGTTCATACTTGTATTTTAGACCTATACAAGTTCCTATACATCATTTTCCTTTATGTCTTTTGCTAGTTCTTAATTCTGTTTTTCATTCCTATTAGGATTTCTCTGTTTTCTGAAAATGTGCTTACTGTTTTTCCTTATTGCAATTGATTTACTCACTGGAAAATTCTGAAATTCTGGATTTGTGTTCTTCAAAGTGTTATAAAAGAGTAAAAAAAGAAGTACTCAAAAATTCAAAGTACACAAAAAATGATAAATAAAATACAAAAAGTGTACAATTCTGCCGAAAAAAATACGGTAATCTGGCAGCGATTTTGAAAAATTTATCTCAATTAATTGGCTTACTGTTTTTGAGTGATTCCAGTGTCATTTTTGAGCTAAGATCTTGAAGTTTCTGTGGTTAAAATTTCATAATCCAGTTCGCTTTATATCGTTCCAGTTAAATCAGTGAACATCAAGCACAATTTGCATAAAAATATTTTCCAGTAGCTCTGTTTTTGTTTTCTTCATCTACTCTAGTGCTTTTCTTTAAGTATTCTTTAGTGTGCCTACTTTTTCATTGAGTTCCTTATTTTATTGCTTGTCTTTTATTCATTACTCTTTGACTTTGTCATACATCTAGTATTCCTTTTGTTATAGCCTTTCCTTGCTTATACCTTTTTTTTATTGTCTTTATTGCTTCATTGGTTTTGTTGTGGTTGGCTTTGAGATTGGTGTGCCTTGCTTTGACATCTTTCATTTGAGGATTCCTAAGGCCTCAAGATCAGATTGGTGCAGGGATATTATTTCTTTGAGAGTGACTTCTTTTTCTGGCCAAATTCACTTCGGCAATTTGGTTGCCAAATACATTTTTTTGCTAACTTTGTTTCTTAACTTGTTTGCTGTTTATGTGTTTGCTGTTTTCATTTGCAAATGGCTGGCTATTCAAGTGGTGAATCTTACAAGCAACACTCTCCTTCCAAAGCTTCAGTCCTTGGTGAATTGCATGAAGCTCAACGCACTATTAGGCGTTTGGAAGAAAAATTGCAAAAGATGGAGGTGCAACAAGCTAGGCCATCTCACTCTATCAATGGTGGGCATCATTCACATAGACCTTCTTCAAGAGGTTCTTCAAATGACTTTGGCCGTGAGGAGGACCATAGGAGAAGGCAAACTCCACCTCAATTCCATGGACATAGACATCTCAATCAAGGGGAGAGACATCACCGTGGAGTTGGACACTACCAAGATGCAAAGGCTAGGCTACCTTCGGTCAAGCTTCCTTGTTTTAATGGCTCTAGTGATTCTAATTTGTATTTAGATTGGGAGGCTAAGTGTGAACAAATATTTGAGATCCAAGATGAGCACAAGCTTAAGCTAGCCACCTTAGAGTTTAGTGATTATGCCATGAAATGGTGGCATGGTATTGTAAAGGACATTATCTATCACAAGGGTCCTCCCGTGGACTCTTGGAACTCTTTAAAGGATCAAATGCGTGCTAGGTTTGTGCCCCCACATTTTAGGAAAGACCTCATGTTGAGACTCCAACGGTTTCAACAAGGCACGCTAAATGTGGATGAATATTACAAAGAGTTAGAAACACTTTTGCTTAAAGTTGAATTAGAAGAGAGTGAGGAAGCTATGATTGCTAGGTTTGTGAGTGGTCTAAGGAAGGATATTCAAGATGTTGTTCAGTTACAAGAGTATTCATCATTGGGTTCTTTAGTTCATCTTGCAATGAAGGTGGAAGCCCAACTTGCTAAGAAAAATTCTTTCAAAAATTTTCCCAATGATGGTTACTACAACAATTCTTGGAGGAACAAAAAGTCTTTTTCAAAATTTCCTTCTAAAGATTCTTCTTTCAAACCCAAGGAACCTAAGCCATCTACTTCTAGGCTTAAATCCCCAATTAAATCGTCTAGTAAGAAATGCTTTAAGTGTATGGGTTATGGTCACATTGCGGCTAATTGTCCTTCTAAAAGGAATATGTTTGTGCATAATGGCATTGTTATGAGTGAGCATGACTCGGATTCACCTAGGCATTCTTCACCTTCTAGGGCGTCTAGTGAGAATGAGAGTGAGAGTCCTCTTGAAGGAGATTTGTTAGTTGTGAGAAGACTTCTTGGACAAGTTTCACAACCTTTTGATGAAAGTCAAAGGGAAAATATTTTCCATACAAGATGTCTTATTCAAAATAACATTTGTTCTTTGATAGTGGATGGGGGTAGTTGTGCTAATGTGGCTAGTACAAGAGTAGTAGATAAACTTGGATTGCCTACTATCTCTCATACAAAGCCCTACAAATTGCAATGGCTTAGTGAAGTAGGAGAAATTGTTGTGAATAAACAAGTCCTCATCCATTTCTCTATTGGAAAATACAAAGATGAGGTATTACGTGATGTTGTGCCCATGGAAGCTACACATGTTCTTTTGGGAAGGCCTTGGCAATTTGATAGAAAAGTTTTTCATGATGGCTTTTCCAACAAACTTTCTTTTGATTTCCATGGTCACAAGGTTACTTTAAAATCTCTCTCTCCTAGAGAAGTCCATGAGGACCAAATCATCATGAAAAAAAAGAGGGAGAGTGAAAAAGATAAAAAAGATAAGAGTTCTAAGCCTACACTTCTTGTGTCTAGGCATGAGCTTCAAAGGGAAATAGTGGCTCACCATCCTCTTTTCTTAGCCATCCCTAACACTCTTAAGCTAGAACCACTTGTTGATAGTCCTCATTGTTTGGAAAATTTGGTAGAAGAGTTTCAAGATGTGTTTCAAGATCCTCCAAAACGACTTCCACCTTTGAGAGGGATTGAGCACCATATTGATTTGATACCGGGCTCTTCCTTACCAAATCGTCCAGCCTATAGGACCAATCCAAGTGAAACCAAGGAAATTCGCCAACAAGTTGAGGCTTTGATTGAGAAAGGGCGGGTTCAAGATAGCGTGAGTCCTTGTGCTATGCCTATCATCTTAGTGCCTAAAAAAGATGGCACATGGCGAATGTGTTCGGATTGTAGGGCCATCAATAACATTACAATTAAGTATAGGCATCCCATACCTAGGCTTGATGATTTGTTGGATGAATTGAATGGTTCAAAAATCTTTTCAAAGATTGATCTTAAAAGCGGCTACAATCAAATCCGTATTAAACCGGGTGATGAATGGAAGACGGCTTTTAAGACCAACTTTGGTTTGTATGAGTGGTTAGTTATGCCCTTTGGTTTAACTAATGCACCAAGTACCTTCATACGCCTCATGCATCATGTTCTTAGACCTTTCATTGGTAAGTTTGTTGTTGTTTACTTTGATGATATTCTCATCTATAGCTTATCTTTGAATGACCATAGGTTGCATGTTAGGCAAGTTTTAGAAACCCTTAGGAAGGAACATTTGTATGCTAATCTTGCTAAATGTATGTTTGCTCTTGATCATATAGAATTCCTAGGGTTTGTTGTGAGTAGCAAAGGGGTCCATGTGGACAAAACAAAGGTGATGGCCATTCAAAATTGGCCTACACCAAAAACTTTGAATGAAGTCCGAAGTTTCCATGGACTTGCTTCTTTCTATAGAAGATTTGTACCAAACTTTGGTACCATTGCTGCACCTCTCAATGATATAGTGAAAAAGGATGTGGTTTTTCAATGGGGAGAAGCACAACAAAAACCTTTTGAAACTTTGAAAGAAAAATTGACTAATGCTTCCATCTTAGCCCTTCCTAATTTCACTAAAACATTTGACATTGAGTGTGATGCTTCAAGTATAGGCATTGGGGTTGTTCTCCTTCAAGAGGGTCACCCCATAGCTTATTTTAGTGAGAAATTGAAGGGAAGTCATCTCAATTATTCCACTTATGATAAAGAATTATATGCACTTGTTAGGGCTTTGTTTACTTGGCAACACTATCTTTTTCCCAAAGAGTTTGTGATGCATAGTGATCATGAATCTCTTAAGTATTTGAAAAGCCAAAACAAGCTTAACAAGAGGCATGCTAAGTGGGTGGAATTCATTGAGCAATTTCCTTATGTGATCAAACATAAGCAAGGCAAAGTAAACATTGTGGCGGATGCACTTTCTAGAAGATATACTTTGCTATATCTTTTAAGTTCTCAATATCTTGGCTTTGATCACTTTAAGGAACTTTATCATGATGACCTTGATTTTTCTCTCATCTATCAAGAGTGTCTTAAGGGAGGACACAAAGATTTTTTTATACAAGATGGCTTTCTTTTTAAAGGAAAACGTCTTTGTGTCCCTTAAAGCTCTATTAGATTATCTCTTGTTAGAGAAGCCCATGAGGGGGGGCTAATGGGTCACTTTGGGGTTGCTAAAACTTTGGATGTGTTGCATGAACATTTCTTTTGGCCTCATATGCATAAACATGTTCATAGTTTGTGTGATAAATGCATAGCTTGTCGCAAAGCTAAATCTAAGATGCATCCCCATTGATGGAGATCAAGCTCAAGAGGACATGGAGACCAATCAACAAGATCAAGAAGAGGTAGAGGCACAAATGGAGGACGCCCATGGAGGTCAAAGCCCACCTCAAAGGATTACAAGAAGCATGTTCAAAGATTTAGGAGCTAGGGGACATTTATTTTCTCTTTTTGTAATTTCTTTAGTTGAAGGTGCTTAGAGGGAAACATTAGAAACCTCTTTTGTTATAGCATCTTTTAGGCTTTAGTTAGGAGCTTTAGGAGGGGGGGGGGGGTGTATTAGTAGATAGGTGTAGGAGTAGAATAGGAGGTGCCAAAGTGAAGGAAGAGGTCACACCTTCCTCATGCATAGGTTTAGGCGCCGGTTTTGAATAAGTTTAGGAGGGAATTTTGAATTCTCTTAGCTTTGATTTTCAGCACCTTAGGCTATAAATAGAGGTGCTCTCCTTGTATTTTTCAGATTTGAATTGATCTAAAGAAACTATACTTAAAATTGGAGTGAGCATTGGAGAGCTTTTGAGCCTTCTTCTCTAGTCTTATCTTGAAGGATCATGGTTTCCTCAAGTGGCGGCTTGCACACTCATCTAGGAGCATCCATACTTCTAGTGGCGTGATCATTCAACCTTTCTTCCATCTTCATGAGCATTCTCTTCTCCTTCCTTTCTTCTCTTGTTAATTTCCTTGTCTTAGCTTGTTTCCTAGTTGTTTTGGTTCGGCAATTTCAGCTTGTTATTGTGTAGCTATGGTTCATTTGTGTTCTTGGCTGTTCTTCATCTTTTCTTCTTCAATTCCAGCAATTTGATTCGGTACCTTACTGTTTTGTTTTGTTAATTAGTGTTTTTGCCTTTCCTCCATCTCTTTTGGTTCAATTTGACCATATGTGGAACATCCAAGTGAGTTTGGGATTTGGTACTATTTTTTGGTGAGTTCTTGTCTTAGAACAATGATCCAACTCTAAGAAAAGTGCCTCAATAATGTCCAGCTCAAGGTGATTCCTAAGAATGTCAAGAATAATTCTCTATATGGCTAGTGGAATCACATCATGTGGTATCATGAGTCTTAGGTTCTTCTTGTTTAATTGTTGAGTTGTGTGCCCTTTAATTTCAATAGCTCTTTAATTTTCTTGCAATTTAAGTTTCTGTTTTAGGTATTAATTGAGTTTTTCTTGCTGTTTTTCTTTTGTTACACCAAGTGCTTGTGAAAAGGTTTATGGCACTCATTATTCATATGAGTATGGTTGCTCTTTTGGAATGGCATTCTCCTTCCTAGAGTTTACCTTAAGCTTCCTTTCACTTGTTGTTACTTTTTGTCATATGTCTTTTAATTTTGTAATCATGTCAAGTTTTGTCTTAGTCATGTTATTCCATAATTGTCATTACTTCTAGTAGTACTTTTATTGTTTTTGATTGTTTCTTGCTTTAGTGCCATATAATTTTCTGAATTGATGTTGATCCTTTGTGCATTTTCTTTTTAGAATTGAGTTCATACTTGTATTCTAGACCTATACAAGTTCCAATACATCATTTTCCATTATGTCTTTGCTAGTTCATAATTCTGTTTTTTATTCCTATTAGGATTCCTCTGTTTCTGAAAAAAAAGTGCTTACTGTTTTTCCTTATTGCAATTGATTTACTCACTGGAAAATTCTGAAATTCTGGATTTGTGATATTAAAAGTGTTAGAAAAGAGTAGAAAAAAGAATCATTCAAAAATTCAAAGTACACAAAAAATGATAAATAAAATAAAAAAAGTGTACAATTCTGCCGAAAAGAATACGGTAATCTGGCAGCGATTTTGAAAAATTTATCTCAATTAATTGGCTTACTGTTTTTGAGTGATTCCAGTGTCATTATTGATTTAACATCTTGAGGTTTATGTGGTTTAAATTTCATAATCCAGTTCGCTCTACATCATTCCAGTTAAATCAGTGAATATCAAGCACAGTTTGCATTAAAAAAAAAAATTCCAGTAGCTAAATTTTTTGTTTTCTTCATCTACTCTAGTGCTTTTCCTTAAGTATTCTTTTGTGTGCCTACTTTTCTCATTGAGTTCTTTATTTTCTTGATTGTCTTTCATTCTTACTCTTTGAGTTTGTCTTACATATAGTTTTCCTTTTGCAATTACCTTTCCTTGCTTATACCTTTTCTTGTTTGTCTTTATTGTTTCATTGGTTTTGTGGTGGTTGCTTTTGAGATTGGTGTGCTTGCTTTGACATCTTTCATTTGAGGATTCCAAGGCCTCAAGATCAGATTGGTGCAAGGACATTATTTCTTTGAGAGTGACCTCTTTTTCTGCCTCATTTCACTTCGGCATTCTTGCTGGCCACACTCACTGTTTTTGCTAATTTTTGTTGCTTAACTTGTTTGCTGTTTTTGTGTGTTTGCTGTTTTTTATTTCCAAAATGGCTGGATTTTCAAGTGATGCATCATACAAGCAGAATTCTCCATCCAAAGCTTCAATCCTTGGTGAATTACATGAAGCTCAAAGAACCATTAGACGGTTGGAGGAGAAATTGCAAAAGATGGAGGTGCAACAAGCTAGACCATCTCCTTCAATTCATGATGAGCATCATAGACCTTCCACAAGAGCTTCTTCAAATGATTTTGGCCGTGAAGATGAGCATAGGAGAAGGAGACCTCCACCCCAAGTCCATGGACAAAGACATCATCACCAAGGGGAAAGAACTCACTACGGCAATGGCTTCTATCATGATGCAAAGTCAAGGCTTCCTTCGGTCAAGCTACCTTGTTTTAATGGCTCTAGTGATCCTAATGTATATTTAGATTGGGAGGCTAAGTGTGAACAAATATTTGAGATCCATGAGATCCAAGATGAGCATAAGCTTAAGCTAGCCACCCTAGAGTTTAGTGATTATGCCATGAAATGGTGGCATGGAATTGTAAAGGACATTATCTATCACAAGGGTCCTCCCGTGGACTCTTGGAACTCTTTAAAGGATCATATGCGCGCTAGGTTTGTGCCCCCACATTTTAGGAAAGACCTCATGTTAAGACTCCAACGGTTTCAACAAGGCACGCTAAATGTGGATGAATATTATAAGGAGCTTGAGACGCTTGTGCTTAAAATTGAATTAGAAGAAAGTGAGGAAGCTATGATTGCTAGGTTTGTGAGTGGTCTTAGGAAGGATATTCAAGCATTGTTGAGTTACAAGAGTATTCATCATTGGGCTCTTTAGTTCATCTTGCAATGAAGGTGGAAGCCCAACTTGCTAAGAAAAACTCTTTCAAAAATGCTTCCAATGATGGATACTACTCCAAGTCTTGGAGAAACAAAACTTCTTTTTCTAAACATCCTTCCAAAGATTCTTCTTTCAAACCCAAGGAAACTAAGCCATCTACTTCTAGACCTAAGTCTCCCACTAGAACATCCAATACTAAATGCTTTAAATGTATGGGTTATGGTCATATAGCTGCAAATTGTCCTTCCAAACGAAGTATGTACATGCATGAGGGCATTGTAGTTAGTGAGCATGATTCGGATTCTCCTAAGCATTCATTGCATTCTCATGCATCTAGTGAGGAAGAGAGCGAATGTCCACTTGAAGGGGACTTGTTAGTTGTGAGAAGACTTCTTGGACAAGTTTCACAACCTTTTGATGAAAGTCAAAGGGAAAATATTTTCCATACAAGATGTCTTATTCAAAACAACATTTGTTCCTTGATAGTGGATGGGGGTAGTTGTGCAAATGTGGCTAGTACAAGAGTAGTAGATAAGCTTGGATTGCCTACTATCTCTCATACAAAGCCCTACAAATTACAATGGCTTAGTGAAGTAGGAGAAATAATTGTTAATAAACAAGTCCTCATCCATTTCTCCATTGGAAAATACAAAGATGAGCTATTATGTGATGTTGTGCCCATGGAAGCCACTCATGTTCTTTTGGGAAAGCCTTGGCAATTTGATAGAAAAGTTTTACATGATGGCTTTACCAACAAACTATCTTTTGAATTCCATGGTCACAAGGTTACTTTAAAATCTCTCTCTCCAAGAGAAGTCCATGAGGACCAAGTTATCATGAAGAAAAAGAGGGAGAGTGAAAAAGATAAAAAAGATAAGAGTTCTAAGCCTACACTCTTTGTGTCTAGGCGTGACATTGAAAGGGAAATAGTGGCTCATCATCCTCTTTTCTTAGCCATCCCTAGAACTCTTAGAGTAGAATCACTTGTTGATAGTCCTCATTGCTTGGAAAATTTGGTAGAAGAGTTCCAAGATGTGTTTCAAGATCCTCCAAATGGACTTCCACCTTTGCGAGGGATTGAACACCAAATTGATTTGATACCGGGCTCTTCTTTACCAAATCGTCCAGCATATAGGACCAATCCAAGTGAAACCAAGGAAATTCGCTAACAAGTTGAGGCTTTGATTGAGAAAGGGTGGGTGCAAGATAGCATGAGTCCTTGTGCTATGCCTATCATCTTAGTGCCAAAAAAGGATGGCACATGGCGAATGTGTTCGGATTGTAGGGCCATCAATAACATAACAATTAAGTATAGGCATCCCATACCTAGACTAGATGATTTGTTGGATGAATTACATGGTTCAAAAATCTTTTCAAAGATTGATCTTAAAAGCAACTACAATCAAATCCGTATCAAACCAGGTGATGAATGGAAGACGGCTTTTAAGACCAACTTTGGTTTATATGAGTGGTTAGTCATGTCTTTTGGCCTAACTAATGCACCAAGTACTTTCATGCGCCTCATGCATCATGTTCTTAGACCTTTCATTGATAAGTTTGTTGTTGTTTACTTTGATCATTCTCATTTATAGCTTATCTTTGAATGACCATAGGTTGCATGTTAGGCAAGTTTTAGAAACCCTTAGGAAGGAACATTTGTATGCTAACCTTGCTAAATGTATGTTTGCTCTTGATCATATAGAATTCCTAGGGTTTGTTGTGAGTTGTAAAGGGGTCCATGTGGACAAAACAAAGGTGGTGGCCATTCAAAATTGGCCTACACCGAAATCTTTGAATGAGGTCCGAAGTTTTCATGGACTTGCTTCTTTCTATAGAAGATTTGTCCCAAACTTTGGTACCATTGCCGCACCACTCAATGACATAGTGAAAAAGGATGTGGTCTTTCATTGGGGAGAAGCACAACAAAATGCTTTTGACACTTTGAAAGAAAAATTGACTAATGCTCCCATCTTGGCCCTTCCTAATTTCACTAAGACATTTGAGATTGAGTGTGATGCTTCAAGCATAGGTATTGGGGTTGTTCTCCTTCAAGAGGGCCACCCCATAGCCTATTTTAGTGAGAAATTGAAGGGAAGTCATCTCAATTATTCCACCTATGATAAGGAATTATATGCACTTGTTAGGGCTTTGTTTACTTGGCAACACTATCTTTTTCCCAAAGAGTTTGTGATACATAGTGATCATGAATCTCTTAAATATTTGAAAAGCCAAGACAAACTTAACAAGAGGCATGCTATGTGGGTGGAATTCCTTGAGCAATTTCCTTATGTGATCAAACACAAGCAAGGCAAAATAAATATTGTGGCGGATGCTCTTTCTAGAAGATACACCTTGCTAAATCTTTTAACCTCTCAATATCTTGGTTTTGATCACATTAAGGAACTTTATCATGATGACCTTGATTTTTCTCTCATCTATCAAGAGTGTCTTAAGGGAGGACACAAAGATTTTTTTATTCAAGATGGCTTTCTTTTTAAAGGAAAACGTCTTTGTGTTCCTCAATGCTCTATTAGATTATCTCTTGTTAGAGAAGCTCATGAGGGGGGTTTAATGGGACATTTTGGGGTTGCTAAAACTTTGGATGTGTTGCATGAACATTTCTTTTGGCCACATATGCATAAACATGTTCATAGTTTGTGTTATAAATGCATAGCTTGCCGAAAAGCTAAGTCTAAAATGCATCCCCATGGTCTATATACTTCTCTTCCTATCCCTTCAATGCCTTGGGTAGATATATCTATGGATTTCATCTTAGGCTTACCCAAGACATCAAAGGGAAAGGACTCCATTTTTGTGGTAGTGGATCGTTTTTCAAAGATGGCTCACTTTATTCCTTGCCACAAAGTGGATGATGCATGCCACATTGCAAACCTCTTCTTCCAAGAAGTGGTTCGCTTACATGGGATTCCTAGGTCTATAGTGTCCGATAGAGATCCTAAATTCTTGAGTCACTTTTGGAAGACCTTGTGGGGCAAGCTTGGGACTAAGCTTTTATTTTCTACCACTTGCCACCCACAAACTGATGGTCAAACCGAGGTGGTAAATAGAACTTTAGGACAACTATTGAGATGTTTTATTTCGGGGAATCCTAGAGTGTGGGAGAATTTACTACCCCATGTTGAGTTTGCATATAATCATGTAGTAAATTCTACCACCTCACATTCTCCTTTTGAGGTGGTCTATGGGTTTAATCCCCTAACACCTCTTGATCTTCTTCCTATTCCCCTTCTTGGAGATGTCTTGTGCAAAGATGGTGATGAAAAGGCTTCTTTTGTGAAAACTTTGCATAAAGACATCAAGAAGAGAATTGAGAAGAAGGTTGGCAAGTATGCTGAACTTGCCAATAAAAGGAGAAAAGCATTGTTGTTTGATGAGGGCGATTGGGTTTGGCTTCACTTGAGGAAGGATCGTTTTCCTACTCAAAGGAAGTCCAAACTAATGCCTCGTGGGGATGGACCTTTCCAAGTCCTCAAGAGGATTAATGACAATGCTTATGAGTTAGATATGCCTGATACATTCTTAGGTAGTCATACTTTTAATGTCAGCGATCTAACTCCTTTTTCTGTAGGTCTCCAAAATTCGTGGTCGAATTCTCTCCAACTCGGGGAGTATGATGGAGATCAAGCTCAAGAGGACATGGAGGCCAATCAACAAGATCAAGAAGAGGTAGAGGCACAAATGGAGGACGCCCATGGAGGTCAAAGCTCACCTCAAAGGATTACAAGAAGCATGTTCAAAGCTTTAGGAGCTAGGGGACATTTATTTTCTCTTTTTGTAATTTCTTTAGTTGAAGGTGCTTAGAGGGAAACATTAGAAACCTCTTTTGTTATAGCATCTTTTAGGCTTTAGTTAGGAGCTTTAGGAGGGGGGGGGGTGTATTAGTAGATAGGTGTAGGAGTAGAATAGGAGGTGCCAAAGTGAAGGAAGAGGTCACACCTTCCTCATGCATAGGTTTAGGCGCCGGTTTTGAATAAGTTTAGGAGGGAATTTTGAATTCTCTTAGCTTTGATTTTCAGCACCTTAGGCTATAAATAGAGGTGCTCTCCTTGTATTTTTCAGATTTGAATTGATCTAAAGAAACTATACTCAAAATTGGAGTGAGCATTGGAGAGCTTTTGAGCCTTCTTCTCTAGTCTTATCTTGAAGGATCATGGTTTCCTCAAGTGGCGGCTTGCACACTCATCTAGGAGCATCCATACTTCTAGTGGCGTGATCATTCAACCTTTCTTCCATCTTCATGAGCATTCTCTTCTCCTTCCTTTCTTCTCTTGTTAATTTCCTTGTCTTAGCTTGTTTCCTAGTTGTTTTGGTTCGGCAATTTCAGCTTGTTATTGTGTAGCTATGGTTCATTTGTGTTCTTGGCTGTTCTTCATCTTTTCTTCTTCAATTCCAGCAATTTGATTCGGTACCTTACTGTTTTGTTTTGTTAATTACTGTTTTTGCCTTTCCTCCATCTCTTTTGGTTCAATTTGACAATATGTGGAACATCCAAGTGAGTTTGGGATTTGGTACTAGTTTTTGGTGAGTTCTTGTCTTAGAACAATGATCCAACTCTAAGAAAAGTGCCTCAATAATGTCCAGCTCAAGGTGATTCCTAAGAATGTCAAGAATCATTTTCTATATGGCTAGTGGAATCACATCACCCATGGTTTATATACTCCTCTCCCTATCCTTTCAATGCCTTGGGTTGACATATCTATGGATTTCATCTTAGGATTACCCAAGACATCAAAGGGAAAGGACTCCATTTTTGTGGTAGTGGATCGTTTTTCAAAGATGGCTCACTTTATTCCTTGCCACAAAGTGGATGATGCATGTCATATTGCAAACCTCTTCTTTCAAGAAGTGGTTCGCTTGCATGGGATCCCTAGATCTATAGTGTCCGATAGAGATCCCAAGTTCTTAAGTCACTTTTGGAAGACCTTGTGGGGCAAGCTTGGAACTAAACTTTTATTTTCTACCACTTGCCACCCACAAACTGATGGTCAAACCGAGGTGGTGAATAGAACTTTGGGACAACTATTGAGATGTTTCATTTCGGGGAATCCTAGAGTGTGGGAGAATTTACTACCCCATGTTGAGTTTGCATATAACCGTGTAGTAAATTCTACCACCTCCCGTTCTCCTTTTGAGGTTGTCTATGGGTTTAACCCCTTAACACCTCTTGATCTTCTTCTTATTCCCATTCTTGGATCTTGGAGATGTCTTGTGCAAAGATGGGGATGAAAAGGCTTCTTTTGTGAAAACTTTGCATAAAGACATCAAGAAGAAAATTGAGAAGAAGGTTGGCAAGTATGCTGAACTTGCCAATAAAAGGAGAAAAGCATTGTTGTTTGAGGAAGGTGATTGGGTTTGGCTTCATTTGAGGAAGGATCGTTTTCCTACTCAAAGGAAGTCCAAACTAATGCCTCGTGGGGATGGACCTTTCCAAGTCCTAAAGAGGATTAATGACAACGCTTATGAGTTAGATATGCCTGATACGTTCTTAGGTAGTCATACTTTTAATATCAGTGATCTAACTCCTTTTTCTGTAGGTCTCCAGAATTCGTGGTCGAATTCTCTCCAACTCGGGGAGTATGATGGAGATCAAGCTCAAGTGGACATGGAGGCCAATCATCAAGAGCAAGAAGAGGTTGAGGCTCAAATGGAGGACGCTCATGGAGTTCAACGCCCATCTCAAAGGCTTACAAGAAGCATGTTCAAAGCTTTAGGAGCTAATGGACGTTTGTTTTCTCTTTTTGTAATTTCTTTGTTTGAAGGTGCTTAGAGGGAAACATAAGAAACCTCTTTTGTTAAAGCATCTTTAGGTCTTTAGTTTAGGAGTCTTAGGGGGGGTGTGCGTTTAGTAGATAGGTGTAGAAGTAATAGGGAGGTGCCAAAGTGAGAGAGGAAGTCACACCTTCCTCATGCTTGACACCACTTTCATGTATTTGGGGGGAATTTTGAATTTAATTAGCTTTGCATTTCAGCACCTCTAGGCTATAAATTAAGGTGCTGCCTTTGTATTTTTCAGATTTGAATTTTGAATTAGAGAAACTATACTCAAATTTTGAGAGAGAATTGGAGAGCTTTGTGCCTTCCTCACTTAGGCTTATCTTGAGAGTTCTTTGGTTACCTCAAGTGGCGGCTTGCACACTCATCTTGGAGTCTCCATCCTCTAAGTGGCGTGATCATCCAACCATTCCTCCATCTTCATGAGCTTTCTCTTCTCCTTCCTTCCTTCTCTTGTTATGTTCATGTCTTAGCTTGTTTCTTTGCTTTTTCAGTTCGGCATTTCTATTCCTTTACTGTTTTGCTTCGGTTCCTTTTCATTTTCTACCGTTCATCTTTGCTTTTTCTTCTTTTTCTAGCTTGCTTGTTCGGTGTCTTTGCCTTTTCACTCTTTTTGTTCGGTTCAATTTGACAATACATGGAACTTCCATATGAGTTTGGCTTTTGGTACTAGTCTTGGTGAGTTCTTGAACTTAGAACCTTGATTCAATTCTATGAAAAAGTGCCTACCTCATGTCCAACTCAAGTTGATTCCTAAGAATGTCAAGAATCATTCATATTGTGCTATTGGAATCATATCAACTCTAAGTCATAAAATCTGCTCCACATTTAACAAAAATACTAAAAACTCAAAATAATTTAATAAAATAAATATTAATATAAAAATAAAATAGAAACAAAATATGTACACCCGAGAGTTTTTTCTTTATAAGTATAGATTATCAGTAATAAAATAATATTATTAATATTTTTATTATTATTATAATTATTACCAATATTATTATTAATAACATAATAAGAATAATAAAAATTAAAATATGATCACTAGATTACTTTGATATAGTGGTGGTTACATCCTCGTCTACTCAATGATCCTAGATTGAAGTTCCATTTGCACCAAAATGCTAATGTTATGTTTAATAGCTTTAATATTATGTAATAGTATATTGTAATAATAATTATGAATAATAATATTAAGTTTTTATTAATAAACAATAGTTTTAAAATATTAATAATAATAATAATAATAATTAATAATTACTGACGAATAATTATATCGATAATTTCGTTAGTAATATTGTTATCGAAATTTTGTCAGTCGATAATGTGTGATTACCAATAAAATTTTTATCTTATGTACGAATTGGTCGTAGATAACATGTTTTTCTAGTGGGAATATATTTATTTTATTCTTTTTCAATTATATTTTTTAATTAATGTCTTAAAAAAATTAATTATTATTTCAAGAAAACAAACATAAATAATTAAGAGAAAAAAAAATTAAGAATAAAACTCTTGACATGACAATTTTTTTATTGGAATGTTAATTAAAATAATAATAGAAATACACTCAATGACGTTAGCACCACTTGATATGGTTGAAACTTCTTCAATTACATTTAATAAGTAAGACTAAGACTATACTTGTAAAAGAAATTAAAGAAAGACAATCACAATGGATAAATAAATACGATCATATATATAGAGAGAGGTTAAACGTACCATAATTTGTAAAAATATAAAACATGTAGAATAAATGTTATGAATAAAAAAGAATAGTAGAACTATGATCTAGCTTATAAAAGAATACTAATTTAGTAATACAATTATTATAATAAATTTTAATTGAAATATGATATATCAACACCTATTCAGGTAGTAACATAGAGGAATAGAAAATGAAATTACACAGTTCTATCATCTCATGATATTATACTTTTTAGGTTTTTGCTTGTAAACGAAGTAATAGGAAAAGTTTCATTAGACTCATGGTGAGCATCAAATGTTCTAGCAAAGAGATATGATGACCTTGTTTGCTAGAACATTGAATGTGTTATCCTTTTTCTAATTTTATCAGTCCTATCAATAGTCAAGTACCTTTTTGACCTTATAATTCTTTTGCAAAAGGCAAAAATTAAGTTTTACATCCCTAGTTCATATTATCGTTTATTTTCTTAAATAATAATTATTTGACCCTAATTACTCATATTAGGATTTATTATATTATTCAACTAAATTCTTCTAGATTATGTATTTATTCTAGACTGATTGTGATAAAATTTATCTATATTATGCGAGACTAATATTTTCCAACTTATTTATTGGTAACAATATCTTAATTTTTATAACTAATCTTGAGCAATAAGACTTGTCTAAAGGTAGGTTAGAATCTAACCTACCACTACAATAATCAATAGGAAACCCAATTTAAAGTGATTAGAATTGATAATGAATTGGAGTTTGTATCAGAGCATTTTAATGAGTTTTACATAAAGGAAGGTATAAGGAGACATAAGACAATCACTTGTAAATCTTAACAAAAGGGTATTGTTGAAAGGAAGAACATAACCATTTTGGTGTATGCTACTAGGAGCTGGTTTGTCTAAGTCCTTCTTGATGAAGTTGTGAACATTGCAATTTATTTTATAAAAAAGAGTCCATCATTTGCTTTAAATTTTAAGGCTCCCATGGAGGAATGGAGTAGAAAACCAACATATTATGATCATTTAAGGGTGTTAAGTGTCTTGGCATTTGCATTTGTCAAGAAGGATAAATTGGAAGCACGAGCAAAGGTGTGTATTTTCATTGAATAGATAAAAGAGTGAAATGTACAAATTGTGGAGGTCGAAAAAGCTAGATGTTTTATTAGTAGGGGCACCATATCCAATGAGACTTGAATGAATATGATGTGTAAATATTTAAAGAAAAATAAGGAGAAAACTCACATTGAGGTGGAGTGTTGAATCAGATAGTCCCAAACAATGAGAATCAATATTCTACTTCTTACTCAAGAAGGTATAACTATAAACTTATACGTGATAGGAAGATGAGGACAATCAAACCTACACAAAGATTTAGATATGTTGATGTCATCTGTTACACTTTGACTATATCTAAAGAGACAAAATGTTATGAGTCTAGAAGCTTCAGATAAGTAGTAAGAGACGTAGAAAATAAACAATTAACTTTGAATGATGTGTATATGATGAAGAGCACAAAATAATTTTTACCACCTCTAGAAAAATCATCTATAAAAGTTACAAAATAATTTTTACCACCTCTAGACATGGTTTGTTTTAAATCAGCAAGGTCGGTATGAATTAAATCAAGAAGTTCAGTTTGACGTTCTATAGAGTGACATGTTTTCTTCGTTATTTTAGATTCTACGCATACATCACATTTACTATTTTGTTTGTCATACATGTTGGTTAATCCTAGTCGTTGCAATTTCATAACATACGAGTAATTCACATGTCCTAATCTAGCATTCCATATATCATACGAATCAATAATATAAGCAGAAGATTCAAATTCATTCATAACTTCATAAATGTTCAATACAAAAAGACCTTGATCACAATATCCCTTCCCCACAAAAATATTGTTTTTTGTCATAAGAATCTTATCAGATTCAAATGACACTTTAACCCCAACTTTGCCTAGCAATGCCACAGAGATCAAATTAACTCTAATTGATGGCACATGTAGCACATCACTCAAAGCCAGAGTTTTACCAAATGTGAGCTTCAAAAGAACCTTTCATTTTCCTAGGACATGAGTTGTCTTGGAGTCATCGAGATAAACTTGTTCTTCTCCATCCCTACACTTGTGTAGGAGGTGATGACTTTTTATGGCAAGTTCACCGCGTTTGTCAGAAGTAATAATTGTCCCTAAGAACGGATATCAATCTCACAAGGAACAATAAATTATCAAGTACAATATTCGCTAAATATAACAATATAACAGCAAAAAGAGTTTAGAAGTGATTGTGTTGGCACTGATCAATAAGAAAGCAAACAAAGAATTAGTTGCTTTTGGAAAAATAGGGATTAGGTTTCATCTCTCCCACTCTCATGTATTTTGATTAGCATGTTAATATTGAGTTCTTTGATTGAAATTGATGCCCGTAGAAAATTCATTTATATTGATCTCTCGCATATAAAATCCTTAAGAATGTTTCCTAAATATCGATCCCTCGCATATTTATAAAAACAACTTAGAATCACACTCAGACGTTAATGGAAATTAACATTTTAAATCTATCCCTAGCACTCAAATATGCTAAGTATTGATGTTTAGGTCCAAACCCTAAAAATACCTCTCGGTCAGATTTAAGATTCTCAATTTGTCACGGAAAGTTAAAAGTAAAACAACAATACCAATAATCAATCAAGAACTGAATATTAATATATAAGATATCACCTCAATACATAAGAGTTTGAGCAAATTACTCTCAATCCCAAAGGGTAGAATTAGCTACACATAATTCTAGCACCTTCCATTCTTCCAATTGGTTACAATTCACTCTATGGTGTTTTCCTCTCAATTTGGCACACTAGGGTTGAGCCTCTAGCCCTCTATTTATCCTAGTTTTATAGGGTTAGGTTGCTTCCTGTGTCGCGCTAATGGGCTAAATGATAAAACATAAAAAAATGCCCAATCTTTCTTTGCATCTTTTTCCATTCTGGAACCTTCCGGCTTTATCTTTTTAGCTCAAATTATTCTCCTTTATTCCAAATCTTCAATCTTCCCTAGAAATCTGCAATTAACACCAAATTTGGGAATAAAATGTTCTTATTCAAATAAAGCTCATAAAAATGTAAAAAGGTATAAATTCATAAATTAGGGATTATTTTATATGTAAATTAGCAATAAATCCTCATAAGTGCCTATATTTTAATATGAAATATTCCTGAAATTAGGTACTTATCAGGAGGTAAACACATTTTTGTTTGCACAAATGTGTGTGGTAGTCCAGAGTCTACCACCCATTTGCTCACATTTGTCACAAGATTTACTTGTGAAATGACTGTCACAATTGTATCTTCCCCTTCGCCTAGATTTTCCTTAGGAGGATAGTCGTTTTTGGCCCTATGTCTGCACTGAGGTGCATAATGACCTGCCTTTCCACAGACAAAGCAATTACCCTTTTTTTATTGAAAGTGGGGTTAGTTCCATTGGGACGAGAGAGTTTATTATTATATTTCTTTTTGTGATTAGATTTTTTCTCGTACCTTTTCGGAGCTGGTTTGTTTTCTACCATGTTTGCTTTGGCAGACAAAGTTTTGGCCTTTGCAGCAGCACACTCCTTCATGTTTGGGTCTTCAATGATGATGTGGGTGATCAGATCTAATAGTGACATTTGTTTGTGCTTGTGCTTCAACAAGGTTGTGCAAGATTGTGGAAGCTTTTCGATCAAGAGTTCGGACATGAATTCATCAGGCAAGACTATGCTTTCAGCTTTGATATCTTCAAGTAGCTTATGGTATTCATTTATCTGGATTTTGATGTCTTTTCCTTCGATCATCTCCCAGCGGTAGTAGTTTTCGATCACGAACCTTTGTCTGACGACGTCTTTGGCAGTATATTTGAGGATAAGGGAATCCCAAATATCTTTTGCTTCTTAAGCGTAGACATCGAATAGATCATTAGATAACGCATTGAGTAGGGTGTGACGACATATCTTATTTGCATGAATCCAATCATCAACTTGTTTTACATTCGTTCTTGAGTCTGGTTTAGAAGTCGTAAGTGCAAAAACGACTTCGTACATATCCAAAAACGTGGATACGCATTCTTGTCAGCGTCAAAAATTCTGACCGGTGAAGACTTCAATTTTTGAGACATCCGGAAATGGTTTCGCAAAGATCGGTTGTGTTGCGAAAATCACATTTGACGTTTTCGGGGTAGAGTTGTTGTTTTTGTCCGTCTTGTCAGTCATCAGTCCTTACGATTGTAGTAAATAATGCTTCAAAACACGAAAAAAATTGATTTCCCGAGACGTGAGTAATCACTGTCCATAAGGACTTATCTGCGGTGTATTGCGCAAGTCCCTTAGGATACAACAGGAACTTCCCAGAAATTTCCGAGGATCAGAACTAGCAAGTTACTCTTAAAAGAGTAAATACCCAATAGAACCCAGAAATATAATTATAATAAAATAAATGAATAAAGAGTGAAGGGGAAGAGAGAAAGTGAGGAAGAAAGGAAGCGTAAAGTTATGTGTGAAAGTGAGAATGGAACCCCTCTTTATATAGGGAGAGGAATCAAAGATATTTTGCATCTCCACAGAATTCACTTTGTTGTTGCAATTTCAAAACTGAATTTGATATTTCTTTGGCAATGTTCTCCATATTTCCGTAAGACCAGGACCAAGCAACGTGAGTTTACAAACTGCTTTTCTGTTTTTTGCAATATTTGCTTACGATTTTACAACATTAGGTGTCTTGGCATTTGCATTTGTCAAGAAGGATAAATTGGAAGCACAGGCGGAGATGTGTATTTTCATTGAATAGATGAAAGAGTGAAAAGGGTACAAATTGTGGAGGTCGAAAAAACTAGATGTTTTATTAGCGAGGACACCATATCCAATGAGACTTGAATGAATATGATGTGTAAAAATTTAAAGATAAAGAGAAAACTCACATTGAGATGGAGTGTTAAATCACATAGTCCCAAACAATGAGAATCAACATTCTAAGAATGTATAACTATAAACTTATACTTAATAGGAAGATATGGACAATCAAACCTACATAGATACATAGATATTTAGATATTTATAGATATTTGGATATGTTGACGTCATCTATTACACTTTCACTACTTCTAAAGGGACAAAATGTTTCTGAACCTAGAAGCTTCAAATAAGTAGTAAGAGACGTAGAAAGTAAACAATTAACTTTAATTGATGTGTATACGATGAAGAGCACAAAAGACCATTTCTACGTGTGTCGAGTGAAGACCATCCAAAGGATTAATATTGCAGTATTTTTTATGACTATATTAATAGTTTCACAATTATTATTATCCGTTTACTTGATATATTAGTACTATTCTCAAGCTCTAAATCTCTATGGTTGGCGTGCGAAAAAACTCCCCAACACCTAATCGGTTGCATTCAATATTTTAATTTTTTTTATTTGAGACTTTGAAACAAATTGTGACGCAGACATTTTTCATGAACGTCTTTCGTTAGGGAGGATCTCATGGTTTCAATTTTTAGGCCTCAAATGAACGCCTGAATTATATAATTTTCATCAAACAATGGAATATTTTATTTTTTAGATCATAATGGGTTTTTGTGTGTTAAGAATAGAATTCATATATAGTCCATGTAAGTTGATTCAACGGTGTTGTGGTATTAGTGACCATATTAGTCGCATTATTGTTCTATTGTTGAGTAGACATTTAATATTGTCAAATAGAGAGATTATTAATTTTTTCATATTCGTGCACAGATTCTAAAACTCCTCCCACATGCCTTTTGTCTTCACTTTTTCCCATTTTCTTCTCTTGGGTTAATGCAGTGCCACCCATCCACATTTTTTTGCTCGTTTATGCAATTTTTTTCAGCCAATAATTGCTTCCCTTCTCATTTACTACATGTGTTGACCACATTGATGGAATACCATTTAGATTAAGAAAAAAGATTGTTGAAATTGTAAACGCATTTCATAGATTTAAATCATTAATTAAAACTAAACATCTTTTTCATAAGAGTACACTCATTTGGTTCAACATAAAGTAGCATCATTAACATTCAAACTTTGGCATCACCAAACACTCCCTTAAAAGACTGCAACGGTCCTTTTCATTTATTATTAGACAGTGGAAAAGTTGTATTGAGATGTTGGTCTCTCAAAGGATACAAATGGAGGAAAGATATTTTTGGTTCCCATCAGTTTTAATTTACTTTACACCTTCTTACACCCATGAATATTATTATTGTTTTGATTTTGATTTTGAGTGGGTGTAACTAAAATGAATCATAAAAAAAAATGATGTGAAAAAATGGTTTGGTGGTGCTAATGGGGGTGTGACTTTTGGGACCTTTTCTTTCTCTTGTGAAGGAAATTCCTTAGGGAAGTCTTGATTGAAAAGCCTTGGGGGGCATGCATTAGCAACGGTTGTGACTGCATCGATAGAGACGTCACAGAACCTCCTCCTCTGCTGCTACCATCCATCTCTTGACTTGCCAACCATATTATCACCCTTGCCTGCACATAATTACCCAAATTCAATCCCAATAAACTTTTTTTTCATAACTGTTTTTTAAAATAAAATAATATTTTTTTTTCAAGTGTCAAAAGTGAATGCAACTGTGTTTATCAAGATATTCTCTCTTCAAATCAAAACACCAACATTACATGCTTTTTCTCTCTTCATCTTTCTCACAAAATTGTTACACACCTTTCACTTTTATTACTCTTCAAATTGACAATCCTATACCAAGAAATGTCTTAATTAAATTTTTAATCTTAGAGAGAAATAAAAGAACACATTTAAGAGGTAGTAAAGAAAGTTTAAAATGCAGTTAAGTGGTGTGTTGATATTTAGAATTTGTGAAAGAAAAAAGGATGAAAGTTGACCTGAAGTTCTGTGACATCAAGCATGTGGCGAGCAGCAGCAGCATGTGGAATGGCCACAACTTTTTTGTTCATGTTCATGTTCATGAGCTCATTCCTACAAGGTTCTTACAGGCAAAAGGGAAAAAGCTAACGACAAGTGGAAGAAGGAAAGTCCGTTTGTTTGGTGAGAAAAAGATAAGCAGAAAGAAAGATGGTATATAGTTTTGTCCATAACTGAGAAGAGAAGAGAAGAGAAGAGTTATGAGAAGAGAAGAGAAGAGAAGAGAAAAGAGTGGTTGCTTACATTGAATGATGAGATGATGAAGCGGAGGAAGGGCGAAAATGAAGATCCAGATAGCAGTTTCTCTTCATGGGAGGAAGAATGAATGAATGAATGAAATGAATATATAGGAGATTGATATGGGAAGAGAAAGAAGAAGATATGAACTTGGTTATTGGTGCATGGGACAATTAGAGGTTATAAAGAGGGGGGGAAAGAAATGAATGAATGAATGAATGAAAGGACACGTGGGAAATGAGTTACACGTGCTAAAAAACATGATGGCCTAGGTATAATAGGGTTGCGTTGTAGCACTAAATGGTTACGTAGGTGGGTGTTGAAAAGCAATTAATGTGACGGTAACTGGTTCTGTATTTTCACGTGGCTTCTATTTGATGGCAGCTACCTTTGCTTGCCCCTTTCAAGACCAAGTTTCCCAAATTGGAAAACTTGCTTTCCTTCCGTAACCACACCTACTGCATTCTGTCTTCTTTCTGTTTCCTCTTCTTTCACGTGATCCAATTCCATCTAATTCTAATTCTAATTCTTCGGATAATCATGCTCGGTCCCCATAAATCAAACACTAATTTTCCCACTCTCTCTCTCTCAGATACTTAATACTATGAGCTTATCTTCAACTCCCCATATACCTTTTCTGCTCCCCTGCTTTTTATAATTCCACATATTTTTTCTTCTCAACTATCCAAATATTACTTTTCTCCTTATTATTAACTACTAAGCCTCTATTTTTTCGATAAATAAATTAAATCATCAACTTTTAAAATTTTAGTATTTCAAATTTATCAACAATTCAAAGAAGATAAAAAAGAAGGAGAGAAAAAAATTTTATTTTTCCTTTTTACTTCTATATTATTATTCTTATTATATATGCAATCAAACTGACAGTTTTTGAAACGTCGAATCCCAATACCTATAACTCCACCAAATAAAGAAATATTGGTATCATTGATATCAATGTTCTTCTATGAAAATCTTATTTGCCAGTGCCAGATTTCAAAGATAGAAAAGGGATACAAAAAAAGAATAATGCATTGTTTACATCTTTAAAAATAACTGTAAATTTACATCTATGTTTTTGACCTATATATTAGTCTGATGCAGTTTTCAGAATTAGAGAAATAGAAATAGAAAAAAATTTGTTTCCCTTACACCTTGTTTAAACGAGTTAATAACACACTGAAAAAAATTAAATAAAGTGTATAAAAGGTTTTTATATATAACTAAAGATTTAAGGTGAAATTCTTTGAACTTATTACTGCATGGTTTTTCTAAACAATATTTTCATGTTTAAAGAAATAAAAAAAAAAGATAAAATAATGCAACAAATATTTCACCCTGTTTCGTGGAGGAAATAAATTATTTAATAAATTCTACCCACACACAAAAAGTTTTTTCTCTTTGTTATTCTTCTTCTCAAATAAATAATAAACATTTAATTCTTTCGTCATATTTCACACGTTTTGTTTTCTTTCTCTTGGCATTAAAACAAACGTAAGACAAATTTTGTGGGGTCAAATAACTCTTTTTTCCATTGAAGGGGTGAATGCGCTAGAAACAAATAAAAACAAGATAATAAATTTTGTTTAAGTTAAAAAAGAAATTTACTTCCTACAATATTTGATTGGACAAACTTATATCTACACATAAATTTAAATTAGCTTATATATAAATTAATTTATAAAAATTCTCTCGTATGATTTTTCTAAAATTTTATATTTAATTTATGTATGTAAGATATTTTAAATTTTAAAAATATTTTTTTATCTCCTGAAATGACTTGTGGAGAAATTAAATATCTTTTTTAAAAATTATATTTTTTAACTTATGGAAACACTTATTCTATTTTTTTATTTTATGAGTATTTATAGAAAAATTTCTACCTTTAAATTTAGATAGGAGAATGATTAAATCAGGTTTTTCTTCTGGTACATTTGATAATAGTAAATACATCTTCATCCCTTCAGCTTTCAATGCGTTTTTTAAAGATAAAATCATGACAAGTTTTAAATTTTCTTAGTCCTTAATTCAAAAAAATTCATTCCCCTTAACTGAGAATTTATTTCGATACGTTCAATAATCCCAAAAAATATGTTCAATGTAATTTTTCATCTTCATATGTATTTATAAAAAAAATGAAATGAGTTTATAAATAAATTATAATTAAATTTTAAAAAAAAGTATATAATTTTATATCACACAATTGAGTTAAACTTTGCAATGACAAGGAGTAAAAAATTTGTGGAAAGAAAAGTAGTCTTTAACTAAAGAAAGTTGAAGATAAATTGTGAGCATTTTATAATTTATAGAATTGTTAAGTAGCAAAGTGTTTTAGTTATGAAAATAGTTGTATTAATTTTGTTTTAAAGAAGGGTAAATTGAATTTAAAAAAATGAAAGAATATAAAAAGAATAGAAGAAAAAGGAAGTGAATGGTGGAGGAAGAAAAAAGATAAAATAAGGGAGCGTTTTAAATGCGAAGTTGGGGTTGGTAGTGGGAAGAGGGATGGAAGAAAGAAGGGTACACAATGCATTGTTTTGCTCGTGGCCACACATGAATGGTGTCTAGAGATGTCACACGTGTCACGTGGCACGTGGGTGCTTTTTCTATTTCTGCAAGAGCATCATCAAATATAGGCACGTGCGTACCAAGTTTGCGTAGCTTTTTTCCAAGATTTAATGCCCCACCTGCCTTTCTATATAGCATACAGTGATATAGCACACCACAAAGGTTCCTCCTTTTATGTATTCCATTATTTCTCTCAACACTTTCAATAATACTTTCAATTACATCTTCACTTTAATTAATATATTATCAAATTCATTTTCAATTTACATGCATTATAATCTTTGATAACAAAATTAATATTTTATTATGAAATTAGAGAATTTAATGTCATTTGTTATAAATAAAATGTTATAGTTGGAAGATTTGTTATATCCTAAAAAAACCTGTATATATTAGGATTTTTAATTGATTTGTCAATAACATAAATAACAAATCTTGTTAGAAAGAGAATATATTGTAATTTTTATTAATTAATTAACCAAAAAATAATAATAAATGTTGAAACCTTAAAAGTAGACCGTCTTATAGATCATTTATGAAGTTTTGATAATAATAAACACTGAAATGTTTTATACTTAAATATTTTTATTTTATCTAAATATTTTTTTTTGTACGGTTGTTGAATACAATGGATTTATATACTATCTATTAGTTAGATCCAAGTTAGATATTTTATCATACCATGATTCGAACGATGTTAAATGTTAACTCCACCCATAAATGTTTTTGGGCAGGAGCAACTAATACAAGTTGCTACTAGCAAAATAGAATATACATTAGACCTTTGTTGAAAAGGACTCCTTATGAATTGTGGAAAATCAAAAAGATCAACATATCATATCATATTTCCATCCTTTTGGAATCCAATGTTCTATCCTCATTACTAAAGACAATCTAGGGAAGTTTGATTCCAAAAGTGATGAAGGAATTTTGCTTGAATATTCTGAAACATCTAAGGCCTATAGAGTTTACAACTCTAGAACGTCTATAGTTGAAGAAGCCATCTATGTAAGATTTAATGACCATGAACCTAATAAGAAATTATCAGAGAAAGAAAAATCTCTTGGTTTTTATATGCAAGAATTACATGTCAATTTACCAGCACCAGATGGGTTTCCCAGCTTATCAATCTATCTAGTTGAAGAAAGGGAGCCTAGTGGTAGGTATTCAACTCTGGTGAAGAATCATCCTGATGATGTTGTCATAGGAGATTCCAAAGAAGGAGTTACTAAAATATTAAAGACAAAGGATTAAACTGCCATGATCTCAGAAGTTAAACCCAGAAATGTTAATGACGCTTTATGAGAACTAAATTAGAGTTATGCAAGAAGAGCTAGATCAATTTGTGAAGAATGAAGTCTAGACGCTTGTCAGTCCCCAAAGAACAAAGTTGTCATAAGAGCAAAACTAATGGGTGTTTGGGAACAAGCTAAACGAACAAGGTAAGGTTGTAAGAAACAAGGCTAGGCTAATAACCATAGGATACTCACAACAAGAAGTTTTCAAGCCTCATCCATAATGAATTCAAGATGAGCATGATGAGAGAATTAAGATTTTTCTTAGGATTGTAAATAAAGGAAGCAAATAGTTTGACCTACATACATTTGAGGAAGTATGTAAAAGTGTTGCTAAAGTAGTTCAAGCGATTTCAAAGAGATGGGAAATCCAATGCATCAAATAACATCTCTTGGTCTAAAAAAGGAGTCTAATCCAATGGACAACACTATGTAAAGACAAATAATTGGATCCCTACTCTATCTTACAACATTTAGACCTGATATTATGTACAACGTCTGTTTGTGTGCTCGTTTTTAATTTGAACCAGAGGAAGTTCATTAACTATTGCTAAATGTATTTTGAGATATTTAAAAGGTATTAATAATATTGAATTGTGAAATAAAGGAAAAGAAAGTTTTCATTTGCACGGTTTTTATGATGTTGAATGTAGGTAAAATTGGCTCAATAAGGGGGTTGAAAGGAGTCTAAACTTAATTCACTTAATAAAAAACACAATCAATCACAAATTACAATAGACAAGTGATAGAGATGAGTATGCAAAGAGTTTTATAATGGTTAGCCCTAAATATTAAGGTTATGTTTAGTCCTTAAGCAACCTGCTTAATAGACTTTACTAACTCGAGTATTCGACACCTATCCAGGTAACAAGTAATTTTCACCTTTTCAGGTAACAAGTATTAAACACCTCTCTAGGAAACTAGTCTTAATCTCCCTCTGAGACCAAAACCTCTCAACAAGTGAGAAACGCTCTCAAACAGAGAGCAACAGTGAAAGCTCACAGGGTTATCTTCAAATAGTGAAGGATTTAAAAATATAAGGCTTACAGATGAACATAGTTTTATTCACACTTATTCATTTTAACCATAAATTATTGGAATGTAATAATAAATAAATCCATTTTTTAATTAATATTCTTCTAATTGGATTTATTTGGGACTTAATTATTATTTTTGATAATTTTTTATTTTTAACCCAAGGTGCTTCTTTCGGATCAAAATAGGGAACAAAATCTGTAACGAAGAATTAGAGAATTAGATTTGCAAATATCTCAAAAAAGGAATTGAATGCAAATTTCTGTCGGGATATTCTCTAAAAATCTTGCATTTAATTCCTCTGTAAAATCCTTCAAAAATTGAGAAAATATACTTTGAAGATATTATTCAAGAAAATCTTCTGCAATATCTCTCACATCAATGTGGGAATCAATGCACAAATCTGAAGAAAATTGGAAACAATATTTCTGGAAGAAATGCAAGAATAAAATCTTAGAATATTTGGGAATGAAGATATGTGTTTAATAATTTGAAATAGGAAAGAAAACATATGATAATTATAAAATAAAAAATAATAAGGCATATTTTTAATTTGATTTTATGCAAGGGAAAAAAGATTATAAAAGAGACTTCAGAGGAAGGAAAGATGATCTTTTGGGATCGCATTTCATACGAGTTTCATAGGGTTTTCTTAGTTTCTTTTCTTCTTTGTAATTCTTTTGTTTTGCCTCCGCATGGAAGGCTAAACCTTTTTTTGTTGATTCCTTTGTAATTTCCCATTGAGTTTTGAGATTTTTGTTAATAGAAGTTTCCTTTTTTTTTATTCTCTATAACAATTATTTAATCTCCTGGAAAGTCTTCCTTATCTTAAACTTTGGTTTCTTAGTTAGTTCGCATTGTTCTAATTAATTTCTGACACATGATTCAAGATAGAGGAGATAAGCATTCCCATGGAGTATACGCATGGAACAAAGTGGCCATTGATTAAACCAGTGGACATATGCTTTACTGGTGAGTTTTAGTTGAATAAGATTGGCGCATGTTCAATCTAGTTTAGAGAACTAGATTAATCTTTAGAGAACCTGTGAAGAATTCAAAGGTGGAAGAACTTGGGGATCAACCACTTTTTATTTGTTGTTTTAATCTCTTTTATATTTTTTTGCACAACTATCTCAACTCTTTTTTTATTATTATTGTTATTGCTAACTTTTATTACTTGCAGAGAGATTCTAAACAATGATTTACTGATTTCACTATTGGATTCGTTGGAAGACGACTTGGGGTTATTTGACCACAGTTATTGATCCTGCCGGTTGACCTGAGTGCAAGAGTCTTGCTACGTCAAAGGTTTCTCCTCCTGGATCGGCTTTGCACCACGTTAGCCTCTGCTCCTCACGCCTCAAATCCTCGCGAGAACCTGAAAAAGACAGAGTGGCGCCGCTGCGGCCGATCGCGCTCCGACGCTCAAGTCAGTGACGGAATCACCAAATACTATGAGAGAATCTCTCGACTCCAGGAACCGTGCGCAGTGAATCTCAGTGTACTGAAATATTCTAAAAGCGTACTGAAGTGTTCTGGAAAACGTACCTCAAAGTCTGTTAAGAGTTTCTTATATACCTGAGTACTTTCTCTCTCCTGACGGTTACACCTCTGGACATGTGGCTCGCATCCAACTGTACACGTGTCGCCATCTGGAGCCCCTTCTACTTGAGCGTCACCTCTACTCTTCAAGCTATTCGACTAAGTTACCCATACAAGGAGCAACTCGGTGCACAGCTTTCCTTGGAGCGCGATCCTTTAAGTGGCGAGTACGGGGTGTCACCATGCACACCTTCTCTGTGGTCTCGCCTGCCGCTATCACGATCTGCTTTACTTGCACATCATGCATGTTCTGGGAAACTGTTCCCTTGCCTCGACCTCTGGCCAGGGAATGATCATCTGATAACCTCGTCCTTCATACTTGTACCTCTTGAAAGCCTCAAGCAAGCCTTCCTGATCTTTCGGCGATGTGCCCCTGTTGGCGGTCTCTAACCACCTGATCTCCTATCACCCATGTATGGCGACTATGACGCAACTCTGGTGACCGCCGATTACACATACTAGAGATCGGAGAATGCCAAGCCAACAATTGGCGACCACACGGACTTCCCGATGTACCTCCCTTCTGTTAGCCAAGTGTCTCGTTCAACATGCCTATATTATCGCTTGCTGCCACGTCATCACTTCCGATTACCTGATCGGTACACAAGCCCCCCAATCTTAAGCTGCGACTTGTCCAGCGAAAAGAATAAGAGGTCACGTCATCGTCGATCTACGTGGCGCTGGTATGGATTTCCGTACGTTCGTACTCTCTGCCCTTTTGACGCTCCACCAACCCCCTTTTCAATCACACGACACGTGGCTTCATCAACGGTCGTTTTCAACTGCCGTTTGCGCTTCCTAAAACGTTCGAAAACCCTTAAACCCTTCGCGCTTTTCACTGTTCCATCATCTTTCTTCGTTCTCAAGCATTCCAAACGTGCTCTCTGCAAACCCCGAAACTCCTCGTCTCTCTCAATCTCCAACTTTCTTCAACATTCATCCGATCATAAAAAGGTAACCCTTTTACTCCTCCTATTGGTATTTGTTGCATTTTAATCGGTTTGCATCATCCATTATCTGTCTGAAGCATACGCTGTGGGCTGTATTTCTTTTTCTCGTAACCTAAGGTTTCGTCCTTGATAACGTCTATCCCAGCGAACCCTTATTCGTTCGTTCCATCTTCTTCGTCTTCAATCGAGTCATTCTCTACTAGCTTCATTTCATCCCTTTCTTTTTCCTTTGCAGTTCCTGCGATGGCTCACACGAAGTCCACCGCTAACCCTCCTTCTTCATCGCGAAACCTTCCGCCCAAAACTCGTAGGGTTGTCCCTGGGACAAATCCTCCATCAACACGCGACCCATCACGAGCCTCTGGTGCTCCCTCTACTCAGGCTGAGAGGTCTGCCTCTTCTCATGCCAATCTTACCCAGGCAACTCCACCACTCGCCGGAGGAGCCTCCCTTCCCCCGCAAGACTATAAGGAGCTCTATCCTTGGGCCACCCCGACCCTGCTGAAAGAGACCTCCTCGATAAACACTGAGTTGGGCGTGCACCGATTGAGGAAAGGAGATCAACCCGACCTTTCCTTCCACAAGGAGCACGATAGCAAAGTGGCCATGTTGCCCTGCCTCCCGGGTGAACCGATCTGTGCGGACGATAAGGGGAACAACGGCGAGTTGTTCTGCTTCATCTACACTACCTTGTTCAAGAAAGTGAAGCTTAGGCTTCCTTTTACTCGTTTTGAGAGAGAGCTACTGACCGAGCTCAACATCGCCCCTGCCCAGCTTCACCCCAACAGCTGGGCGTTCGTGAGGGCGTTCCAAATTCTTTGTGCGCACCTGTTGCTGCCGGCCTCAGTCGACGTCTTCCTCTTCTTGTTTGAGTCAAAGAATCCCGGAGATCGCCTCTGGGTCAGCTTGAACGGGATTGCTGGGAGATCAATCTTCTCAATCTTCCAGCAATCTTATAAAGACTGGAAAGGGAAGTTCGTTAAGGTGTGCCAGAATGAGCAAGACCCCTCACTGCTTGACGACTTCCCCTTGTACTGGGTAAACAAGGGGAACAAGGACTCCAAGGACAGCTTCAGGAGACCAAGAAGTCCTGACAACATGGGGGAGTTAGACAAAGATCTTTGTCTCTTCTGGAAAAGCGTGGTTGCCGTCAACATCACCTTCCCCACTGCCTCAATTATTCCCTACGAGTTCTTCGAGAGCCAACTCGCAATACACATAGGTTAGCCCCTACTCCAGCATCAAGTTTCTCACTTTGAGCTAACACTAGCTTAGCGTCTTCACCACTCTATTTTGGCATCCCATTATTCTGTGTTGACCTTGATCTTTCATCCATGTACTACTTGTGTCATCTCTGTATGAATGCACTTGCATGTTTGGCTTCTGCCTTGGTTGCTGATCTGTTTTTTTACCTTGTGCAGATAATATGTTGGGAAAAAGGAAACTGGCGGAATTGAGGGCGATCGCCCGATCCCACAAGCTCGTGGCGGGCTCCCAAGCTGTGCCCAACCCGGTGGTGGCGATCGTCGCTCCTCAAGGCAAAACTCCTCCCCGAGGTTCAACTTCTTCTGGGGTACAGCCCGCCCCAGAAAGGAAAAAACTAATCCTGAGGAGACCCAAAAGGAAAAACCCTCAGGTGGTGCAAGAGGAAGAAGATGATGAAGAAGTCACTGAGGATGGCCTCGTTACTAAGAGGACAAGGGTGGCCACCTCTACACCACCTGCACTCCCAACACCAACGCCGCCCTCACCACCAGCTCCATTACAACCAGTCCAAGCAACGCCCTTGGCCGCCGCGCCCCCAGTGGTCGAAAGCAGCGACCCAAACTTCATAGAGAACCCTCTAAGCGCCTCCACACCATTCGTATCTGTTGGAGAGGGTCCGCCTTCCACCACTTCTATTGTTGGGGCCACACTGGGAGAAGATGAGGGCGCTCAGGTCTCGCTGATACTCATAACAGAATCTCCGACCTTACCACCACGCCTAGAAGCCCCCCTCGCCCTGCAAACTCAAGAGGGTGGTGGTGAAAGTCAGCACCAAACCCCCCCAGCACCTCCAGCAACAACCTCAAGCCTCCTAACCTCCTTCGAAGAGATCTTGGGACCCTTCACAGCCCGACTGAAGATGATGGCGGAGGATCTTCCCTCGATTGTATCAAGAGCTGTGAAGGACTCACTCAAGAAGCTTCAAGAGGAGAACTCCGTGCTGAAGGAGTCAAACTTTATGGTAAGGGCTGAAGCTGAAAAGCTCACGTGCAACTTGCTAATGACTGAGCTGGAGCACTCAAGGCTGGAGGACGCCATGGATGCTGAGCTAAGGAGCACGCGCAAGGAAGTCTCCGACCTGCGCCAGAAACTGCACCTCCAAGTCCAAGAAAAGATCGACTTGGAAAGCAAACTGGTCCCTTATAGGCTCAAGGTGGCAGACTTGGAGGCTGCAAAAAAGGCGGATGCGACCAAGGTGGAAAACCTTGAGAAAAGATCAGCAGATCAGGAGGTTCTCCTTTGGAAGGTCGAAAAAGAAAGGGACGATGCTCTTGCTGAGCTCGCCGAAGCTCGAGAGGAGGCCAAAAAGATTGCTACAGAGTTGGCCCAAGCTAGGGACGAAGGCAAAAAGGCTACTGAAGAACTTGCTCGAGCTCGTGAGGAAACGGAAGAGCTAAAAAAGCAAACACACGAGCTCGAGGAAAGCGCTGCCCAAGTCCTCACCGCCGGGTTCAACGCCGCTCTGGAGCAAGTAACATGTCAATACCCTGAGCTCGACCTCTCCATGGTGTCGATCAACAACGAGGTGGTGGATGGGAAGATTGTACCCTCCGAAGACTAACTGCCTCCCTCCATCACCTTTTCCTTTTAAAAACTTTATCTGTAATCTTACTGCTTATGTAACTGTTTACATTTGTATGCAAACTCGAATTGCCACTTCTTATATAACTTCTACTGCTGAAACGTTGTTTTCTGATACTTCGCTTTAAGTGCCTCTTACTCGCTGTGTGGTTAATCAACATAACCGGTGAAACTTGCTTAAACGAATTAGCTCAGAGATACTTCGGGCTTAACCATTCACACACTGCTTTGAACTTGAGCAAACTGTTAATCTTATAACAATTTATCGAACTGTTAACTCAAAGTAAAACTTAAGCAACAACTCTTAAGCGATGACATTTAATATAACTTGCAGACTTAAGGCAACAAACCTTAGCATAAAATCACTCGCTAGGCAGCAGGCTTTAACTCAAATTGGTATTAAAATACAGTTTACCTGATCTGCCAAGCGAAACGACCCCTTACTCCTGTCATCGCCTGAAACTCTTCTGATCGCCGTACCTGAACTCGTTCAAGACGAGGAGGATTTTGTCTATCTTCACTCCGCCTGCAAGCGTGGAAGTTTTATCTGGTCTTACTGGGTCAATATTGATGTTTCACTTAAAGGGGAAAAGGCGTTTTCCTTCCCTTCCCACCGTTTAAGGTCACAAACACCCCTGACTTTTTAGTTCATCTTGCCTGAACTCACTCTGAGGTGAGAAGGACTTTTTCTGGTGCCTTAGCTTGCCTTGAGTGTACATCTCCTCCCCCCTGGACGCGCTGAGGACTTTTAATCTTGCCTCTATCTGCTTGTGTAGAGAGGTCTTTCAATCTGTTCTTGCCTGCACTCGCTCAAAGGCGAGGAGGACTTCTTCTGTTCTCGCCTGCACTCGCTCAAAGGCGAGGAGGACTTCTTCTGTTCTCGCCTGCACTCGCTCAAAGTCGAGGAGGACTTTTTCTCTTTCTCGCCTGCACTCGCTCAAAGGCGAGGAGGACTTTTTCTCTTTCTCGCCTGCACTCGCTCAAAGGTGAGGAGGACTTTTTCTCTTCTTGCCTCAGGACGCACGAGAGCGTTGAGGTCTTTAGTTATCACTGGTGCCTCCGATCGCCGAAAGACGATGAGGACTTTAAAACTTTCAACTGATGCCGCCAAACGTCGAAAAACGATGGGGACTTTAAAACTTTAACTGATGCCGCCAATCGCCGAAAAACGATGGGGACTTTAAAACTTTTAACTGATGCCGCCAATCGCCGAAAAATGATGAGGACTTTAAAACTTTCAACTGATGCCGCCAATCGCCGAAAAACGATGGGGACTTTTAAAACTTTTAACTGATGCCGCTAATCGCCGAAAGACGATGGGGACTTAAAACTTTTAACTGGTGCCGCCAATCGCCGAAAGACGATGGGGACTTAAAACTTTTAACTGGTGCCGCCAATCGCCGAAAAACGATCAAAACCACAAGCATGCAATCTTAGAAACTTTAAACTTTGAAAACTCTTCTTTATTGGGTGGCCTCATTAAAAACCCTCCTTAGGGGAAAAAGAGTGCCCCCTTCAAACTGTTTTAACAGAAAGCATGTAAATCTCTTCATGTTCGTTTTTACTTACAAAGCTTTAACTGTAATATAATTTGAGATGTGTGGCGTTCCAGGTGCGAGGAATCGCCCCTCCTTCTAACGTCTCTAAGCGGTAGGCGCCGTTCCCGAGCACCTTGGTTATTCTGAACTGTCCCGTCCACTTAGGCGATAACTTGTTCTCCATCTCGTACTGATGGGCCTTCCTCATCACCAGGTTGCCCTCTCTAAACTGCCTTGGCATTACCTTAGAGTTATACCTTCGCTCAATCCTCCTTTTTACTGCCTCGGCCTTTACTCTTGCCTCCTCCCTGACCTCATCCAGTAAATCCAGATTCAATCTTCTTTCTTTGTTCGAGTCTTCCGCCACAAAGTTCTGGAATCTCGGCGGGCTTTCCTGGATTTCAACTGGAATCATCGCATCACATCCATAAACCAAACTAAACGGGGTCTCGTTGGTTCCTGACTGCTCAGTGGTATGGTACGCCCAAACTATGCGGGGTACCTCTTCAGCCCACGATCCCTTAGCTTTCTCCAGTCTTCTCTTTAAACCTCTCAGCAACACCCGATTGGCAGACTCTACTTGGCCATTTGTCTGTGGGTGCTCGACAGATGCAAACACCTGCTGAATTCCCACCTCTTCGCATAGCTTCTTCAACAGGTGACTTGCAAACTGAGTTCCGTTGTCCGACACCAGACGTTTAGGCACACCAAACCGGCACACAAGGTTCTTCCACACAAAGCCTTCGATCTTATGTGAGGTGATCTGGGCTACTGGCTCCGCTTCGATCCACTTGGTGAAATATTCAATCGCGACCACCAAGTACTTCATCTGCCTGACCGCCAAAAGGAAAGGTCCCAGAATGTCAATTCCCCAAGTATGAAACGGCCAAGGGCTGTAAATTGACTTCAGCTCTTCTGGCGGCGCCTTGTGCCAATCGACGTACATTGCTTGCAACATTGTGCATACTTCTTGCAGTCCTCCCTCATCGTTGGCCAGTAGTAACCTGCACGGAGAGCTCTTGCAGCCAAAGCTCGACCCCCGATGTGACTCCCACATATACCTTCATGGAGCTCGGCCATAATTCTTGTACACTTTTCTCCGTGCACAAATTCTAGGAGTGGGTGTGTAAACCCAAACCTGTACAGCTCGCCGTCGATCATGGTGAACTTGCTAGAGTTCTTCTTTATCCTCTTAGCCTCTGTCGGATCCAGCGGGAGGACGCCCTCTGCTAGGCAACGCTGGTATTGCGTTATCCGTGTGTCTGGCCTATGCGTAGCGCAGACCTGCGCCACGTTCACCCTCTCCCCTCGACATGCTCTTATTCTCGGTGATCTCAAGGTCTCCTGGGTCAAGGACCTGTGACTCCTCGCCGCTTTCTCCGTCGACTTGCTTATCTGAAGAACCTGGTGGTCTGCCACAAACGCCCTGGGTGTCTTCAGAGTTTCTTGAATAACTGTCCTCTGCCTACCCCCCTTGCCGGAGCTGGCGAGCTTGGCTAGCAAGTCAGCTCGGGCATTTTGCTCTCTGGGTACATGCATCACTTCAAACGAGGCAAAGGAACCCTTCAACTCCTGCACATACTCCAAGTAGGCCGCCATTTGTGGATCCTTGGCCTGGAACTCGCCTGTTACTTGTCCCGTGACCAACAATGAGTCACTCTTGGCCATCAACACCCTAGCCCCCATCTCCTTAGCCAACAAGATGCCGGTGATCAACGCCTCATATTTTGCTTGATTGTTGCTAGCTTTAAAAACAAACCTCAGGGACTGTTCTATCAGCACGCCGTTGGGCCCTTCTAGAATGACTCCAGCACCGCTACCCTGCTGGTTAGACGATCCGTCCACCGAAAGTACCCAACGAAAGTCGTCCCCTTCAACTCGCGCTGCTTCCGACGAGAGCTCGACCACAAAATCAGCAAAAATCTGCCCCTTGATCGGTCCTCGGGGCTCGTATTTGATGTCGAACTCCGACAGCTCCACTGCCCACTTCACCATTCTCCCAGCTACATCAGGCTTCTTGAAGACTTTCTGGATGGGCAAGTCGGTCATCACCAACACCGTAAAGCTGTGAAAATAGTGGCGCAACCTCCTCGCCGAGAATACGACTGCCAGTGTAGCTTTCTGCAAGGCCTGATACCTTACTTTTGGGCCTTGTAACACCTTGCTAACGAAGTAGATAGGTTACTGAGCCTGGTCTTGATCTTGGGCGAGCACCGCACTCACCGCCCTCTATGTTACAGCAAAATACAACCTGAGAGGGGTTCCTACCAAAGGTTTGAACAAAACCGGCGGGCTCGCCAGGTACTCTTTAAGCTTCACGAAAGCTTCTTCGCACTTCTTCGACCAGACAAACTTATTGTTTCGCCTCAAGCATTGGAAATACGGATGACCTTTCTCTCCACTAGCTGATACGAAACGAGATAGGGCGGCCATCCGACCTGTAAGCTGTTGCACCTCCTTCACGGTAGCCGGGCTTCTCATCGCCAAGATGGCAGCACACTTATCAGGATTTGCTTCAATTCCTCTTTCAGTTAAGAGGAAACCCAAGAACTTCCCTGCCTCTACGCCAAAAATGCATTTTTCAGGATTCAGCTTCAATCTGTACTTGGCGATAGTGGTAAACAACTCCTCCAGATCTGAGATGTGCTTGCTTTTTTCCAGCGAAGTCACGACCATATCATCTACGTACGCTTGCACATTCCTTCCCAACATCGGTGCAAGGACCTTATCCATCAACCTTTGGTACGTGGCCCCCGCATTCTTCAGCCCGAAGGGCATCACCTTGTAGCAGTAGCACGATCTCTCAGTCATGAAGGCGGTCTTCTCTTCATCCATGGGATGCATCTTTATCTGGTTGTACCCTGAGAAGGCGTCCAGAAAACTCAGCAACTTGCACCCTGCTGCGCTGTCGACCAGGGCATCTATGCTTGGCAAAGGGTATGAATCCTTTGGACAAGCCTTGTTTAGGTCCGTGAAGTCGACGCACATGCGCCACTTCCCGTTGCTCTTCTTTACCAGCACGACATTAGCTAACCACTCAGGGTACTGGACCTCCCTGATATGGCCTGCGACGAGGAGCTTTTGCGTTTCATCCCTAATCGCCTGTCTCCTCTCCTCATTAAACTTTCTTCCTCTCTGCCGCACTGGTCTGACCCGTGTGTCCATTGCCAAATGGTGACACAAGAAATCGGGGTCGATTCCCGGCATGTCTAAAGCAAACCATGCAAAAGCATCCAGATGCCTTTCTATCACCTTGGCGATCTGGTTTGGAGCTCACCTTCCAAAGATCTTCCCAACTTGAAGATCTTGCCCCCGATCTCC
Organism: Phaseolus vulgaris; assembly: GCF_000499845.2. Classification (NCBI taxonomy): domain Eukaryota; kingdom Viridiplantae; phylum Streptophyta; class Magnoliopsida; order Fabales; family Fabaceae; genus Phaseolus; species Phaseolus vulgaris. The sequence goes on from NC_023754.2 coordinate 569,051, forward strand.
CTCTCGAGCCACTCCTCGACGGGTTTGGGCCTGGTTTCACTGGCGATCACCACCCTGGCGATTCCCGACTCCCTAGCTTCCTCTGGGCGGTTTCTCGCTTCTTCTTCCCGTCCGGCGCTCTTTCCCTCAACCTCAGCGTCTACCATGATGACATCGCCTTCGGCGGTCACTTCCATCGCCGCATCAACAACTCGCCCTTCTGTTGGCCTGGGCTTCACATCGGGAGGCGGCGTCGTGGTGATGTAACTCACCGACCTCTTATTCTTGAGGCTATTTTCGTAGCACTTCTTTGCCTCCTTTTGGTCAGATCTTATGGTGATCACCACTCCCTCCATTGATGGCAACTTAACCTTCATGTGCCTGGTTGAGGGCACAACTCCTATTCTGTTGAGGGTCGGCCTTCCCAACAGAATGTTATACGCCGAGGGGGCATTCACGACGAGGTACTTGATTTTCTCCGTCCTCGAGGCCACCTCGTTTGTGAACGTAGTTCTCAACTCAATGTACCCCCTGACCTCCACCTGGTCGCTAGCGAACCCATATAAGCATCCTCCATAGGGCCTTAACTGGTAAAGGGGTAGTTGTAGTTTGGTGAAAGTCGGCCAGAACATCACATCTGCCGAGCTTCCTTGGTCCACCAGTACCCGGTGGACCTTCCTTCCCGCCGTGACTAGCGAGACGACTATGGGATCGTTGTCATGAGGCACAACGTCCCTGAGATCCTCCTTTTTGAACGTAATGTCCACATATGGCGAGTGATCTTCGAACACATCTACTGCCATCACACACCTTGCATACTTCTTCCTCTGTGACGCAGTACATCCACCACCTGAGAAACCTCCAGCGATGGTGTGGATCTCGCCATGAGTGGGCATCTCATGCTGCTGGCCCTCACTGCTCGCCGACTGAGAGCTCGACGCCTGCCCCGTCCTCTTGTCTAGCAAGTAGTCATTCAAGAAGCCACTCTTGACCAAATCGTCGAGCTGATAACCCAGGGCCAAACACGAATCAAGGGTGTGACCAAAACTTTGGTGGAATTCGCACCATGCATTCGGTTTTGGTCCTAACACCTTGTCGCCAACTTTCTCAGGCGCCTTAAGCCTGACAGCTATGTTGGGAATGGCGATCAGGTCCGCCAACCCCATGACAAACTTGTACCTTGGCGGGCGATTGAATTCCCTAGGGCGCCCTGGGCCCCTTCCCTTGTTTTTCTTTGGATCGTAAGGATGGCGAGTCCTTTGATCCTTCTTAGCCGCCGCCGTCTCTAGCACCCTCTGCGGCTGGATTCTAGTCTGGGCCTGTGGCCTAGCAGGAGCCACGCTCCCTCTCTTTTCGGCGACTTCACTCTCGTCGGCGATGTGGGCCACAACAAGTCGCCTAACCTCAGCAAACGTGGTGGGGTGGCCCCTAATTAGCGCCTCGCAAAAAGGTCCGGGCAGTACGCCCTTTTTGAAGGCGTATACCAACATCTCCTCGTCCTTAGCAGGCGAGCGGACCATCTGCGCTCCAAAACGATTCAGATAGTCCCTGAGGGACTTTCCCTGGTACTGCCTCACGTCGAATAGGTCATAAGACACCCTAGGTGGCGCCTTGTTCACGATGTACTGGTCGACGAACAGCTTTGAGAACTACTGGAAATTGGTTATGTGACCTGTAGGCAGGCTCACGAACCATTCCACCGCCGTTCTCTGGAGCGTGCTCATAAACATCTTGCAATAGACAGCATCTGAGCCTCCTGACAGCATCATCTGCGTGTGGAACGCAGTGAGATGTGCTTCAGGATCCTCCACGCCGGTGAAAGAAGCTTTCACAGGTACCACGCTCGCAGGGATCGGCGTGTCCGTGATCGCCCGAGCGAATGGCATCGGAAAAACGCGCGGTGGCGACGACGGTGCAACTTCCTCAACAGTCGCGCGGCCTCTCTGCTCGTGAAGAGCTTGACGCAATTCCTCAGTGACCTTGCTGAGCTCTTCATTTCTGGCCTGAGAGGCGACCAGGTCTTCATGCATCTTCGCATGCTCTATGCGCGATGCCTCCACATTTGCCTGCAACGCACGCATGATTTCCATCATTTGCGTCATGGTCATGGCGCCTTCTGCAGCAGCTGGCACAACGGGACTTGAACGCGTACTTCTCATCTTTCTCATGAAAAATCAACAAATTAAGCTTCAGCGACCAAAACCTTCACCAGCGGAACGATCAATCCAGCAATCAATCGGTCAAAACCTCTTAAACTCCAAAGAACTTCCAAGAACGCAACCACAACAACACGAGATTGCTTCGGACGCCAAAACCTTCACAGAAACTTGCAATCTCAACACAAACCTACCGCTTCTCCAGTGAAACTCCCGATTCGCCGATCAGAAACTCGAACGAACTGCAGAAACCTCGAGTTACCGATTGAAACTCGCACAAACGTTGAAAAACTTCAAACTACCGATCGTAAACCCAAACAAACGGTGGAAACTTCAAACTACCGATTGAAAACTCAAACAAACGGTGGAAAACGCCGAAAATGGTTGCACCAGCACACAACCACACAAGAACCGCAGAAACTTCTAGAACTTCGCTGTGGATGGGAAACACGTTTTACATGGCCCCACGGTGGGTGCCTGATGATCCTGCCGGTTGACGTGAGTGCAAGAGTCTTGCTACGTCAAAGGTTTCTCCTCCTGGATCGGCTTTGCACCACGTTAGCCTCTGCTCCTCACGCCTCAAATCCTCGCGAGAACCTGAAAAAGACAGAGTGGCGCCGCTGCGGCCGATCGCGCTCCGACGCTCAAGTCAGTGACGGAATCACCAAATACTATGAGAGAATCTCTCGACTCCAGGAACCGTGCGCAGTGAATCTCAGTGTACTGAAATACTCTAAAAGCGTACTGAAGTGTTCTGGAAAACGTACCTCAAAGTCTGTTAAGAGTTCCTTATATACCTGAGCACTTTCTCTCTCCTGACGGTTACACCTCTGGACACGTGGCTCGCATCCAACTGTACACGTGTCGCCATCTGGAGCCCCTTCTACTTGAGCGTCACCTCTACTCTTCAAGCTATTCGACTAAGTTACCCATACAAAGAGCAACTCGGTGCACAACTTTCCTTGGAGCGCGATCCTTTAAGTGGCGAGTACGGGGTGTCACCATGCACACCTTCTCTGTGGTCTCGCCTGCCGCTATCACGATCTGCTTTACTTGCACATCATGCATGTTCTAGGAAATTGTTCCCTTGCCTCGACCTCTGGCCAGGGAATGATCATCTGATAACCTCGTCCTTCATACTTGTACCTCTTGAAAGCCTCAAGCAAGCCTTCCTGATCTTTCGGCGATGTGCCCCTGTTGGCGGTCTTTAACCACCTGATCTCCTATCACCCATGTATGGCGACTACGACGCAACTCTAGTGACCACCGATTACACATACTAGAGATTGGAGAACGCCAAGCCAACAATTGGCGACCACACGGACTTCCCGATGTACCTCCCTTCTGTCAGCCAAGTGTCTCGTTCAACACGCCTATATTATCGCTTACTGCCACGTCATCACTTCCGATTACCTGATCGGTACAGTTATACTATCATCTCACTAGCGTTAGAAAGGTCTACGCTGGATGCATTTTAATTTGACAACAAAACGAAAATTATCACTCACTCCCTAAACAATGAGTGCTCTAAACACCAGATATACAAAATTCTCTCAAAAAGACTACACACACTAAGAATATTAATGCGATATGTAAGCTTTGAATCTTGTTTCACGTAATTGTGAATTATCTTCTTCACCTACAAGAACTTTATACAGTCTTCAGAGTGTGATCGTTGAAGTTTTGATTCTTCTCTTTGATCACATGATCGTTGGATGTTGGATATGGAAATTCTTTAATTTGATTGATCCTTTTGCCTCTTAGAGTTTAAATATAGTTTCCATTGTCTCTGTCTTTAATCCAAATATGGACGTTGATTCTTAAATGTTGTAATCTTAGTTATCCTTCATTCACATGCATTGTTCATCATCTTCTTCTCGTCAAACGCTAAATATGAGAACTTTTGGTTTGATTATATTTTGTACGTCTCTGAGCGTGAGACAATTTGAATTGTTTCATTTGTGATCTTTGATGTGAACATTTAACCCTTTATTGCTTTGTGACTTAATCTTCAACTTAATATGTTATCTTTCATCTATGTAAATGTAGTAGAAATTTATATGGAAACATTTGCGCGACAATATAAGTGTCTTTGTAATATGATCCTCTTTCTTTAACTTGTGGTTGTTGTGAAAGTTGAAAGATAAAACTAGTAATATTGGAATCATGTTATGCACTTCTTCATATTGAATTTCTTGTATTCTAGCATCAGACGCTAAATACGTCTTTGACACATGATTGCTTCTGGAATAAATTTGTTGTATGTGCTTCTTCTAAGAAAAGAATAAATGACGCTTTAATGCTTGATTGCACGAATATTGTTCATTAACTTCATGGATTCCTTAATCAGACCCTGAGTATGGAAACTCTGGATATTGACTTGTATGTGTCTTTATGTTCCTAAAATACATTTAGAAACTCTCAGTGAATATCAACAATTAATCAAATCTTTATATTAAGGCATAAGTATTGCTAAAAAAATATCTTCTAATATATCTTAATTATCAATAATTAAGTACAAATAGATTTAATTTAGTTTATATTATAATTAGGGAATTCTTTTAATATAATCAATAATATACTTTGTTTTCTAAAATCTTTCTTGTACATGATTGAATTTGATCAATAAATTACAGTTGTATTTTATTCTAAATGCATTTTCAAAAAGCTTCTAAGATTGTATAAGTTTTAATCAGTGATAACAATCAAGCTTAATTAGAGTTGAATATACAAAGCATATTTTTGAAATCCATTGAATATTAAAGTCAATTATCATTTAAACACATGAAAATTACTGAAACAATATCTTTTATATTTTTTATTTGTCTAGTCCTTTTATTTTAGGATTTTAACAATAAACACACTTTCAAATAGTTTCCAACTTAACACAAGATTTAAAAGTTGGAGTATAATCAAATTTTAACTTGGATTTAATTCTTTAAAATGTTTTTCAAAAAATCTTTTAATGCAGTGAATATGTGTGCTTTGTTTTTCAAAAACTTTCCAATTGAAACACTATTTATTAAAATATATATATATATATAATTAATACACTCGTTTTGATTAAATATTTAATTTATATGAACTAATCATATCAAAACAATTTTAGAAAATATTTCAGGAATAATTATAGAATGTAAATATTGAGTTTGGAAATTTTTCCGTTATTTGATCGTGCAGTGCATTTCAAAAGTGTGATTGTATATCAAATTCAAACTGCATTATTGTCGTCTGATGCATTGCATTTCAATCATCTTCTGATGTATTCAATGTTCGACTATGTATGGGACTTTGTCCAGCTTGTTCTTCTGATTATGTTATTTGCCAGATGCTTCTCTATTGAAGTGTGAGCTTTGTAGTGTTTCATATTGTCTAACACTTTCATATGTTGGCAACTTCTATCACACTTCCTTGAACAACATCTTAACACTTTTGGCCTAGTTTACCACGTTCATTCTTCACTTTGGATCTTATGATCTTCTAATATGTTCAGTCAACCCATAATGTCTAATGAATCTTCACACTTAGTAGTTTTGTTAGATATCTTAACACATCTTATAGTTTTTGTTATCATTAAAAGATATAAAATCTTATATCAAGAGATCGTCTAGAGGATGTAGAATCGTATAACATTGACTAGACTGTCTATTGACTTAACAATCTTCCCTTATTTGATGATGACAAAAACTACAAGTTATCATAGATATTTTCACAGCAGATAAATACTTTCAGTTTAAATATGACATGGAAACATATCAGCAAAAGAAAATAATGTAAATGTGTGCAATGAATGTATGCAGTTAAATTGGTATATCTATTTAAAACTTTTCTTATATTCTCCTCATTTTTTACATCACCAAAAAGATTTCACAAAAAGAAGTCGTCATTGTTGCTAGGGGTTTTAACATCTCAAAGAATATGATTCTACTGATGTGAAGAGTTGTTCAGGATTTTGATTTTTTCTTTCATATCCTATAGGTGTTATTAGACAATCTTTTCTTTGTCTCCGATAATGTTGGGCATGTTGACAAATTTTGTATATCGTATAGAAAATTTCAAAACATCATCCACTAACTAAAGACTCATTCAATTTGTAATACTTGATCAATTATGTGTTGATTTTTGTTAAACAATTTCTATTCAATCCTTGCAGCTTTTACTGATGCTTGTTGAGAGTTGTCTCATATTTTTCAGGAGAAGAAATTTATGTTATCAAACTTAGATTGTCTACCTCCTTAAATTGTGTACTCGATTTAGTATTGAGAACATCTTTATCAAAAGTTGAAGGAACTTATTTTTCTTGCTGAACAAGTAGGGTCAATCCATATGGGTTAGTCTAGGAATTTCTTTAGATCTTTTAAACAAAAGAGGGAGAAGACTCCTTAAGCATTTTGAAGTTCAAGACAAGAAGGCGAGGACATCTCATATCTAATTGAATCTTGTACTTAATGACCAACGACATCTCCATGGATGTAACTTACATATGATTCCTCAGAAGTTGCTGAATCATTATACTTACAATTTTTCACAAATCCATGATATCTAATAGTATCTTTTCTTTTCAAAGCAACTCTTCCAACATTGGATCCTCTTGGAAGATTTTTTTAATCCTTCTTTAGTGAAACTTTAGCATTTCAATGTGTGGTAACTCTAGAGTCTCTACAACTATCTCTTATCGCAACGTTGATACTCTCCAGAGGTATAAACATTTCAATTTGTATCGAGAGAATCGGCCACATGGTCATCTAACACATGAGCAAAATACATTTCATACATTTCTCCTCTTCAGTATTCTAAGAGATGTAGATGTCTTTTCCCTCTTAAGCATATATAAAAAGTTTCTTCTCTATTCATGTTTGTCTCTAGTAACTGATGGATCATCTAATGATTCATTCTTGATAAGGGAAACAACATATATGATTTACTAAGGTTTTATGGATGTTATCCATTGCTTTTCCTATTCTCTTCAACAGCCTTCCATACTTGTATGTTTTTGTACAAGTGTGCCAGTTGCACAATAAACATCTTTCCTCATAAGATAAAAATAGTTGGGAACCCTTTTGCAGTTGATTGCTTTAGGGATGTTCGCCTGATCAATGATCTTCTATTTACCCAAAACCATAGAGACAATGTTTTTCTCCTATACCATAGTTGTAGAATATCTTGACCAATATGAGTATATGGTTTGAGTTTTAAGAGCCCTCAGATGTAACGTTCAAGATTCAAAAATCAAAAACATATTTTAACAATTTATTTCAAAGCATGCTAATGTTTCATATTGGACAACGATATTAAAAAGATTGTAGCACATATTTTTCTTTCAAACGTGAAAGACTAAGAACTTCTGAAAAGAGGACAGTCTTGATCCAAATGCTCAAATAATTTTTAATCAAATATTCAAACAGAGCATAATCAGGTATTCATGAAACAAATACTCACTAATCAAGCATGTAAGAAATTTGACTTAAAAACAAAATGAGAGTTGTGATCTTTTCCCGATACATCAAATTTTAACTAACTATCATTATTACCATCTACAAATTTCTTGTTACTTAAGTGCATATGTAACTTGGATCGTCTAATGCATAATATACACTATTAGAATAACAAACTTAATTGGTTGTATGGGTGGGCATAACCTTCATTTGCTCTAAGCATAAACTCATATATTATTCCTTTCGCCCAAACATAATATAACAATAACATATTGTACTGTAAGCAAATGCGGAATAAAGCAAGTAGATAACAAAGTTGCGTAGATATTAAATCAAGCTACTTCCTTTTATTATTGTTCTTTTAAGATTTTAACAATTTAGACAAATCATATTAGAGCAGTCTCTCATTCTCCCTGAAGTTCTTTTCTATGAGTTTCTTCCCCAAGTTATGTTTTCCTTGATATCTTCATTTTCTAAGTTAAGTTATTTTCTTCTTTTTACTTTCTCCACTTTTGTCATTGCAAAAAGCGTTAATGCAAGAAGATCAAGGAAATTTTTGGACAAGGTTGTAGATTGAGAATAGTAGATTTGTAAAGTCTGGGAAGGGTTTTGTAAAGGGAATCACTCAGACAAGAATTTAATCTCAAGATAGGGGAGATCATGTCAAAGGTTTCTTTCTAAAAAGGGTTGAGATTTCAGATGGAAATCTAAGGTATTTTTCTTAATGTTTTTCTTAAACTAGAAGATGTAAGGGTTTATGTTAAGGTGAGATGCTTATGTTAGAATATGTTGCCTCAAACAAGAGGGGGGTGAATTGTTTATGAAAGATTTTCGAAAACTTTGAAGGTATAATGAAAGTCAATGAAGAATCACAAATAAAGAAACTAAGGAAAGCAATGCACAAAGTTGTTTGAGTTGATTTCCAAAAAATCAACCGATTGTTTTTGCGATTCAACCGGTTGTTTTTATCAGCAGTTAATAAAAACAACTTAAAACATATAAATGTGAGATCAGGGAAAGAGAGAGTCATACAAACAGATTTATACTGGTTCACTCTTACACCAAGAGCTACATCCAGTCCCCAGAAACCACTGGGTAATCCACTATGCAATCAAAACTAGATTACAAACACCACACACCAAAGTAGTGACCCTGAACCCCTCAAGAAACACACTACCTTTGGCAAACCACACCAAGAGTGTTGATCTTGAACACCTCAAGAACACATAACACTCTTTGGCAACACAACACCAGAAATACAGTAATCAATGAATAAGGGAATAGAATACACCTAGGTATTACAAAACTTAAAGTTCAAAATTACAACCCAATCCTATTCCACACACTTAAGAATGATCCAAAGCTCTTTCAAATCTTGGAAAAACTGTTTTTGATAAACTCTTTTTCTTACTCCAAGATTAGAAGCATAAAACCACCTTTATATAGACCAACCAAGTGATAAAAAATAGTTAATAAAGGAGCCAAGGTAGTTAGAATCATTTAAACATATTAAAACCACTTAACAAAATTTTGTTAAGGTTTTCAGAAAAACAATTGATTGTTTTGTCAAAACAATCGATTGAATTGACTTGACAGCAAAGTCAAGCTTTTCAAAACCTTTTCAAAAACTACTAAGGTAAAACAACCTGTTGTTTCGAAATTTCAACCTGTTGAAATTTCAACAGCATTTTAGAAAACTCATCTTTTCAAAAGGTTAAAGATTCAAATGAACTTGGATCATCTCAAGGAGTGAATTAACAAGTTTCAAACAACTAAACAACACACACCCAACAAGGTCTTCAAGCTTTCCTCTTGGTTTGGAGACATCAAAGCATCTTGTTCAACAATCTCCCCCTATTTGATGAAGACAAATCCCTGGTTTGTTTGTGTTGTTGTTTTTGAATATGAAAGGTCCTGCAAAACATAATTTGTGAATATACAAAGCAAGTATACTAGCAGGATACCAAGACACACAAAACCAATTTTCTGCATAAGCCTTTAAGCAAAAAAACCAGTCAAATAACTATAAAAATCAGTACCAAAATTAGACTTGTGTGCAACAAAACTATGATGAATAAGAACATGCCAACAACAGAATTTAAACCATGATAAAACCAGATAACACTAGAGTGTAGCAGCAACAATACGACACATAAAACCACACCATTCTCCCCCTATTTGTCTTCACAAATAGAATGAAAGAAGGGATAAAAGCAGAATAACATGTTTGCATCAGTGTTTTCCAGCATTGAAAACCAGCATATAGGAGTAACATAATAAACCAGAAAACCAGTGTGTGTAGTAGCACCATTGCAGCAACAAATCTTTGATACCATATCAGAAGTGCAGCAAAATCTATGGTATATCAGAGCTATGACAACAGCAGGATCAAAGTACCATAGACCCCAGAAATTTCAGCAAGGAGACCACAGTTTCTCCCCCTATCTTTTCTTCATCTAGCAATTCAAGTTGGTCAGATGATTGCTCAAGAGGTGGATTTGGTAGAAATATTCGTTCTTCTGTTAAGAGCAAACCTTCCAGACGTTCCAAAGATACATTCATAAATATTCATCAACCCCATGACCACCAATGTGGTTGCCATTCATAAAAAGCTTTGAATTTCAAGGAAAACAAAGAATATATCTCTTTATCATCTAATTCAGAGGCACAAAGAATACATATTTGACTCATAATGGGTTATGAAAGAAAAGAAACAACTGTAATCATGCATAAGAAATCATAATAACTTTATTCAAATGTGTCAGAGGTAAAACAATAGTTTGTTTTGTGAAAACAATCAGTTGTTTTTCTGGGACAACAAGAAAATGTTATTTTTCAAAGCTATATCGGTATGGGCGAGACCGACACGTGGCCTCCCTGACCAAGACCCACTTGGCTGCCCGAGACCCGGTCTACCTGACCGAGACCAGGGGAATCTGGCTGAGTCCTGAGAGTCTTGGTCGAGGCGACCGAGACCTAAGAGACGTAGCCGAAGCCAGGTAAGCTTGGTCGAGACGAGTAGAACCACCACGGCCGGCCGACCGACCCATACTACCGTTAACGCTCAAACCAAGGTCAGTGAAGCTAATCCGATATTAAGAATTAGGTAATACAACCCTAAGCGAGATCCACTCCGGTAATTGGCCCAATAAGGTAAGCCCATTAGAATAATATAAATAGCACACATCCCAAGGAGAAAGGTACATCATTTATTATTGTTCACCTACCAGAGTACTGATCACCCGCTTTACTGACTTGAGCGTCGGAGTGCCTTCGCAGGTACCCCCACCATCCAGTGTTCACCCGAGACCGAGTGTCGAAGGAGAAGCAGGAGGACGAGAAGAACCCCAGTTCACCACCCAACAACCTGACCGACCGAAGGAAGGAGAAGAAGACTTCAATAGTTCTACAGGTCCCATCTCCCTAGTAGGAACAATTGGCGCCCACTGTGGGGTCGAGAGAAACTAGCTGAAGGAAAAAAGTAGATTGTCTCAACCAGAAGCATGGAGAGAATGACTGAAGCCGACTAGACGATGCTGCTGCTGTCTCTCCAGAGAGAGGGAGGACCTTCTGTCATACCGACGAACGTTATCGGCAAGTCTTACACCTCTCCCCCCAGCCTAGACATGCCCGAGGGGACGAGAGGCCGACCCCCTCCCTGAGAAACCAAGATGGACGACTAGTCATGCCTGATCAGGTCCGCCCGGACGACCGTGACAGCCGATTCGACCCACCGACATCCTTTTACCAACACCATCATCGAAGTCCCACTGCCTGAGAAGTGGAAGGGTTTCAACCGAGACCGATATGACGAGTCTACCGACCCGGATGAGCATATGGACGCATACACCACCATATGAGTCTCTACACCTCGGATGACGCTGTGTTATGCCGAGTGTTTCCCACATCCTTGAAGGGAGCAGCCCTCAGTTGGTTCACCAAGCTCTCACCCAACTCCATCAACAGCTTTGCCACACTCGTAACAAAGTTTGAGACCCAGTTCGCGACCAGCCGACCGCACCACCTAACCTCCATCGCCCTGGTAGGCATCCGCCAGGAGAAGGGAGAATCTGGAATCTGAGCCCGGACGTTGCCATGCACCACATGCTGATAGCCCTACGTCCAGGGCCCTGTCGACAACCTGTGCATGCAGCCGGCCGACAACCTGGACGAGTTGAGGAAGAGAGCCGCTAAGTACATGCAGCTGGAAGAGCTCAGAGAGTTCCGTAACCAGGCTTGCGCCGATGCCAGCGGAGAGAAAAACAAAGAGGAGAAGGACCGCCATGGGCGGCCGAATCAAAGAAATGACTGACATCGAGACAATCAGGATTGGCCAATCCGGTTCTCGAGGTACACATCCCTGACGACCGACAGGGGGAGGATTCTGGACGAGGCCCTCAGCGCCGAGTTAATCCCTCCCCCAAGGAAAGTGGCCAGCCCAAGCAATGCCGACCGAAGGAAACAGTGTCGATACCACCAAAATACCGGACACTCGACTGAGGAGTGTCAGGCCCTAAAGGATAAGATCGAGGAACTTATCCAAGCTGGGCACCTTCGCCGATTCGTCAGGAACGACCGAGATCCACCCCGCCCGGCGGATCCACCTAGGCGGACGAGGTTACCACAATGCGGTCGAAATGACCGAGATAACAGAGACGACCGACAACTCGCAAGGGACGATCCCCCCGAAGGGACGACCCTCCCAGGGAGGCCGACAGAAGAGGTAACCGGGAGGTTATCAACACTATAGCTGGTGGCTTCGCTGGGGGAGGAAGCAGCAACAACGCCCGAAAGAAGCACCTGCGGGAGGTACACCAGGTAAACGTGGTGGCTTTTCGACCAAGGATGCCACCCATCACCTTCACGGACGAGGACTTTAAGGGCGTAGAATATCGTCAACAGGACGACTCGATGGTGATAATGGTCGATATAGATCGATTCACCACCCAGAAGACCCTCGTGGACCAAGGAAGTTCGGTAGACATCCTCTACTGGAAAACTTTCAAGGCCATGAGGATAGCCGAGGCCGAGATGATGTCCTACGACGATCACGTGGTAGGGTTCTCGGGTGAGAGGGTAGGTACCAAGGGTTACATTGAGTTGTACACCACCTTCGGCGAGGGGAAGAACACTAGGACCATCAAAATCCGGTACCTAGTCATCGACACCAACACCTCCTACAACATCCTCCTCGGTCGACCGTCCATCAACCGGCTGATGGCCATCATATCAACCCCTCACCTGACAATGAAATTCGCTTCAAGGACAAGGGACATTCTCACGGTCCACGTGGACTAGAAAGAAGCACGAGAGTGTTACGCCGAGAGCCTCCAGGTGAAACCCTTAAGGAACGACACCTCTCCCCTCAGGGTGAGAAAGTCCTCCCGAAAGGACCGCTCACCCAGGAAGTTCCGACCGAGGATAGTTGAGCCAATCGTGGCGTTGGTAGACCTCGATCCCCGGGCGACCGAGGATAGACTGGAGGCGACAGAAGAGCTAAGGAGAGTACCCCTCCTTGATGAAGAGCACAACATCGCTGTAGGAACGGCCATGGCAGCTGCCGAGGCCGAGATCATGCACGCCGCGCTGAAAAAGAATATGAACATGTTCGCTTGGACACCGGCTGACATGCCGGGGGTGAGCCCAGATGTCATCACCCATCGACTGTCGATATTCAAGGAAGCCCGCCTGATCTCTCAGAAGAAGAGGGACCTGGGCGACGAAAAACGCCTTGCGGCGAAGGAAGAGGCCGATAAGCTTCTGTCGGCCGGATTCATAAGGGAGACCCGGTACACGACTTGGCTGGCCAATGTCGTCATGGTCACCAAGTCGAACGGTAACTGGAGGATTTGCATCGACTACAAAAACATCAACAGCGCATGTCCGAAGGATACCTTCCCCCTCCCAAACATTGACCGCCTGGTGGATGGGGCGGTCGACCATAAAATTTTAAGCTTCCTGGACGCTTACTTTGGCTATCACCAGATAAGCTCACCCCAGGGACATGGAGAAGACGATCTTCATGACGGTCGATGCCAACTACTATTACGAGGTCATGTCGTTCGGTCTCAAGAACGCAGGGGCGACCTACCAGCGCCTCATGGATAAAATCTTCAAAGGCCTAATCGATCGGGCGGTAGAGGTATACGTGGACGACATAGTCGTGAAGTCCGACTCTTTCGAACAACATCTGAATGACCTGGACGAGGTCTTCAAGGCCCTCAGAGGGGTCAACATGAAGCTCAACTTCAAGAAGTGTACATTTGGGGTTGAGGGGGGGAAGTTTCTAGGCTTCATGCTCACCCACCGGGGGATAGAGGTCATCCCCGACAAATGTCAGGTCATACTCGACATGAGAAGTTCGAATAGCATCAAGGAGGTACAACAACTCCTAGGGCGCCTGACCGCTCTCTCCAGGTTCATCCCCCGATTGGCTGAGAGGACGAAACCGATAGTCCAGCTACTCCGAAAGGGCGAGAAGTTCGCCTGGGACGACCGATGTGAAGAAATCTTTAAATAGTTCAAGGATTTCCTCACATTCCCCGCTGTCATCCAGAAACCGAGACCCAACCACCCAATCCTAGTATACCTGGCGGTCTCGGAGGAAGCAGTTAGCGCTGCCCTGGTGCAGGAGTCCAAGGGCGAGGAACGACCGGTGTACTTCGTCATCCGGACCCTCCACTCGGCCAAGACCAGATACCAGATGATAGAGAAGGTGGCTCTTGCCCTAGTCCTCACAGCAAGACGGATGCGCCCCTACTTCCAAAATCACTCAATAATTGTAAGGACCGACTATCCTATTTTTAAAATTTTATCTAAGTCGGACCTTGCAAGGAGAATGATAAGTTGATCGGTCAAATTGTCCGAGTTCGACATACGTTATGAGCCGAGGGGCGCCATCAAATCTCAATGTTGTTAGAAAAGATGGCTTTAAACTAGAGGGGGGTGAATTGTTTAAAGGGGTTTTCGCAAACTTTTCTCAGCTAGAATGAATTTATTTCAGAAACCAATTGATTCAACAATTCAGTTAGCCAAAACAGCAAGCAAAACTGTAATACTAGAAAAAACAATCGGTTGTTTCTTCGAAACAATCGGTTGTTTATACCAGCAAACAACAAACAAACTGAAATTAAAGAGATAGAGATAGAGAGATTGTACACAGTTGTTTATACTGGTTCACTCCAATCCAGAGCTACATCCAGTCTTCTCAGAAACCCTGAGGAAATCCACTAAGCAACCACACCTTGATCACTTACACAACAACCAAGAGAATGACCTTGAAAACCTCAAGAAACACACTCTCCTTGGCCAACACTAAGATTGCTGATCTTGAACACCTCAAGAACACACAGCCAATCTCAGCAAAACACACAAAACGAATTGTTCAGCACCTTGATCAATCTCTAAACTCTTAAGCAATCTCAGAACTCTTTGAAAAACTCTTAGTTGAAAAACTTTGTCTAAAGATTCTTGATACTTAAAAACAGTTTTTCTGAATGTAGTCAAAGATATAGTTTGTTATCAAATCTTAACAAACTCTTAATTGCTTTTAAAACTGATTGGTCAAAGCATTTAATGACTGGAGCGTATTCAATTAAAGCATTTAAAGCTCAGTCAAAGAAAACAGTTTTTCTGTTATGTTTTCAAAACAAACAATCGATTGTTTCCTCGAATCAATCGGTTGTTTTGTTACTTAACAGATTTCACCATTCAAAAACAGTTTTCTAACTTTCTCAAAACACCTAAGTGTAAACAATCGGTTGTTTCGACAAAACAATCGGTTGTTTCAACTTAGTTTGAAAAACATTTTACTTTGTTAAAGATTGAGATGCTAATTGCTTTGAGATTTAATCTAAGGGTGGATTACAACATTAAACTACCCCAGAACAAAGCTTTAAACCAGCACAACAGCATCAAGCAAAGCAGAGGCTTCAACATCCTTCAAAGGATTTGGATTCTTCAAAACATTGAACACCACTTGGTTCAACAATGTCTGGCCGACTTCTCAGCAGAGCTGACACCGCTGCCCACCCTCTCGGGCGGGTGGACACTCTATGTGGACGGCTCCTCAAACAAAACGACATGTGGAGCTGGAGTCGTCCTTGAAGGGCCGGAAGACCTCCTCTTGGAACTAGCACTCCAGTTCGGATTTCGGGCGACCAACAACCAGGCCGAGTACGAGGCCTTGCTCGCCGGACTGAACCTAGCCTACGACATGGGAGCACGCGAGGTCACATGCAAAAGCGACTCCTAGGTGATGGTTGGCCAGATCAATGGACAGTTCGAAGTGAAGGAACCTCTCTTACAACGGTACTTCCACGCGGCCAAAAACAACATCGCCCGTTTCAGCAAAGCACCCTTGGAACACATACCGAGGCAGGACAACAAAAGGGTCGACATCCTGTCTAAGTTGTCGGTCACCAAGAAGAAGAGCCACCAGAGATAGTCATACAGATATGGCTGAGACACCCCAATGTGACCGAGGCCGAGTGCCTGGCAACAGACAGGGATGAGGTCGAGGCCGACAACTGGATGACGCCCGTCATCCAGTACCTAAGAGACGACACATGCAAGCCGGACCAAGAAAAGGAGATGAAGCAACAATGCGCCCAATACACCATGATCAACGAAGACTTGTACCGGAGAGGGTACTCGACCCCCCTGTTAAAATGCATCACCAACAAACGGGCCGAGTACATTCTGGCCAAGATCCACGAGCGGGTTTGCGAAAATCACGCTGAGGCGAGGACGATGGCCGCTAAGGTTCTGAGGGCCGGCTACTACTGGTCGACCGTCCAGGGCGACTGTTCCAAATACGTGAAGAAATGTGCCAAGTGCTAGGAGTTCGGCCCTCTCCACCACACAAAGCCGGAAGAGCTGCACAACATTACCTCCCCATGGTCGTTCGCCATTTGGGGAATGGACATTATCAGTCCCTTCTCGCCAGGGAAAGGGCAAACCAAGTTCTTCCTGGTGGGAGTCGACTACTTCACCAAGTGGATCGAGGTCGAACCCCTTGCATCCATCTCGGCAAAAAATGTGCAAAACTTCGTATGGAGGAGCATTGTTTGCCGATTTGGCGTCTCGCACACAATAATAACTGACAATGGCCGACGGTTTATTGACTGAGGCCTACAGTCCTTCTATGACGACCCGGGCATCAAGTCTGTCACGGCCTCCGTAGAACACCCGCAAACCAATGGGCAGGCTGAGGCCGCCAACAAGGTCATACTCAACGAACTGAAAAAGCGCGTGGGCAAGGCAAAAGGCCGATGGACCGAGGAGCTGATCGAGGTACTTTGGGCATATAGATGCACCCCCCAAACTACCACGCAGGAGACACCCTACAGCCTGACATATGGGACCGAGGCCATGATCCCGGTCGAGGTGGCCGAGCCCACCATACGACGACAGATGTTCGACCTCACCCTAAACGAGGAAAGCCTAGTGGTCAACCTCAATTTGGTAAGTGAGTTTTGTGACAAAAGCAGGATTCGGGAGGTCGCCTGAAAAATCTGGGAGTCCAGACGGTACAACACAAAGGTTCGGCCGAGGAGTTTCCAGAAGGGCGACCTCGCCTGGAGAATGCGCAACAATGCGAGAAAAAATGAAGGGAAATTCTCGTCCAACTGGGAAGGACCTTTCCAAATCCGAGAAGTCGAAAAGGGGGGAGCTTATCACTTAGAATGGCTTTCGGGCAAAATTGTACCGAGGACGTGGAATGCCACGCACCTCAAGTTCTACTACAGCTAAAATTAATAAAGTCACGCACTCTTTCCTCACCCTACCAGGGAGGTTTTAACGAGGCGTTTTCATCAAAGTACTAGCATTATTCTTCTGCAACCACTCGGCTCGGTCTGGATGAAGCCCTAACCGGCATACCTTACTGAGACCGACCCATCAGGTTTGGTCTGGATGAAGCCTTAACCGGCATACCCTGCCAACACCTCTCTCAGCTCGGTCTGGACGAAGCCCTAACCGGCATACCTGCCGAGACCGACCCATCAGGTTTGGTCTGGATGAAGCCTTAACCGGCATACCCTGCCAACACCTCTCTCGGCTCAGTCTAGACGAAGCCCTAACCGGCATACCCTGCTGAGACCGACTCATCAGGTTTGGTTTGGATGAAGGCTTAACCGGCATACCCTGCCAACACCTCTCTCGGCTCGGTCTGGATGAAGCCCTAACCGGCATACCCTGTCGAGACCGACTCATCAGGTTTGGTCTGAATGAAGCCTTAACCGGCATACCCTGCCAACACCTCTCTCGGCTCGGTCTAGATGAAGCCCTAACTGGCATACCCTGCCGAGACCGACCCATCAGGTTTGGTCTGGATGAAGCCTTAATCGGCATACCCTGCCAACATCTCTCTCGGCTCAGCCTGGTCGAAGCCTCAACCGGCACACCATGACCGAGACCAAACAAAACACGCGCCAAATTCACCACGGTCGAGGCCATCCTAACTTAATCGATCACACATTTGCATTTAATGGTCGATTGCCCAATTCAATTTGTTCGTTCACACATTCGCATTTGATGGATGATCGCCCAATTCAACTTGCTCGTTTACACATTCGCAATTAACGGTCGATCGCCCAATTCAACTTGCTCGTTCACACATTCGCATTTGAGGGTCGATCGCCCAATTTAACTTGCTCGATTAAGCATTCGCAATTAATGGTCGAGCGCCCAATTTTAACTCGTTCGATTAAGTGGCCGACCGCCCGTTCAATTAAAGACTGACTTGTTTAACTTGTGATTTTTTCATACATAACAAAACCATTACGAAAGAAAAGTTGGGCGATACATTAAAACAGCAAAAGGAGGAAGCCACACCCCAGCCTCAGAGGAAACAAAAAAGCAAGAAAAGGCCACAACCCGGCCAAGGGCAACCTAATCTTGAATCTCAACACATTCCCCCTCCTAGGTCCCGGCTGCTCCAGCCTCTTGTGCCACCAAAGCCCCCATCTCGGCACTCGGTACCAACCGACCCTGATCAACTTCGAAGTCAATGTCGAATTCACCAGAGGCCGGCGCCCCCCAAAAAAAACATGGGCTTGGCGCACGGCTCGGTCGAAGCACTGCTTCAGCAGCTCCTCAGACTCCTCATAGTTCTCGTCAAGCTCAGCCTCAGCTTGATTTTTTGAAGCTTGGAGGGCGGCCAACTCAGTGACCGAGAATGAGATATTCTCATCCCTCTCCTTGATCATCTTCCTTAGCTCGGCGAGCTCTGCGGCCGCCCTCGACTTCTCGGCCTCCAAGTGCCACCTCGCCTCGACGGCGTCCTTCTGCGCCAACTCCCTCTCGGCCGCCTCTTGAGCAATCCTGGCCGACAGGTCATTATTGGCAGCCAAAGACTGCTTCAAGTCTTTTGTAGCTTCGGCCAGTTGGTGCTCCAGCTGCGAGACGTCCTCGGCCTGACGATCTCGCCCCTGAATCCCGTTTTGGACGAGGACGACTGATGAGAGTCAAGTAAAGGAGGTTTTTATTAATGAAGGAAGAGGTCATTCACCATCACACTTGAAGTTCTTTCTTCTAGTCTTCTCAAAATTAAAAGAAGACATAAAATAAAGAGAGGCCCAAGCCCAAAGCCCAAGCCCAAGCCCAAGTCCATCCTATGAAGGGCAAGGCCAAGTATTAAATAATAAAGAATATTGTTTGAAGGTGCTTAGAGGGAAACATTAGAAACCTCTATTGTTAAAGCATCTTTTAGTCTTTAGTTAGGAGTCTTAGGGGGGGTGTATTAGTAGATAGGTGTAGGAGTAAATACGGAGGTGCCAAAGTGAGAGAAGGGATCACACCTTCCTCATGTATTGTTTTAGGCGCCACTTGCATTTGAATTTAGGGGGGAATTTTGAATTTGTGTAGCTTGCATTTCAGCACCTCTAGGCTATAAATTAAGGTGCAGCCCTTGTATTTTTGAGATTGGAATTTAGAGAAAAGAAACTATACTCAATTTTTGAGAGAGCATTGGAGAGCTTTTGAGCCTTCTTCTCTAGTCTTATCTTGAAGGATCCATGGTGTCCTCAAGTGGCGGCAGCACACTCATCTAGGAGCAACCATCCTTCTAGTGGCGTGATCATCCAACCTTACATCCATCTTCATGAGCATTCTTTTCTCCTTCCTTCCTTCTCTTTCAATTGTTCATGTTTAAGCTTGTTTCCTTGAAATTCTGTCTTGTGTTCTTGAGTTTATGGTTCGGCTGTTCTTATTTTCCAGCAATCCTTTTCAGTTCTCTTGCCTTTTAATTCATTTTGTTCGGTTCATTTTGGTTCTTATTCAATTCTATTCGGTGCTTTTGATTTTTACCTCTTTTTGTTGGTTCAATTTGACAATATGAGGAACTTCCATATGAGTTTGGATTTGGTGCTAGTTTTGGTGAGTTCTTGACTTAAAACATTGATCCAATTCTAAGAAAAAGTTCCTAACAATTGTCCAACTCAAGTTGATTCCTAAGAATGTCAAGAATCATTCTCTTCTTTGCTATTGGAATCACATCATGTGGTATCTAGAGTCTAGGCTTGTTTTTGCTTAATTTTTTGAGTTGTGTTGCACTTTACTTTCAAAAGCTCTTTAATTCAAGTTGTTTACCATTCTGTTTTAGGATTTATTTTGAGTTTCCTTGCTGTTTTTCTTTTGTTACACCAAGTGTTTGTGAAAAGGTTTATGACACTCATTGTTCATATGAGTATGGCTGCTCTTTTGGAATGGCATTCTCCTTCCTAGAGCTGACCTTAAGCTTCCTTTCATTTGTTGTTATATCTTGTGATATGTCTTTTAATTTTGTAATCATGTCAAGTTTTGTCTTAGTCATGTTATTCCATAATTGTCATTACTTCTTGTAGTACTTTTATTGCTTTGATTGTTTCTTGCTTTGGTTTACTTTCTGTTTTTGAGTTTATTGCTTGATCCTTTGTGCATTTTCATTTTTAGATTTGAGTTCATGCTTGTATTCTCACTCTATACAAGTTCCTTTACACAATTTCCATTATGTCTTTGCTAGTTCATCATACTGTTTTTTTATTCCTAAATAGGTTCCTCTGTTTTCTTACAAACGTGCTACTGTTTTCAATTTACTGCAATTAATTGGCTCACTGGAAATTTGTGAAAATTTGGATTTACATTCTTCAAAGTGTTACAAAACCATAGCAAAAAGAAGCACTCAAAAATTCCAAGTACACAAAAAATGATAAATAAAATACGAAAAGTGTACATT
Source organism: Phaseolus vulgaris (assembly GCF_000499845.2). Classification (NCBI taxonomy): domain Eukaryota; kingdom Viridiplantae; phylum Streptophyta; class Magnoliopsida; order Fabales; family Fabaceae; genus Phaseolus; species Phaseolus vulgaris. The sequence goes on from NC_023754.2 coordinate 589,837, forward strand.
ACTGCCGAAAAAAAGACGGTAATTGGGCAGCAATTTTGAAAAATTTATTTCTCTCAATTGGCTTACTGTTTTTAGTTCGTTCCAGTGCCACTATTGAGTTGAGACATTGAAGTTTCTGTGGTTTAAATTTCATAATCCAGTTCTCTTTCAATCATTCCAGTTAAATCTATAAACATAGCACAGTTTGCATACAACACTTTTTTCTTGTAGTTCTGTTTTTTGATTTTTTCAATCTACTCTAGTACTTTTCTCTAGGACTCTTTTGGTGTGCCTTCTTTCTTCATTGAGTTCTTTATTTTCTTGCTTGTCTTTCATTCATTAATCTTTGAGTTTGTCTTACATATAGTATTCCTTTTGCAATTACCTTTCTTTGCTTATACCTTTTCTTGTTTGTCATTATTGTTTCATTGGTTTTGTGGTGGTTGCCTTTGAGATTGGTGTGCTTGCTTTGACATCTTTCATTTGAGGATTCCAAGACCTCAAGATCAGATTGGTGCAAGGACCTTATTTCTTTGAGAGTGACCTCTTTTTCTGCCTCAATTCACTTCGGCATTTTGGCTTAAAACACTCACTGTTTTTGCTAATTTTGTTTCTTAACTTGTTTGCTGTTTTTGTGTGTTTGCTGTTTTTAATTACAAATGGCTGGATTTTCAAGTGATGCATCATACAAGCAGAATTCTCCTTCCAAAGCTTCAATCCTTGGTGAATTACATGAAGCACAAAGAACCATTAGACGCTTGGAAGAGAAATTACAAAAGATGGAGGTGCAACAAGCCAGACCATTTCCTTCAATCCATGATGAGCATCATTCACATAGACATTCAACAAGAGCTTCTTCAAATGATTTTGGCCGTGAAGAAGAGCATAGGAGAAGGAGAACTCCACCCCAATTTCATGGACATAGGCATCACAACCAAGGGGAGAGACCTCACTATGGCAATGGCTACTACCAAGATGCAAAGGCTAGGCTTCCTTCGGTCAAGCTTCCTTGTTTTAATGACTCTAGTGATCCTAATGTATATTTAGATTGGGAGGCTAAGTGTGAACAAATATTTGAGATCCATGAGATCCAAGATGAGCATAAGCTTAAGCTAGCCACTTTAGAGTTTAGTGATTATGCCATGAAATGGTGGCATGGTATTGTAAAGGACATTATCTATCACAAGGGTCCTCCCGTGGACTCTTGGAACTCTTTAAAGGATCAAATGCGCGCTAGATTTATGCCCCCACATTTTAGGAAAGACCTCATGTTGAGACTCCAACGGTTTCAACAAGGCACGCTAAATGTGGATGAATATTATAAGGAGCTAGAAACGCTTGTGCTTAAAATTGAATTAGAGGAAAGTGAGGAAGCTATGATTGCTAGGTTTGTGAGTGGTCTTAGGAAGGATATTCAAGACATTGTTGAGTTACAAGAGTATTCATCATTGGGCTCTTTAGTTCATCTTGCAATGAAGGTGGAAGCCCAACTTGCAAAGAAAAATATTTTTAAAAATATTCCCCAAGATGATTACTACAACAATTCTTGGAAGAACAAAAAGTCTTTTTCAAAATTTCCTTCCAAAGATTCTTCTTTCAAACCCAAGGATCCTACGCCATCTACTTCTAGGCCTAAATCCCCAATTAAATCGTCTAGTCAAAAGTGTTTTAAATGTTTGGGATATGGTCACATTGCTGCTAATTGCCCTTCTAAACGAAGTATGTACATGCATGAAGGCATTGTAGTTAGTGAGCATGATTCCAATTCACCTAGGCATTCTTCACCTTCTAGACCATCAAGTGAAAATTAGAGTGAAAGTCCTTGTGAAGGTGACTTATTGATGGTAAGACATATGTTGGGCACAATTCCAAAATCTTTGAATGATACTCAAAGAGAAAATATTTTTCACACCCGCTGTCTTATCAACAACAAGTTATGTTCCTTGATTATTGATGGGGAAGTTGCACTAATGTGGCTAGTACAAGAGTTGTGGAGAAGTTAGCCTTACCCACTATCTCTCATTCCAAGCCCTACAAATTACAATGGCTTAGTAAAATAGGTGAAATCATGGTGAATAAACAAGTCCTCATTAACTTTGCAATAGGAAAGTATAAAGATGAGGTTTTATGTGATGTTGTGCCCATGGAAGCATCTCATCTTCTTTTAGGAAGGCCTTGGCAATATGATAGACATGTTTTACATGATGGCCTATCCAATACAATGTCTTTTTCCTTCCTAGGGCGCAAGGTTATATTAAAACCCCTCTCTCCCAAAGAGGTTCATGAGGACCAAATAAAAATGAAAACTAAAAGAGAAAATGAGAAAGAAAAAGAAGTAAGTACTACACCGAGTCACACCATTTTCTCCTCTAAATCCATCATGTTGACTCGTGTTATGCCTCAAATGGACCCTCCAAGGTCTTCTTCTTCTTTATCTTTTTCATTACCCAAGGTTCCTATTTCAACACCAACTTGGTTAAAATATGTTAGGGATGATTTTTTTCATATCTCCTAATGGGTTTCACCATTTAAAAGGTCTTTTTACAAAAAACATCATCATTCCCAAACAAATTTTTCCAACTTGGTCGATTTATAGGACCTCCTTTTCTGCAATCCCTTTGGTTCCATCTGCTAAGTCATGTATTCCTTTTTCTTACACTTTTGATTGTAAAAGAAAACTGACTTTGTTATATGTAGGGATTCAGAATTCGTGGGCGAATTCTCTCCAACTCGGGGAGTATGATGAGAGTCAAGTAAATGAGGTTTTTATTAATGAAGGAAGAGGCCATTCACCATCACACTTGAAGTTCTTCCTTCTAGTCTTCTCAAAATTAAAAGAAGACATAAAATAAAGAGAGGCCCAAGCCCAAGCCCAAGTCCATCCTATGAAGGGCAAGGCCAAGTATTAAATAATAAAGAATATTGTTTGAAGGTGCTTAGAGGGAAACATTAGAAACCTCTATTGTTAAAGCATCTTTTAGTCTTTAGTTAGGAGTCTTAGGGGGGGTGTATTAGTAGATAGGTGTAGGAGTAAATAAGAAGGTGCCAAAGTGAGAGAAGGGATCACACCTTCCTCATGTCTTGTTTTAGGCCCCACTTGCATTTGAATTTAGGGGGGAATTTTGAATTTGTGTAGCTTGCATTTCAGCACCTCTAGGCTATAAATTAAGGTGCAGCCCTTGTATTTTTGAGATTGGAATTTAGAGAAAAGAAACTATACTCAATTTTTGAGAGAGCATTGGAGAGCTTTTGAGCCTTCTTCTCTAGTCTTATCTTGAAGGATCCATGGTGTCCTCAAGTGGCGGCAGCACACTCATCTAGGAGCAACCATCCTTCTAGTGGCGTGATCATCCAACCTTACATCCATCTTCATGAGCATTCTTTTCTCCTTCCTTCCTTCTCTTTCAATTGTTCATGTTTAAGCTTGTTTCCTTGAAATTATGTCTTGTGTTCTTGAGTTTATGGTTCGGCTGTTCTTATTTTCCAGCAATCCTTTTCAGTTCTCTTGCCTTTTAATTCATTTTGTTCGGTTCATTTTGGTTCTTATTCAATTCTATTCGGTGCTTTTGATTTTTACCTCTTTTTGTTGGTTCAATTTGACAATATGAGGAACTTCCATATGAGTTTGGATTTGGTGCTAGTTTTGGTGAGTTCTTGACTTAGAACATTGATCCAATTCTAAGAAAAAGTGCCTAACAATTGTCCAACTCAAGTTGATTCCTAAGAATGTCAAGAATCATTCTCTTCTTTGCTATTGGAATCACATCAACGACGGAGCGGCACATCAGCTCCAAGCCGCTCCTTAGGAGGTCCGAGGGAGAGACGTCTCGGAAGGACTCCCGGGTTTCATCTGGGAGTGCCACGCGAACCCTCCGCATAAATTGGTAACTGCTCCCCAGAAGATCGAAGGGCGAGGGTATGGCCACGACACCGGTCTCTGATGGACCAACCCCACGCTCTGCGGGCCTGGGCGAGGGTGGCGCCACCTCGGCCGCCTCCCGACAAAGTGTAGGCGTCGACATAGACCCGGACGAGCGGGTGGTAGTGGCCACGTTACCACCACCTCTCGGCCATTTCTTGAACTTGTGGGAAGCCCCGGTCGATCCCTTGGACTTCTCGGCCCTGTCGGGCCTCAGCGGCAGCACCTCTAGGCTGCGACGACCCTTGCGCTCGGCCGCCTTTTGCCTATGCTTGTCAAGGGCACTGACAGCGGTCGGTCATTCTTGAACTATGATCTCTGCAAAACAACAAAAAACAAACAAGTTAGCAAACGACACGAAAATGATCGAGTCACAAGGATGACCGACCGAAAAAGACAAGGCAGAACCCATACCCCTAACAGCCGCCCATCGCGCCGTTTTGGTGTATGCACCGAGCAGCCCCCAACACGGAAGCTTCCTCGGGAGGGCGTCAAAGAGGGAAAGAACCCCAACTCATCCTCACCCTCTGTCAGCCTCGGCCACACCTTGAAATCACAAGGCTATCGAGTCCAATACAGAGGAAACCTCGACCGACCGAGTCGAAGAAATAGGTCGTCGCCTCAGGCCGAATGATAACCTTCACAAACCGCTCCTTGAAACTCTTATAGGAGAGGGCGAAGGAATCAAACAGCGCACCTTCCGACCGACTGACCAAGGAATGCCAAGCAGCCTTTTTGGCAGGGTGAGAAGTATAGTAAGAAAGAAAGCAAGAAGGGGTGGGGTGAAGGTGTATAACGTCGCACAACAGGTGAAAGGCCTGAAGGGACGCCCAGGTATTCGGGTGAACCTGGGTGGGAGCCACATTGAGCGCCTGAAGGACGCCTATTGTGAACTCATCAAATGGGAGGGAAACATGGAGGTCCGTGAAAAAGCAGGCGTACATATAAAAGAATGGGGAGTTGGTTCCCGACCGCCCCAAGGAAACACTCTCGGTCGCCCCGCAGGGCAAAACGCTAAAGTAGCTCGAGTACTCATCCACCTTCAGAATCGGGTGTTTGGCCAAAAATTTGGTCACAGACGCCACGATCCTGTAGTTGGACGAGATCTCGACAACCTTAGGGTCCACCCAACTAAGGTCCACGAGAGGAATGGCCGACGGGGGATCGTCCGACCGGTCAACAGCACCGGCCAGGTAGTCCCCCCTGCAGACCTCTACCTGGGGTGGCCCCTCGGCCATCCCGGCCGACATGGAGTCGGTGGTAGACGAAGATGAAGAAGAAGAAGAGGGAGAGGAAGAAGATTCTCCTAAAGGAACAGATGGGCGACCCAAGGGAGACGAAGAATGACTAGAAGAAGAAGATGTCGGCCGAGAGGGTGTAAACATAACTAACCTTGTAAAAAGGACGAAACCGAATATCAAGAAGTGGGCGAGATGTCACTCGAATCTCAGAGCTAAGGCGAGAGGCTGCTCGGTTATCACTTAGCTCACAAGGAAATAAAACACAAGATCTCGGCACTGTTGAACCCCTATTTATAGGGCCCATGGGCCTCGGATTCCGAAACGACGCATCAATCTCAACCGTTGGATCTTTTGGATCCAACAGTCCACAACACTTCCCGCCCGAAAAACCCCTCATTAATGACAGTCACGTCACGCCGCCTGGGGTCACGTCATACCTTGAGGAATGGAACAACTGCACGACCAAGGGAGACCGACCGACACCTACCATTAAAGACTCATCGGACATATCTGCCCTCAAGCCTGGGGGCAAGTGTATCGATATGGGCGAGACCGACATGTGGCCTCCCTGACCGATACCCACTTGGCTACCCGAGACCTGGTCTACCTGACCGAGACCAGGGGAATCTGGCCGAGTCCTGAGAGTCTTTGCCGAGGCGACCGAGACCTAAGAGACATAGCCGAAGCCAGGTAAGCTTGGCCGAGACGAGTAGAACCACCACGGCCGGCCGACCGACCCATACTACCATTAACGCTCAAACCAAGGTCAGTGAAGCTAATCCATTATTAATAATTAGGTAATACAACCCTAAGCAAGATCCACTCCGCTAATCGGGCCCGATAAGGTAAGCCCATTAGAATAATATAAATAGCACACATCTCAAGGAGAAAGGTACGTCATTTATTACTGTTCACCTACCAGAGTACTGATCACCCGCTTTATTGATTTGAGCGTCGGAGTGCCTTCGCAGGTACTCCCACCATCCGGTGTTCACCCAAGACCGAGTGCCGAAGGAGAAGCAGGAGGACAAGAAGAACCTCAGTTCACCACCCAGCAACCTGACCGACCGAAGGAAGGAGAAGAAGACTTCAATAGTTCTCTAGGTCCCATCTCCCTAGTAGGATCAAAAGCAAATCATCTTTCAAAGAGATGAGAAATGCATAATGAAATACATTCATACCTTTGCATTACCTTACGCATGATTAGAATTTCATTTGGTCTTATGAAGCCAAAAGCATAGGATGGACATATACAACTTACTTTACATAGGATGAACATATACAAGTTACTAAGCCTCTCATACCACTGCCTTGGAGCTTGCTTAAGCCCATACAAGGCCTTTTTCAACTTGTATACATGGTTAGGATGTTGATGATCTTCAAAGCCCGGTGGTTGTTCAACATAAACTTCCTCATTGATGATTCCATTGAGGAAAGCACTTTTAACATCCATTTGAAACAATTTGAATCCACTCATACAAGCAAAGGCCAACAACAACCTTACAATTTATAATCTTGCAACTGGAGCAAAGGTTTCACCATAATTTATGCCTTCTTCTTGATTATAACCTTTAGCCACAAGCCTTGCCTTGTTCCTTGTAATTTGATCCAGATTCATCCAGCTTGTTTCTGAAAACCCATTTGCATCCAATGATGTTCATCTGGTTAAACCTTGGAACAAGAAACCAGACATCATTTCTTGTGAATTGATGCAGTTCCTCATGCATGGCAGCAACCCATTTATCATCCTTGAGAGCTTCTTCATTTGACTTAGGTTCAAATTGTGAGACAAAAGTCATATGCTCGCAGTAGTTAGATACAATACTATGTGTAGAAACACCCTTGTGGATCTAACCAATGATGTTCTCCACTGAAAGATCCCTTGGAATTCTCCATTCCTTTGGCAGCTTTTCCTGTTGCAGAATCAACCAGTTGTTTTGCATAATCAATCGGTTGTTTTTTTGGACAGGATTCCAGCTTCTCCTAGGTGATGTTCTGCTCATCTTCTTCTACATAAACCTTTGTAGAACCTTGATCACTATGAATGATTTCATCAAACACCATATGGACAAACTCCTCTACAGTTATAAGCTATCAACAACACTGGATCAGACTCTTATTATGCTCTTCAACCATAATAAGAAACATCACTTTGATTAGTCTTCAACATAGCACCTGTACTTGAAAGGTCCTGCAACACAGAATTGATGCATATACAAAGCAAGTATAGCATCAAGATAACAAGACACACAAAAACCAGTTTTATGCATATACAACATTAGCAGAAAAACCAGAAAAATTGAAGTAATCAAGTGTTTACAAGTGCAGAGAAGCAACAACATAATGCATCAGTTTTAAAGCTATCTTATACAACCAAATCAAGCATAAACAAATCCCCCTATTTGCTCTCACAAATAGACATTGAGAAGGGTTGTACAAAGTAGAAATCAGAATGATAATATAATAGACCAACAGTACAAACAATGTTGACATTTCAAGAATAGAAAATGATATAGAGCTTTCAAGAAAACAAGTGGATATAATCTTTTATTGTCAAATCTGAGGCACACTCAATGTATATTTGTCCAAAAGCAAGATTTGAAAAAGAAAAATAAGTTTAATCATGCATAAGCAAACTTGGCAGCATTATACAGAGGTGCCAGAGGAAAAACAATCGATTGTTTCGAAAAAACAATCGGATGTTTTACTGTGAGAGCAAAAAGAACATTTTTCATACCAAAAATTACCTTTTAAATTGATGAAAATGCAGTATGCAATTTGTTCATACCTTTGCACGGAGAACCCCAATAGATTCACTCAAAAAGAAGACTTTCAGATGTTCATATGGTCACAAGGCACACTTACATAAATTGAGAAATGAAAACACACATACTCTTTTTGAAGTTTCTTTTGATCAACGCTATGCATGTGCCAAGGATATCTCTTGTCATTCAAAGAACCCTGCAAGACATATTCAATTGAAAATTGTAGGTACAAAGATTGTCTTTGCTCTTGATATTCTTCCCTTTAGTAGTCATTCTTCAAGCCCAAAAGTGATTATTGGCTGTCAAGGATACCTACAAGAAAAGATTAAGAAGCAAGATTTGTTCCCCTTATGAATTTGGGTCCAATTATGTTAGTAGAAAGAAGTCTTAGGAACCTCAGAAAGCTTAGGAACCCATTTCAAAATACCTTTAGGAACAGAAAACTTCCTAATATTGCAGAATCTAACTTAGTGGCCTCTCTTTATGCAATAAAAACATGTAACAACCGGTTGTTTCGATTTTTCAATCGGTTGTTTTTCTGGCAGTTTTGAAAAAGACTTTGAAAACTCAGTTTTCTTGCTCTGTGGATTAAAACCTAAACATGCTTTTCCAAAAACACAATTTTGAGATGCCAAGATAGTCTCAATGTTGGATTTACCCTTTGAAAGCCTATCCACAGTTTTCACAAGGTAGTGAACCTTCTTTTCAAGAGATTCACAATTTTCACAAACAAGTGAGTTACACTTGCAAGAAGAGTTCTTGTAAAGCATTTCTAGATTTTAAAAATCATTTTTTGAATTCTCCAACTCTTGTTCTAGTGCCTTGACTCTGTTTTCAAGCCAGTTATTCAACCCTTTTAACCAGTTGTTCAAGATTGCGAATCGGTTAGCTTCCTCATGTGTTTCTTTAAAAGCTTGAAGAAGTTGACTATAATTTTCAGCATTTAAAGAAGTACAAGAACTTACACTACTTGCATCATCTTCTTCCTTGGCCATCAAACACAAATTGGCTTCTTTTTTATTTTGCTTTCTTTTCCTTCTTGCTTGACTTCTTCTCCTTGCTCTCTTTATTTCATTGGTTCCCTCATGAGTTACTTCAAGTGTATCCCACATCTCCCTAGCAGATCCACATTTTAAGACCCTGAAAAACTCATTAGAATTTAAGGCAGAGGTGATAATATTTTTTGCAATGCAATCAAACTTTGCTCTTTTGTTTTCTGCATCAGTCCATTGAGACCAACGTTTTTCAATAAAAACATAATCCTTTTCAAACTTAGGAATAAAAGGGTCATTTTCAATTGCATCCCATATTCCTTTATCAAGTGATTCAACAAAAGATCTTCATATGTACCTTCCAAAATTGGTAATTCAAACCATAAAATAAAGGTGGCCTGTTAATTGAGGCACCCTCCCCAAAAGGTAGTTTTTCAGCCATAAAAAAAAGATTTTTAGGATCAAACTTGAGTATTTTTCAAGTACCAAGCTCTTGATGCCAATTATTAGAATATGTGGCCTTAAACAAGAGGGGGGTGAATTGTTTATGAAATATTTTCGAAAACTTTGAAGATATAATGAAAGCCAATGAAGAATCACAGAGAAAGAAATTAAGGAAAGCAATGCACAAAGCTGTTTTAGTTGATTTCCAGAAAATCAACCGGATGTTTTTGCGATTCAACTGATTGTTTTTATCAACAGTTAATACAAACAACTTAAAACAGATATATGTGAGATCAGGGAAAGAGAGAGTCACACAAACAGATTTATACTGTTTCACTCTTACACTAAGAGCTACATCTAGTCCTCAGAAACCACTAGGTAATCCACTATGCAATCAAAACCAGATTACAAACACCACACACCAAAGTAGTGACCTTGAACCCCTCAAGAAACAGACTACCTTTGGCAAACCTCTATTGTTAAAGCATCTTTTAGTCTTTAGTTAGGAGTCTTAGGGGGGGTGTATTAGTAGATAGGTGTAGGAGTAAATAAGAAGGTGCCAAAGTGAGAGAAGGGATCACACCTTCCTCATGTCTTGTTTTAGGCCCCACTTGCATTTGAATTTAGGGGGGAATTTTGAATTTGTGTAGCTTGCATTTCAGCACCTCTAGGCTATAAATTAAGGTGCAGCCCTTGTATTTTTGAGATTGGAATTTAGAGAAAAGAAACTATACTCAATTTTTGAGAGAGCATTGGAGAGCTTTTGAGCCTTCTTCTCTAGTCTTATCTTGAAGGATCCATGGTGTCCTCAAGTGGCGGCAGCACACTCATCTAGGAGCAACCATCCTTCTAGTGGCGTGATCATCCAACCTTACATCCATCTTCATGAGCATTCTTTTCTCCTTCCTTCCTTCTCTTTCAATTGTTCATGTTTAAGCTTGTTTCCTTGAAATTATGTCTTGTGTTCTTGAGTTTATGGTTCGGCTGTTCTTATTTTCCAGCAATCCTTTTCAGTTCTCTTGCCTTTTAATTCATTTTGTTCGGTTCATTTTGGTTCTTATTCAATTCTATTCGGTGCTTTTGATTTTTACCTCTTTTTGTTGGTTCAATTTGACAATATGAGGAACTTCCATATGAGTTTGGATTTGGTGCTAGTTTTGGTGAGTTCTTGACTTAGAACATTGATCCAATTCTAAGAAAAAGTGCCTAACAATTGTCCAACTCAAGTTGATTCCTAAGAATGTCAAGAATCATTCTCTTCTTTGCTATTGGAATCACATCAACGACGGAGCGGCACATCAGCTCCAAGCCGCTCCTTAGGAGGTCCGAGGGAGAGACGTCTCGGAAGGACTCCCGGGTTTCATCTGGGAGTGCCACGCGAACCCTCCGCATAAATTGGTAACTGCTCCCCAGAAGATCGAAGGGCGAGGGTATGGCCACGACACCGGTCTCTGATGGACCAACCCCACGCTCTGCGGGCCTGGGCGAGGGTGGCGCCACCTCGGCCGCCTCCCGACAAAGTGTAGGCGTCGACATAGACCCGGACGAGCGGGTGGTAGTGGCCACGTTACCACCACCTCTCGGCCATTTCTTGAACTTGTGGGAAGCCCCGGTCGATCCCTTGGACTTCTCGGCCCTGTCGGGCCTCAGCGGCAGCACCTCTAGGCTGCGACGACCCTTGCGCTCGGCCGCCTTTTGCCTATGCTTGTCAAGGGCACTGACAGCGGTCGGTCATTCTTGAACTATGATCTCTGCAAAACAACAAAAAACAAACAAGTTAGCAAACGACACGAAAATGATCGAGTCACAAGGATGACCGACCGAAAAAGACAAGGCAGAACCCATACCCCTAACAGCCGCCCATCGCGCCGTTTTGGTGTATGCACCGAGCAGCCCCCAACACGGAAGCTTCCTCGGGAGGGCGTCAAAGAGGGAAAGAACCCCAACTCATCCTCACCCTCTGTCAGCCTCGGCCACACCTTGAAATCACAAGGCTATCGAGTCCAATACAGAGGAAACCTCGACCGACCGAGTCGAAGAAATAGGTCGTCGCCTCAGGCCGAATGATAACCTTCACAAACCGCTCCTTGAAACTCTTATAGGAGAGGGCGAAGGAATCAAACAGCGCACCTTCCGACCGACTGACCAAGGAATGCCAAGCAGCCTTTTTGGCAGGGTGAGAAGTATAGTAAGAAAGAAAGCAAGAAGGGGTGGGGTGAAGGTGTATAACGTCGCACAACAGGTGAAAGGCCTGAAGGGACGCCCAGGTATTCGGGTGAACCTGGGTGGGAGCCACATTGAGCGCCTGAAGGACGCCTATTGTGAACTCATCAAATGGGAGGGAAACATGGAGGTCCGTGAAAAAGCAGGCGTACATATAAAAGAATGGGGGGTTGGTTCCCGACCGCCCCAAGGAAACACTCTCGGTCGCCCCGCAGGGCAAAACGCTAAAGTAGCTCGAGTACTCATCCACCTTCAGAATCGGGTGTTTGGCCAAAAATTTGGTCACAGACGCCACGATCCTGTAGTTGGACGAGATCTCGACAACCTTAGGGTCCACCCAACTAAGGTCCACGAGAGGAATGGCCGACGGGGGATCGTCCGACCGGTCAACAGCACCGGCCAGGTAGTCCCCCCTGCAGACCTCTACCTGGGGTGGCCCCTCGGCCATCCCGGCCGACATGGAGTCGGTGGTAGACGAAGATGAAGAAGAAGAAGAGGGAGAGGAAGAAGATTCTCCTAAAGGAACAGATGGGCGACCCAAGGGAGACGAAGAATGACTAGAAGAAGAAGATGTCGGCCGAGAGGGTGTAAACATAACTAACCTTGTAAAAAGGACGAAACCGAATATCAAGAAGTGGGCGAGATGTCACTCGAATCTCAGAGCTAAGGCGAGAGGCTGCTCGGTTATCACTTAGCTCACAAGGAAATAAAACACAAGATCTCGGCACTGTTGAACCCCTATTTATAGGGCCCATGGGCCTCGGATTCCGAAACGACGCATCAATCTCAACCGTTGGATCTTTTGGATCCAACAGTCCACAACACTTCCCGCCCGAAAAACCCCTCATTAATGACAGTCACGTCACGCCGCCTGGGGTCACGTCATACCTTGAGGAATGGAACAACTGCACGACCAAGGGAGACCGACCGACACCTACCATTAAAGACTCATCGGACATATCTGCCCTCAAGCCTGGGGGCAAGTGTATCGATATGGGCGAGACCGACATGTGGCCTCCCTGACCGATACCCACTTGGCTACCCGAGACCTGGTCTACCTGACCGAGACCAGGGGAATCTGGCCGAGTCCTGAGAGTCTTTGCCGAGGCGACCGAGACCTAAGAGACATAGCCGAAGCCAGGTAAGCTTGGCCGAGACGAGTAGAACCACCACGGCCGGCCGACCGACCCATACTACCATTAACGCTCAAACCAAGGTCAGTGAAGCTAATCCATTATTAATAATTAGGTAATACAACCCTAAGCAAGATCCACTCCGCTAATCGGGCCCGATAAGGTAAGCCCATTAGAATAATATAAATAGCACACATCTCAAGGAGAAAGGTACGTCATTTATTACTGTTCACCTACCAGAGTACTGATCACCCGCTTTATTGATTTGAGCGTCGGAGTGCCTTCGCAGGTACTCCCACCATCCGGTGTTCACCCAAGACCGAGTGCCGAAGGAGAAGCAGGAGGACAAGAAGAACCTCAGTTCACCACCCAGCAACCTGACCGACCGAAGGAAGGAGAAGAAGACTTCAATAGTTCTCTAGGTCCCATCTCCCTAGTAGGATCAAAAGCAAATCATCTTTCAAAGAGATGAGAAATGCATAATGAAATACATTCATACCTTTGCATTACCTTACGCATGATTAGAATTTCATTTGGTCTTATGAAGCCAAAAGCATAGGATGGACATATACAACTTACTTTACATAGGATGAACATATACAAGTTACTAAGCCTCTCATACCACTGCCTTGGAGCTTGCTTAAGCCCATACAAGGCCTTTTTCAACTTGTATACATGGTTAGGATGTTGATGATCTTCAAAGCCCGGTGGTTGTTCAACATAAACTTCCTCATTGATGATTCCATTGAGGAAAGCACTTTTAACATCCATTTGAAACAATTTGAATCCACTCATACAAGCAAAGGCCAACAACAACCTTACAATTTATAATCTTGCAACTGGAGCAAAGGTTTCACCATAATTTATGCCTTCTTCTTGATTATAACCTTTAGCCACAAGCCTTGCCTTGTTCCTTGTAATTTGATCCAGATTCATCCAGCTTGTTTCTGAAAACCCATTTGCATCCAATGATGTTCATCTGGTTAAACCTTGGAACAAGAAACCAGACATCATTTCTTGTGAATTGATGCAGTTCCTCATGCATGGCAGCAACCCATTTATCATCCTTGAGAGCTTCTTCATTTGACTTAGGTTCAAATTGTGAGACAAAAGTCATATGCTCGCAGTAGTTAGATACAATACTATGTGTAGAAACACCCTTGTGGATCTAACCAATGATGTTCTCCACTGAAAGATCCCTTGGAATTCTCCATTCCTTTGGCAGCTTTTCCTGTTGCAGAATCAACCAGTTGTTTTGCATAATCAATCGGTTGTTTTTTTGGACAGGATTCCAGCTTCTCCTAGGTGATGTTCTGCTCATCTTCTTCTACATAAACCTTTGTAGAACCTTGATCACTATGAATGATTTCATCAAACACCATATGGACAAACTCCTCTACAGTTATAAGCTATCAACAACACTGGATCAGACTCTTATTATGCTCTTCAACCATAATAAGAAACATCACTTTGATTAGTCTTCAACATAGCACCTGTACTTGAAAGGTCCTGCAACACAGAATTGATGCATATACAAAGCAAGTATAGCATCAAGATAACAAGACACACAAAAACCAGTTTTATGCATATACAACATTAGCAGAAAAACCAGAAAAATTGAAGTAATCAAGTGTTTACAAGTGCAGAGAAGCAACAACATAATGCATCAGTTTTAAAGCTATCTTATACAACCAAATCAAGCATAAACAAATCCCCCTATTTGCTCTCACAAATAGACATTGAGAAGGGTTGTACAAAGTAGAAATCAGAATGATAATATAATAGACCAACAGTACAAACAATGTTGACATTTCAAGAATAGAAAATGATATAGAGCTTTCAAGAAAACAAGTGGATATAATCTTTTATTGTCAAATCTGAGGCACACTCAATGTATATTTGTCCAAAAGCAAGATTTGAAAAAGAAAAATAAGTTTAATCATGCATAAGCAAACTTGGCAGCATTATACAGAGGTGCCAGAGGAAAAACAATCGATTGTTTCGAAAAAACAATCGGATGTTTTACTGTGAGAGCAAAAAGAACATTTTTCATACCAAAAATTACCTTTTAAATTGATGAAAATGCAGTATGCAATTTGTTCATACCTTTGCACGGAGAACCCCAATAGATTCACTCAAAAAGAAGACTTTCAGATGTTCATATGGTCACAAGGCACACTTACATAAATTGAGAAATGAAAACACACATACTCTTTTTGAAGTTTCTTTTGATCAACGCTATGCATGTGCCAAGGATATCTCTTGTCATTCAAAGAACCCTGCAAGACATATTCAATTGAAAATTGTAGGTACAAAGATTGTCTTTGCTCTTGATATTCTTCCCTTTAGTAGTCATTCTTCAAGCCCAAAAGTGATTATTGGCTGTCAAGGA
The DNA here is from genome assembly GCF_000499845.2 of Phaseolus vulgaris. Classification (NCBI taxonomy): domain Eukaryota; kingdom Viridiplantae; phylum Streptophyta; class Magnoliopsida; order Fabales; family Fabaceae; genus Phaseolus; species Phaseolus vulgaris. The sequence goes on from NC_023754.2 coordinate 604,925, forward strand.
TACCTACAAGAAAAGATTAAGAAGCAAGATTTGTTCCCCTTATGAATTTGGGTCCAATTATGTTAGTAGAAAGAAGTCTTAGGAACCTCAGAAAGCTTAGGAACCCATTTCAAAATACCTTTAGGAACAGAAAACTTCCTAATATTGCAGAATCTAACTTAGTGGCCTCTCTTTATGCAATAAAAACATGTAACAACCGGTTGTTTCGATTTTTCAATCGGTTGTTTTTCTGGCAGTTTTGAAAAAGACTTTGAAAACTCAGTTTTCTTGCTCTGTGGATTAAAACCTAAACATGCTTTTCCAAAAACACAATTTTGAGATGCCAAGATAGTCTCAATGTTGGATTTACCCTTTGAAAGCCTATCCACAGTTTTCACAAGGTAGTGAACCTTCTTTTCAAGAGATTCACAATTTTCACAAACAAGTGAGTTACACTTGCAAGAAGAGTTCTTGTAAAGCATTTCTAGATTTTAAAAATCATTTTTTGAATTCTCCAACTCTTGTTCTAGTGCCTTGACTCTGTTTTCAAGCCAGTTATTCAACCCTTTTAACCAGTTGTTCAAGATTGCGAATCGGTTAGCTTCCTCATGTGTTTCTTTAAAAGCTTGAAGAAGTTGACTATAATTTTCAGCATTTAAAGAAGTACAAGAACTTACACTACTTGCATCATCTTCTTCCTTGGCCATCAAACACAAATTGGCTTCTTTTTTATTTTGCTTTCTTTTCCTTCTTGCTTGACTTCTTCTCCTTGCTCTCTTTATTTCATTGGTTCCCTCATGAGTTACTTCAAGTGTATCCCACATCTCCCTAGCAGATCCACATTTTAAGACCCTGAAAAACTCATTAGAATTTAAGGCAGAGGTGATAATATTTTTTGCAATGCAATCAAACTTTGCTCTTTTGTTTTCTGCATCAGTCCATTGAGACCAACGTTTTTCAATAAAAACATAATCCTTTTCAAACTTAGGAATAAAAGGGTCATTTTCAATTGCATCCCATATTCCTTTATCAAGTGATTCAACAAAAGATCTTCATATGTACCTTCCAAAATTGGTAATTCAAACCATAAAATAAAGGTGGCCTGTTAATTGAGGCACCCTCCCCAAAAGGTAGTTTTTCAGCCATAAAAAAAAGATTTTTAGGATCAAACTTGAGTATTTTTCAAGTACCAAGCTCTTGATGCCAATTATTAGAATATGTGGCCTTAAACAAGAGGGGGGTGAATTGTTTATGAAATATTTTCGAAAACTTTGAAGATATAATGAAAGCCAATGAAGAATCACAGAGAAAGAAATTAAGGAAAGCAATGCACAAAGCTGTTTTAGTTGATTTCCAGAAAATCAACCGGATGTTTTTGCGATTCAACTGATTGTTTTTATCAACAGTTAATACAAACAACTTAAAACAGATATATGTGAGATCAGGGAAAGAGAGAGTCACACAAACAGATTTATACTGTTTCACTCTTACACTAAGAGCTACATCTAGTCCTCAGAAACCACTAGGTAATCCACTATGCAATCAAAACCAGATTACAAACACCACACACCAAAGTAGTGACCTTGAACCCCTCAAGAAACAGACTACCTTTGGCAAACCACACCAAGAGTGTTGATCTTGAACACCTCAAGAACACACAACACTCATTGGCAACACAACACCAGAAATATAGTAATCAATGAATAAGGGAATAAAATACACCTGGGTATTACAAAGCTTAAAGTTCAGAATTACAACTCAATCCTATTCCACACATTTAAGAATCATCCAAAGCTCTTTCAAATCTTGGAAAAACTATTTTTGATAAACTCTTTTTCTTACTCCAAGATTAGGAGCGTAAAACCACCTTTATATAGACCAACCAAGTGATCAAAAACATTTAATAAAGGAGCCAAGGTAGTAAGAATCATTTAAAACATATTAAAACCACTTAACAGAATTCTGTTAAGGTTTTCAGAAAAACAATCGATTGTTTTGTTGAAACAATTGGTTGAATTGACTTGACAGCAGAGTCAAGCTTTTCAAAACTTTTTCAAAAACTACTAAGGTAAAACAACCTGTTGTTTCGAAATTTCAACAGCATTTTAGAAAACTCATATTTTCAAAAGGTTAAAGATTCAAATGAAATTGGATCATCTTAAGGAGTGAATTAACAAGTTTCAAACAACTAGACAACAGACACCGAGCAGCAAGGTCTTCAAGCTTTCCTCTTGGATTTGGAGACATCAAAGCATCTTGTTCAACAGCTTAGGCTAACTTCTAGAATTTTCTTATTTATCTTATGAAACTATCTACCCTAGACCCCAAACAGATATTCAACAAGTGTATATAGCACACAGGTTCACATTCAATTTTAATTTATAATAGTTGATAAAACCATAATAGAACAAAATACGTAAAGATGATCATCTGATCCTTATAACAAATCGTTTAGATGAAATTATTAGAGTGCAATGCTTGATCAACCTAGTTATTTTTGGTTCAACATGTTAGAATATATGGCCTTAAATGAGAGGGGGGGTGAATTGTTTAAGAGGGGCTTTAGAAAACTTTTTCATCTTGAACAAAATCCTTTGTGTGAATCCATATCAGAATTTCAGTTAGCCAAGAATTTAAGCACAAAACAGTCAAGCACCAGAAAAACAATCGGTTGTTTATGCGAAATAATCGGTTGTTTATACTAGTAAAGCAATAACAGCTGAATTTAAAAAAGTTTAAGGGAAGAAAGAGATACACCAACAGTTTATACTGGTTCACTCTTAAACCAAGAGCTACATCCAGTCCCCAGAAGTCACTGGGTAATCCACTCAGCAATCAAAACAGATTACACACAAACCACCAAAGTAGTGACCTTGAACCCTTCAAGAAACACACTCACTTTGGCACAACACACACCAAGATTATTGATCTTGACCACCTCAAGAGCACACAACACTCTTTGGCAACAACACCAGAAAATACAGAATATTCAGAAAGAATTACACTTGTTTACAGAACAATCTGAAATCAATACAAATGCAATCCTATTCCACTCTTTCTTGAGAAAACCCAAATCTTGATGTGAATGATCAAAACTTGAAAGCAATCTTTCTCACAACTGAAAAACTCAAATTTGTTTCTCTTGTTTGTTTTAAAACATAAACAAACCTTTTATACTTTCCAAAGATTGGTCAAAGCATTTAATGAAGAAGCGTATTCAGTTGGAAATCATTTAAAGCACATTCAACCATCAAAACAGAATTCTGTTAGGATTTTCAAAGAAATAATCGGTTGAAACCACGAAACAACCAATTGTTTTGGTTTGACAACAAGTCAACCAATCAAAACAATTTTCTACCTTTTCAAAAACACCTAAGAGTAAAACAATCGGTTGTTTCGACAAAACAACAGGTTGTTTTTCACTTAGTTTGAAAAACACTTAAATTCAAAAAGGTTTTAAAACACATTAGCTTTAGATTCAACAAAGAGTGGAATACACTTTGAAACTACCCAAATCCCACCCCAAACACAACAGCAACTCCAGCCTTGCATCAAACACTTGGATTTGGATTCTTCAAAGCCCTTGATCACTCTTGATCAACACAACACATACAACATGCAAACAAAAACAAGTAATTACTAGATCCTAGGATCATCTAACACATTTTTCAAAACATAGTAATTTGAAAACTTATCTTATGGATGTTGTAACAGGTCGTCTTCATGACAATTGATTTTAGTACTTCACATAATTTTATAGAATTTCCGAGAAGGAGTTCTAAATACTGTCTTTGTGCATTGGTTAAAGATTGATTTTTCTCATAAGAAGATTTTTTTTCTTTAAGTGCCTTAAGTCTAGATGTAATATGTATTGACTTCATTAACTAGTTGATGAGCATATCACACTTAATAACTTTAATCATAGAATATTGGACTAATAATAAATAAATCTATTGTTTTAATTAAGATTCATATAATTGGGTTTATTTGGGCCTTAACTATTATTTGTGTTAATTTTGATTTTTTTTAGAGTAGACGGTCTGAAAGAAGTGTCTACCTTTGCGAATGGGCCAAATATGTAAAAGTTCAAGTTGTTTCTTTGAATCAAAACAGAAGCAAATATTTGAGAGGATTTTATGCAAAGTAGGATAGATTTTCTCCACTTAAGTAGGAGCTAGATTTTCCCCACTATCTTCTCCACCATGGCGTGTGGATACGTTTGATGGTTTGTGTCCTATTTAAGAAGAGTCGGGTAAACACATAGAAGATACCAATCTCTCTGAGTTTATGACCGCTTCCTCTATTTATTTTTCTGCATTTTTATCCTTGTATTTTTTATCTCTGCATGGAAGGCTAAACCTTTTTAGTTGATTCCTTTTTAATTTCACCATTGAGTTAAGAGGTTCTGATAAATAAAAATTTTGTTTTTCAATTCTCTATAGCAGTTGTTTTAATCTTCCAATATCCTGGAAAACTGGTTTTTGTGAGAGGTTGTACTTGAACGCATGATTGAGAGTCTTCCTTATCTTAAACTTTGGTTTCTCAATTAGTTCGCATTGTTCTAATTAATTTATTGGGTGCATGATTCAAGAGAGAGGAGACAAGCATTCTCATGGAGTATATGCAAGAAACAAAGTGGGTACTGATTAAATCAGTATACGCATGTTTTACTAGTGATCTTCAAGTTGAATTAGATTAACGCATGTTTAATCAAGTTTAGCTTTATGTGAGAATTGAAAGATGATAATCTTTAGATAACCTGTAAGGAATTCATTTGTGGAGGAACTTAGGAGTCAACCTGCATTTTTTACTATTTTTAATCTCTTTTATATTCTCTTGGCTAAACAAACATAAAACCCTTTTTTTTTTTTTACTTTTATTGTTATTACTTCTCCAATTGTGTTACAGATAGTGTGAGAGCTAGTTTCACTAGATTCACACTTGAGTTCGTTAGGAGATGACTTGCGATCAGTAGACCTTCTATACTACCTTTACTCGTTGTTAGGCGATCCATGAATGAGCATCAGATGAAATTCTATGGATAGTTTGGTTGCGTAAAAACTTTGATTTGAATGTCAAACGATACACATTGTCAATAGTTAGGAATGCTATTTTCTTTCTTTTTTAATTAGAAGTGAAGTGGTCACGTGTCGTCATGTCAAAGAAACAAATTTCTCTTTTTGGACTAGCATCTTTGTAGGCTCTTCGTCACCACTCAAGCTTGTGAGTTCAGTGAACAGTCTGAGTTGTCGAAGTTATCTCGAATGAACTTTTCTTTTCGAACCACCTTGTAAATTCCTCGTAACAACTCGAGCCTATGGCTAATGAACCATCCGAGATGATGGACATATCTCGGGTCTATCTTGAACCGCCTCCATCTCGACATCTCAACCACCAAAACATCAATTACATGGGACAACTGAATTTCAATATCATGATTAATTAGTGTGTAATGCACAATTAAAACCACCCATGATACGATTGTCAGGTTTGATGGTTAGAACAAGAGGGGGGGAGGCGTGAATTGTTTTCAAAAGATTTTCTCAAATACTTTGCTTAGAATGAAACTTTAACAATCAACTCGGAAAATCAATTCAGAAAGCTAATCAAAATACCAAACAAAAACAGATAGCATAATTATAATCGGTTAAAGATACGTTTCAACCGGTTGTTTATGACAACGGAAAAATGTCAAACAGATAATGAGAAAAGAGATAGAGAGAATCATACACAGAGATTATACTGGTTCATTCTATCCAAGAGCTACATCCAGTCCTCAGTCAAACTATTCACTATGTAACCAATCACAGATTACACATACACCACACACAAAGAGGTGACTTTGAATCCCACAAAGCCTACTCACCCTTTTTGCACACAACAAACACCTCAAGCCAGAATCACACTCACTTTACAGGATTTTACAACAGATATACAGAGAATTATATGAACAATTACAAGAACTGGAACAAGATTAGAAAACACCTGGAAAAACAGTACACCAGAACCCTAATGATCAGTTCTTTGAATTAGAGCAAAGCACAAAGGCAATCTTGCTAAAACTTTGGTAAAAACCTTTTCACAAACAGTTTGTAACTTCTCAAATCAATCACAATCAGAGTATCAAATCTTTCTGTTTCATCAATCTCTTTACGTTTAAAAGAAGACTCATTTTATAAACCTTGAAAAGCTATCGTTGATGACAGTTTTAAACAACAGTTAAAACAGGTTTTCAAAAAACTGTTATGAACACATACATTTAATCGATTAAAACCATTATTTAACCGGTTGAATGGTTTTGTCAGTTATACAACTGATTCAAAAAACAGTTTCAAAACCCCTTTGCCAGCTAAGTGACAAACAACTTATTATCTCGAAACTTTAATCAGTTGTTTTTTCCTTTGCATGGAAAAACACTTTAATCTTTAAAAAAGTTTGAAATAAGCTTTATCTGAGAATCCATACTGATCTTACAAAGATTCTAAACCCCATACTAAAACCTAAACCTAAAACATCACACAGCTTCAGGCTTCATGAGAATTTGACACATCAAAGCTTCCCATCTTCAACAATCTCCCCATATTTGATGGAGACAAATCCCTGGGATGCTCTTAGGAATGTTCTTCGTTTAGAATCTGTTGAATCCTGCAAACACTGAACAAACACAGAATAGACTAGTCCACATAGATATGCACTATATATCAGATTTAAAAAATATAGCAGAACCTGCATAAGAACAGTCGGTTATAATACAGAGATAACCGGTTGAAAAACTGTAAAACAGAAAAACAACAGTTTTAAAACTCCAAAACTAAAAGCAGTTTAACATATACAGTTCCCAACAACCCTTCTCCTCCTATTTGTCTCATCAAATAGACAAACCAGAAGAAAACATAACTAAGATAACACATGCATATCAAGAATTCCCAATTCATTTCGTAGAGAATAGAACCTATCCTTGGATAAAGGTTTGGTGAAGATATCAGCAAGTTGTCTTTCTGTGGAAACGAACTTGATTTCACAATCTCCATTGGTTATATGATCACGAATGAAGTGGTGTCTTATTTCAATGTGCTTTGTCCTTGAGTGTTGGATATGATTCTTTGTCAAGTTAATGGCACTTGTGTTGTCACATAGAAGAGGAACTTTGCTAATCTTTAATCCAAAATCTTCAAGCTATTCTTTGATCCATAGAATTTGTGCACAGCAGCTACCAGCGGCTATGTATTCAGCTTCAACAGTGGATAACGCTACACACGCTTGCTTCTTACTATGCCATGAATGAGGCTTAATCCAAGCAAGTGACATGTTCCACTTGTACTCTTCCTATCTAATTTGCAACTTGCAAAATCCGAATCAGAATAACCTACCAAATGTATAGGAGAGAGAGAGGGATACCATAAGCCCATGGATATTGTGCCTTTTAGATATTTCAAGATCCTTTTTGCAGCTTTGAGATGTGATTCCTTGAGGCAGGATTGGAATCTAGCACAAAGACACACAACGAACATAATGTCTGGTTGGCTTGCAGTTAGATAAAGAAGAGAACCTATTAAACCCATGTACATGGTTTGATTAACCTCTAGTCCAGCTTCATCAGCTTCTAGATAGCAGTTTGTTGACATTGGAGTTGCTGCTGCTTTACATGCTTCCATCTCGAACTTCTTAAGGATGTCTTTGCAATACTTTAATTGGCATATGAAGATCCCTTATTTGGATTGTTTAACTTGTAGACCGAGAAAGAATGAGAGTTCTCCCATCATTGACATTTCGAACTCCCCCTGCATAGCTTTGACAAAGTCCTCACAAAGTTTTACATTAGACGAGCCAAACACAATATCATCTACGTATATTTGTACTAAAATAATATCAGTTCCAGCTTTCTTAATGAACAAAGTCTTATCTACCTTACCTCTTTCATACTCATGAGATAAAAGAAAAAAACTTAGCCTTTCATACCATTGATGCAGAGCTTGTTTGAGGCCATACAATGCTTTCTTAATCTTGTATACATACTCTGGATGTTGATGATCTTCAAAGCCAGGTGGTTGTGAGACATATATCTCCTCATTCATGATTCCGTTGAGAAATGCACTTTTCACATCCATCTGAAACAATTTAAAACCACTCATACAAGCAAAAGGTAATAACAATCTTACCGCTTCCAACCTTGCCACAGGTGCAAAGGTTTCATCATAATCGATTCCTTCAGCTTGATTGTATCCTTTGGCCACTAGTCTCGCTTTGTTTCTTGTAATGATGCCTGAGTCATCAGTTTTGTTTCTGAACACCCACTTGGTACCTATCACATTCATCTGATTGGTTTTTGGAACAAGAGTCCAGACTTCATTCCTTACAAACTGATTAAGCTCTTCCTGCATTGCTGCTATCCCAAATTCATCCTTGAGAGCTTCACACACTGATTGAGGTTCAATCTTTGAAATGAATGCAGTATGATTGCAGAACTCTGCCACATGCCTTCTGGTGGAAACTCCTTTGAGGATTTGACCTATGATGTTGTCAATAGACAGATCCTTAGGAACCTTCCAGTCTTTTGGAAAATCCTCCTGCTACATATTTTCAATCGGTTGAATTTCTGTGTTGCTGTCAAGATTCTTTAAAAAGATGTTTTGATCATCCTCATCTGTATTGATCTTAGCTGCAGCTTGTTCACAATTGTTAGTCTCATAAAAAATAACATGAATAGACTCCTCAACAGTCATAAGCTTTTTATTAAAGACTCTATAAGCATGGCTATTAAGAGAGTAACCAAGAAATATACCTTTATCGGACTTAGCATCAAACTTACCTAAGTTGTCTTTGCCATTGTTGAGGATATAACACTTACAACCAAAGACTTTTAGGTGGCTCAAATTTGGCTTTCTCCCATTCAGCAATTCATAAGGAGTTTACTTTAAAAATAGGCCGAATCAGCACACGATTCATCACGTAGCAAGCAGTGCTCACAGCATCATCCCAAGAGCATTTTAGTAGAGCATAGTCATTTAGGATAGTCCTTGCAAGCTCTTCTAGAGACCTGTTCTTTCTCTCCACCACACCATTCTGTTGGGGTGTTCTTGGAGCAAAGAAGTTATGAGAGATCCCTAACTTGTTGCAGAAGTTAATGAACTTTTCATTTTGAAACTCCCCTCCATGATCACTTCTTATTGCTCCTATGTTGTTGCAGCATGTATTCTGAAGTTTCCTTACAAGCTTCTTAAATTCTGAATATGCTTCCTTCTTTGTGTGTAGAAAGAGTGTCCAAGTGTACCTGGAAAAGTCATCTACAAGAACAAGACCATATAGATTTCCTCCAAGACTCATATTCCTAGAAGGGACCGAAAAGATCCATGTGCAAGAGTTCAAGGGGTTTTGAAGATGAAACACGATTTTTCAAAGGAAAAGATTTTCTAGTTTGTTTCCCCTTTTGACATGCTTCACACATGTTCTTTTTCAAATTTGAGTTTGGGTAAGCCATAGACAAGTTCATTTGATACAAGCTTATTTAAATAAATCATTTGAATATGAGCAAACCTTTTGTGCCAAAGCCATGATTCCTCATGCTTTGATAGAAGACAACCTAATGAAGAATGACTAGATATATCAAGCAGATAAATGTTGTCAGATCTCTTACCAATGAGTAGAACCTCCTTTGAAATAGGTAAGTGAATCTCACACGAGTTGGTCCTAAAGGTCACTTGATAACCTCTATCACATAGCTGACTAATGCTAAGCAAGTTGTGTTTCAAACCTTCAACATACAGCACATCATGAATAAGCAAACTACTTTCGTTACCTATTGTACCTTTGCCGAGAATTTTTCCCTTGTTATTGTCACCATAGGTTACATGGCCATCTAGTTTGAGAGAAATGTTGATGAACCTAGATGCATCACCTGTCATATGTTTTGAACAGCCACTATCTAGATACCATAGGTGTTGTTTTCTCTCCAAACAACCTTACAAAAGAAACAAAATCAAGTTGCTAGATCTGGTCCCCTTGTGAATTTGGGTCCATAGGTGTTAATGTATTTCCAAGAATCATTATGCTCCTTAGGAACCCATTTCAGAATACCCTTAGGGACAGAAAACTTTTTGATTCTGTAAAACCTAACAGAGTGTCCCTTTTTCATGCAATAGAAACAACAAATAACTGGTTGTTTCGATTTTTTAACAGATTATTTTTTAGTGAAAGTTGAAAAAGGTTTTGTGCACCCAGTTTGTTTGCTTTGGGGGTTAAAACTCAAGCCAGATTTTCCAAATACACATGTTTGGGATGCCAACACATTTTCAAAATTTGATTTTCCTTTCAAAATTATATTAATTGTTTTCACAAGATATAAGACTTTCTCTTGAAGAGACTCACAGTTTTTGCAAAAATTTGAATCACATTTGCAAGAGAATTTTTCATGCATCAATGCAGAATTTTCTAAATCAGTTTTTGATTGATTCAAGTCTTTTTCCAAAACTGTGATTTTCATTTTCAACTTGTTATTTTCACATTTCAATCGGTTATTTGAAAAAAGTTAATCTTTTAGCTTCTTCATGAATTTCTTGGAAAGCATCAAGCAATTGAAAATAACTTTCACACTTATTAGAAGAGGTTGTACTTGACTTGATTCTGATTCTCCCTTGGTCATTAAGCAGGCTTCCACTTTGTTTTTAGAAGAGATTAAGCCAGCAAATGACTCTTCTTTATCTTCCAAGTCACTCCTTGGATTCTTGTGCAATTCCTCAAGTGTGTCCCACATTCCCTTAGCTGAAGTGCATTCTGAAATCTTGAGAAATACATCAGAGTCTAGAGCAGACACAATAATATGTTGTGCCACACAATCAAGATGTTCTTTAGAGGATTCATTAATTTCAGACATATGCACATAGGTATTATTTGAAATAACATTCCAAATATTCTTATCTAAGGATTGAATAAAGAACTTCATTCTTATGCACCAAATAGGATAGTTTTGACCACAAAACAAAGGTGGTTTGTTCAAAGAGGCACCTTCCCCAAAAAAACTTTTATCAGCCATCAAAATATGTTCAAAAAACAAAATTCAAAACTTGAGTAAATTTCAAGAACCTTGCTCTTGATGCCAATTGTTACTGGTTCGCTCTATCCAAGAGCTACATCCAGTTCTCAGTTAAACCACTGAGTATTCACTATGTAACCAATCACAGATTACACATACACCACACACAAAGAGGTGACTTTGAATCCCACAAAGCCTACTCACCCTCTTTGCACACAACAAACACCTCAAGCCAGAATCACACTAACTTTACAGGATTTTACAGCAGTTATACAGAGAGTTATATGAACAATTACAAGAACTTGAACAGGATTAGAAAACACATGGAAACATAGTACACCAGAACCCTAATGATCAGTTCTTTGAATCACAACAAAGCACAAAGGCAATCTTGCTAAAACTTTAGTAAAAAACTTTTCACAAATAGTTTGTAACTTCTCAAATCAATCACAATTAGAGTATCAAATCTTTCTGTTTCATCAATCTCTTTACGTTCAAAAGAAGACTCATTTTAATTTTGAACATTCAAATCAGTTAAAACAGGTTTTCAAAAAACTGTTATGAACACATACATTTAATCGGTTAAAACCACGATTTAACTAGTTGAATGGTTTTGTCAGTTGTACAACTGATTCAAAAAACAGTTTCAAAACCCCTTTGCCAGCTAAGTGACAAACAACCGATTATATCGAAACTTTAATCGATTGTTTTTCCCTTTGCATGGAAAAACACTTTAATCTTTAAAACAGTTTGAAATAAGCTTTGTCTGAGAATCAATACTGATCTTACAAAGATTCTAAACCCCATACTAAAACCTAAACCTAAAATATCACACAGCTTCAGGCTTCATGAGGATTTGACACATCAAAGCTTCCTATCTTCAACAACGATTACCAACATTTGGGCTCTATTGGGTCAACCTTAATCATCTATGCCCAAAAAGCTCAAGACAACCACTATATATAATATATAAATATCACTTTCTCAAAGCAAAAGATAATGAAACTCTCATCCTAAACTTGTATACTTAACTCGAACCTAAACTAACTTCGGCATCGGAATAGCAAGTAGCCTTGCTGAAACTTGAAACAAACATAAAGATAAAGATCCAAAAATTGAGAATCTGAAAAGTCGAGAAGTCAAAGGCCGACACACGGAAAGAAAATCTGGTGTGGTAGGAACACAAAGATAAACAAATTTTTCTATTTGCTAAAGTTATAATTGTGTTGAATTTGGTTCATATGTTTAATATATTTTCTATTTTAATCTCTGCATTAAAGAATCCTTTTTATTTTAACTCTATATTTGGCATATTATCTTTTTGTTTTGTTGCATCGTTACAAAATATAACATCATTATGACTTTGATAGATGACAAGGACTATTTTTTATATAAAAGAAAATCGTATAACAACTAAAGTATGCAATCCTTATCACTTGAAAGACTAAAAATTAAGTGGAATATTAGGACTAAATTTATAATTGACACTTTCATAGATGAAATTTGAAAATCATACTCGAGAGCTTTTCACTATGAACGGCTTAGAATTCCTTCCAATTATGTTTTTGGTAAACTCAATGGTAATAAACATTGAGAATGAGTATTGAAAATTCAAATTATTTGTACGATTAAATTAAAATATATAAATAAAAACTAACTATCATCTTAGGTTCTAGTTTGGTTGAGTTAATATAAATTAATCTTAAATGATAAAATAATATATCATAGTCTAAGGTTCAATTTTCTGTATTCTATAAAAAAAATTGATCACCCTCTTTCATTTCAGAATGAATACTTCAAAATAGAAATATTCCCAAGTTGGTCAAAGCAGATTATATAAGTAAAAAGTAAAATAGTTGAATTTACGACATTGAATTATATCTGAACTCTAAATTTTAAAATAATAACAGAGTTCATTCTAATTATTATAATTTGATTTATCATGTTACATGTCAACATATCATTATTAGACTATTCATATACGTTTAGTCTATTAAGAATCTTTTACCTAAGAAAATGTATTGAAATCTGTCATCAAATAATAAAATAGCCTAATTAAAATATCTCTAGTAAATTTTAGATAGCAACTGCTCAAGATCAATTTTTGTAAGCAAAACAAAATATCAAATGTAACTTCTTTCATCCGAAATTATTAATATCTCCAAAAAAAATTCCAAATTTCTTATACCCAACATTCAATAATAGAGACATATTTGAGAGGTACTCTACATAATTTTTTCAGTCTCTCACATGCTAGTGTAAACTTAATTGTTAAAATAAACCTGGTCTTCTTTAAACATAATTAAAATATAGTGTTTTGTATCACAAGCAACCAAGTTGTAAGCCAAACGGATAAAGAAACTTTTTTTTCTATGAAGTTGGCAATAACTTTATATAGCTTTGGTGATCCAATCTTGAATTTTACAAAAAAGAAATCTAGTTCCAACATAAAGGCTATATAAAATCTTCATTCTTTGATAAGTTATATTACTTCACTAATGATGAAAAAAAGGAATAAATAATTACTTTGTCTTTAAAATGAACAAATTAAGGTATATATCTCATTCATTTCAATTTTGTATTATGGCAGTACCACACTAAAATTCCAAGACAGACAATTCTTTGCTTCATTTTACAGAAAACATAACCTAAAAGATTATCAGAAAAAAAAAATTAAGAACAGGTGAAGAAAAGGACAAAACTAGACTCAAGTTCAATATAACCTATAAGATTTTCAGAGGAAATACATTGGAAAACTTTGGTAAAACAAGTCAACGTGCCACAAAAAGCATGTAGACTGCTATTTTAAAAGCTTTTTATAAGGGAGGAAGCAGACCTTTTGGACAAAAAAATTAAAATTAATTTTTTTATAAACAAAAATAAACTTATATATAAGAAAAATTTGTAAGAACTCTTATATCTACCAAAGAAGACCCTAGACGACTACATCTACCAATAGAAAGTTTGTGTACAAATAGTTACAGTAGGAACTAAAAAGATCTTACAGTGATTATTGCACTGATATGAACAAAAAACAACAAATAAAAATGTGGCCGAGGAGAATGGACCTTGTAAACCATCTGCTCTGCCACGAATTACTAGAGAAATGCAATAATATTGTTGAAATATTCTTACCATGAAAACATCTTAAATGAAAGGGAAGTAGTGAGGTTGCCATTTGAAACTTTCAACTACTCACCAATAAGACACAACCAAATGAGTTAGTTTTTACTTGCAATGCCAATCCTCTTTCTCCTACCTCCTACTTATCAAGAACTTTTAAATTTTGGAACAAAATGTGGACAGCTTGCTCGATCTCCTTCTCTGTTATGATCAATGGTGGAACAATCCTCACTACATTTCCTTTTCCAGCAGTTAACACTAACAGGCCAGAATTTTGACAAGCTTCGACAAAGGGCGAGGCAGATACATCTAAATCTACTCCTATGATTAGCCCAACACCACGAATTTCTCTCACATGTCGGTTTCCTCCCAACTTCTGCCTGAGTAGTTCTTTGAAGTAGAGGCCTTTCTTAGATACAGATGACAGGAACTCAGGTTTTGATATTTTATCAAAAACAGCAATAGCAGCACTGCAAACAAGAGGGTTTCCTGCAAAAGTGCTTCCATGATCACCATAATTTATAGAAGAAGCAACACTCTCCGTCACTAAAACAAGTCCAATAGGTAGGCCTCCCGCAAGAGGCTTTGCAAGGGTCATCATATCAGGGAAGACGCCATATGCCTCATGGGCCCATAACAACCCTGTTCTACCTAAACCACATTGAACCTACAAAATCTCAAAAAGCACATGATAGTTAAATAGAATAGTATATAAAACCAAATGCAATACTTATACTACCTATAATTATACTTCAACATATGACACCTATACCTCATCAAACACAAGAAGTGTCCCAGTTTCATCACAAGCATTCCGCAGGGACTGTAGAAATTCTTTTGTAGCACTGTAAATTCCACCTTCTCCTTGGAGGGGTTCCACAAAAACTGCAGCAATTTTGCCCTGCTTAATTAACTCTGTTGCAGCCTGAGCATCTCCATACTCTAAAAAGGTCACTCCAGGCATAATGGGTTCAAAAGGTGTTCTATATTGCACTTTACTTGTCAAAGCAAGTGCACCCAAGGTTCTCCCATGGAAGCCGTTACTAAAAGCAATGAATTCTGTTGCTGGCTCTTTTCCATTAGTAGTTGTGTGTCTCTGATGTTTTCTGGCAAATTTAATAGCTGCTTCATTTGCTTCAGTTCCAGAATTTGAAAAGAACACACGATCGGCAAAAGAAGAATCCACGAGACGCTTTGCAAGTTTTACCTGCAACAATTCAAATATAATTTATAGAATGCAACACTGTACAGATACACATAACCAGCTTCTACAAGAAATGAACCAAAGTAAAGCACAATGGAACCACTATAAACAATTACAAATAGGTAGATACAATATAGACATGCCCAATAACATCACAGCCATATATATACTTATTATATACTTATTAGATAAAGCATATACTAAATAAGTTGTTTTCTTTCCTTTTCATAACTTACACGCAATCAGAGAATGACATTATTAATCCAAATGATCAATGGCCATCTCTTTCTCTACAATCTCCAAAGCACAATAAAGTATAAAATCTCCAAACCAAGTGATCAACGGCAAATCTCTTTCTATTTCTCTAAAATGTTAAAGGATCAAGGACTCGTATAATGCCAGATTAACTAGCATTTATTATGCAAACATACCAGGGATGGAAGAAATTTGATAATGGGAAAACTGCAATACTCTGCATTCTATGAACAGTAGAGTATAAAATTGGAAAGATGTAAATTAATCTTTTAACACCCTATGAAGACAAATTACTAAGGATTGTTCATAGAGTCCTTCGAATTGTAAACTAAAAAATGTAAATGGAATGGCTCAAGTGTTGATAAAATTATGCACACTTATGTTTTCATTTGGGACTTGTTTAGCATTTTTATATATTGGTTTAGTTTTCCTTTCCCTGCTAGAGTTCTAGACAAATTATAATTTATAGAATTACCAATCTAGTAAGCACTATACGCTAAGGTTTATTAATGCCCGATAACTAACAACAACTGGGTTTCCCTTCAATTAGTGAATGGTACAGTATAAAACAAGTACTCAATCCTGGAAATTAACTTTCTCACAAGCTATGGTAGATCATCATTAAGATAATCATGTGCCACTGCCAAATTTAAAGTTTTCATTGCCACTCCCTTCGTTAAATATCCTAACTCTTCCATACATTTTTTTCAAAAGAATTGAAGTGCAGCAATTTTCAATCCAGATCTTTGTCCTCATAAAACACTAAAGAAACACACACCACAGTGAGCAATCATCATATTTGAATCACCACCATTACACCTCCAATGCTCCAACTCAGACTTTGAAAAACAAATCCTCATAAAATATTCACAAAATTATGAACACCATGACAGATCAAAAAATGTAAAATGAAACTAAATTATATAAGTTTGACTATTTATATTTTTTAAACCACTAAAGAAACAATTAGCAAATTTGGTGCCCTGCTTAATTGTTACCGAGAAAACTAGTGTCTTAATTCAAACAAACCATAAAGTAGCAGCAGTTTATTCCAAAAAATTTCCATAATATCTCAGCAAATTGAAGATGATAGAAAAATGACTCTGATACAAATAGACAATTCATCGCATGCCCACACCAAAGATATTGATTGGTAAACATAAAGCTTTCCGTGACTTTTATACAGATGAAGAAATTGATATAACTCATACACATAGTAACATGCCCGAACCTGAGGTATTGTGTAGAATATATTGCTGGTATGAGTAAGGGTGGCAGCCTGTTCAACAACAGCTTTTAACCAATCTACATCACCGTGTCCTAGTGCATTGACAGCAATCCCAGAACTCAAATCTAAATATTCTCTCCCTTCAACGTCATACAACTTGCAACCTTCCCCCCTCTCAAGCACCACTGGTGTTCTAGCATATGTCCCCACCAAAAACTTCCCTTCCATCTCTATCACATCCTTAGTTTTCTCCAATTTTGACTTGCTGGTGTTATGTGCAGCAACATCCACATTAAGACATGCACTTACAATACTCCGGCCTCTAATCTGAATAAGAGGAGTTCTTCCACTCAAAGTGCTCTCTCTTGCGGAACTGAAAAATTGCCTGGGTTTGTAACATGGTAGAGAAATTAAATGGTTCGGAGAAATGTAAACTGCATTCATTCTGTTCAATTAAGGGCGAGATTCTTTCCCTTCTTCCCTTTTGCTGAAACAACAATAAAAATTATAAAAAATAAAAGATCAGCTTGCCATATAGTTCAGTCTTCAAATGCCTGAAGAAAGACTTTTCAGGTCACCTATACTCAAAACAAAACGGATACATTCGCAACTGAAAAGGACAAAGAGCATGAGAGCACAAAATCAAATCAAGATTACAACGGAATGCAAGTGCAAGACAATTTTGCCAGCAAAAAAACTAAAAAGCACCACAGCAAACTGAAACTAGTGTTATTTAGTCCCAAAACTATTCTTGTGTGCAGATTCTTCCCCAGAGTCACCAACTTAGTAAGCAAATATAAGTAGCCAGCTTTCTAAGCAAAACTACTCCCGGGACTCGCCAAAGTAAACAAAATTTGACTTTTGAGAAACTAAGGTGCAAAAAGAAACCACTGCCATCTCACTAACCTATTTCTAATTTTCACCTTTTGAGTATCATTAAATAACCCAAAACGAATTCACAATCAACCAAAACCCTCTTCCCCGAAAAAGATGAAAGAAAGCCAAACCAACCCACCTTCAAACAATATATCACAACAAATTGAAAATTTAATCAACCAAACAACTTCAAATCATGAACACTGGTTTTGGGTGAATAAACATTGGGACACCGAGGAAATCAAAAAGTCCCTTTCGGTGAGGTCCGCTTCGACCTTCTGAATACAAATACTAACAACAATTTTTAATTTTCTTTCCAGGATAAAAAACAATAACAAAAATTTCTCTAAGATTAAAACATGATTCGAGCGAAGCAAAACCTATAAAGAGAAGCAATACCTTGGTTGTGAAATTCAAATGTGAAAGTTTTCAACTTGGTGCTTTTTTTAAAAGGGTGTGATCAGAAAGACACGGATACTATAGAGAGACAAAAACTGCATCCAACAGAGAAAGTTATATTATTACTAATAATAATAATAATAATAATAATAATAATAATAATAATAATAATAATAATAATAAAGTAAAATTACACTAACAGCTTTAAATTTCTCAAATTATTTGTTTTTCTTATGGAATTGTGAGTGTAATATTATTAAAACTAAACAAAATGGAGATATGGTAATATAAGATTTCTAACAATAATAGAAGATATGTCTAGGATTTTAAGAAAATAAAAATGCCACAATTTCCATGTAAAATAATAAATATATAAAAAAAATGTAGTTTTTGTATGTGTGGGAATAAAATATAAAATAGAGTAAGAAATAATATTTTATTTGTACTGTAGAACTCAAGTTCTTACTCCGAAATTAAGTAAAGTACATGCGAAAGCGAAATAAACCTTAGACCTTAGAGTAAACACTGAAAACATTCAACAACAACGATTAAAACCGAACATGTACCTATTTTCCAACAATACCAGCCTTTTTGGTTCGCTTGGTCTGTTCCCATGCACAAAAACATTATTCGCGTTAAAATCTGGGATTACAAGAAAGTTTAAGGTTTGAGAACGCAATAACAAACAACATAGAGGGAGAGAGAGTACCAGAGACTAGGGAAGAGAGAATAATAACAATTTTAAGGGAAATCAAAATGGGCCTATGCAAGGCATTTTCTTCCTACACTAATGGAGTATGCCTTCATCCGATTTGCGTTTTCTTTGAAGAAATGACGGAAGCATCAATGAAGGAAGATGAACAAGGAGCTCACGTAGAGTTTTGGTATCCTTGGAGGTGCATGCTAGGTGTGGAGAGTAAGTGGTAATGTCATCTCAGTTGAAAAATGTGAAAAATGAAGACTAAGTGTCTATCCTAAGTAGGTATGAGACAATGAGTGAAATTGACACAATTTTGACAGCAATTCACTCTTCATTAATCTTAAAAAAATCATGAGCCAAGCACCTCCTTTTATAGCAATGGAGGGCTGGAATTACAAAGCCAAATTCAAATGAAAATGAATTTGAAATTGGCGCCTTAATTTGAACTTAGCACATGGAGCACATGAAGCATATTTAACATGTGATGGAAAACGTTTAACACATGGATCATATGGAACATGTGGAAAATGTGTACTCTTCTCCATGGCTTAATCATAACCGGCATTGGTTAAATTAGTTGTTTTAGAAACCCTAATTTCTAGGTTTGTTTTTAGATGCCAAATTTCATCTAAGGAAAAATTACAAATAAAATTTCCTATTCTACTTTAACAAAAATTAAATTCTACCCTACACTAAACTTATGGCATTTTTAAATGTTCCGGCCGGTTGACCTGGATCGTCTTTATGCGTGGCTTGTTCTAACGAGCTAGGGCACCTTCAGTTTACTTCGTCTGTCAGTACCTGAAAAAGAAGAACAAAGGGGCGCCCTCGCAGCCGTTTGCACTCCGACGATCAAGTCAGCTAGCGAGAAACACCAAACTAACTAGAAATTGTATAATAATCTCAATGACTGAAAACTGTATGGCTAAAACTGTGTTGCCCTAATTGTCTTATGCTTTCAGCGGATACGCCGTCAAGAACAATTAGGGTTTTCCCTCTGTATGTCTATCTGAGAACTAGGTTAAGACTCATGCAACTGTGAAAAGCGTCCCTCTCTAGGGCTTATTTGTGCCCTATATATAAGTGAAGACTAGGGTTTACCTCTGCGTTGCCTGCTATTATCTAGGGTTCCTTGGAGAAGGTCCTTGCGCCGCTATCTTTAGGATCTTAGCGTATCTGGCCCATGGACTTCCCTTATCTGGAGTGCAATGTATAACCTTATGGCCACTTGGGCTCTAACTTGAGCGTTGTATTTATCGCGCCATCATACTGTTCGAGTGCCCTAATTAGACACGTGTCATGCATGCAGCCTTCCCTGGATACCTTTAGTGAGCACGTGGGCATTACCACGTGCCCTTTTGACTTAATCATTTATTCTGTGCATAGGGACCCACAGTGCCGCCACCCAACTTAGGGTTATCCCCTCGTGTGGGCCCCCTCTCTGTGAAATGCTTACGTCATGCGGGTTGACTCTTGAGGCGATGTCCTACTTAGGCGATGTCTTACTTAGGCGATGTCTTACTTAGGCGATGGGCGATGATCCATCTTGGCGGTGACACATCTCGGCGATAACCGCTTATTTATGCTGCAGAACGCCGCTTTTACATACGACGACTACGTTGACTTCTTGACTACCTACCTTTCTCTTGTCCACGTCATCACACCCGATGACCTGGTCGGTACACAAGCCCCCCAGTCTTGAGCTGATAACTTGCTTTCAGTGAAAAGACTAAAGCTTGCCCCCTACTGCCCTTGCGGCGTTTTGATGACATGCCACCTTCCGATCGATTGACGTGACATTTCTGTATCGCCGGCGCAACGTACCCTCAAGGGCTCTGACGATGTGACATTCTCTGAGTGAGACAAATGACATTTTAATCCGTACCTTTACCTCGCGACACGTGGCCTACTCACGAGGCGCTTGTTTCACCGCTTCAGTCATGAGGCTCGAATTTTGAAAACCCCGCATCTCAACTTATTGTCTCTGCTTCTTTCGTATCTTTCTTGCACTATTCATCTTCTTCCCAAGAACTTCTTGCCCCACGTTCTTTCTTTGCGACCCTTCCCTTTGTTGTGTTACTGAACCCTTGACCTCCAGTTTCTTTACTACCAGTACACACTAAGATGTCCACCAATCCATCTTCCTCCCGAGTGAGTCACAAGGACCTTTATCCCTGGGCTTCGAGTGAACTACTCGACGAGTACTCTTGCTTACTTTCTACTAGGGCCCTGAGGGAACACGTGGGGGAAGCGTGCTCCTATCACCATCGTGCCTTTGCAAAGAGGCACGATGATGACATCGTCGTGCTCCCTTGTTCCATGGGGGAGCCGGTGTGCGGGGATGAACAATACAATAACGGGGTCCCCTTTTTCTATTTTTACCAAGTAGTTTTTAAGTGCGTCGGCGTACGCCTTCCCTTTTCCAGGTTCGAGAGGGAGTTGTTAACGGAGATGAACACCGCTCCAGCCCAACTGTACCCTAACAGTTGGGCCTTCGTGAAGGCCTTTGACATTTTGTTTGGCTTCCTTGGATGTGCGCCTTCTGTGGACATTTTTCTTCACTTCTTTGAGGTGAAGAGGCAGAGAAACAATCTTTGGGTAACTCTTAGCAATGTCCCTGGTAGGACTCTTTTGACTCCTTTTCAGCAAGCCTTCACAGGGTGAAAGGCAGGTTTTTTAAGGTATGCTGCTCCAGCTTGGTGCCTTCTGCCCTTGACGGCTTTCCTTTGTACTGGACAAAGGACGCCAGAGCTTTGAAATCTAAACCCCTTAAGAAACTGTCTTCAAGGGATCAGGAAGCTTGCAAGATCCTGGCGGGTGTTGGAGGATTTGATGCGGCTGCGTTAATAAGCTTGGAGTATAATGCCGAGCTTCTGGAAAGATATATATGTGTGTGAGGCTTTTCTCATGACTTTCCCACTTCTTGTTATGATTTCGCTTAGGAATACTTTGTTTCCCGTATGTCTCTTACTATACTTTACTCCTCTCTTTCACGTAGGTTCAAAGATAAATGATCATCAGAGGACGCTTCTGACTCGGGCTTTGCGGTTCGGAGACGGGGTCTTTTCGTCGCACTGCTTGAAGCCTGGGGCCACTGATGAGTGATGTGTTCTTGCTTTTTGTGCAGATATTTAGGACGTGTATAGGACTACAATTCCATTTTGCAAATGTTACAAACTTCGTCTGTAACCCTAACGTCGGTTCTGCACTTTCCTTTATGCTGAATGTTGTTTTAAATTATCTTGCACGCTTGCGTTCTTTGTCATGCCGCGCACGTCACTCCGATATTGCCTTTACGCTCGGCGTGAATTTCTTAGATTTTGTTTGTTTCCCATTCCTTAAACATCCTGTTTCTGGTTGCCTTGTTTATGGCTCTGCTCGGCCTTCGCTTTTGTGATGGATGCCTTTCCGTTTGAGCTTTCTTATTTGAACCTTCAGCAATATCGCGCCCGAGCTCATTGGGATGGTTAGCAACGTATTGCTCGTAGTGATGTCAGACCGCTTAGTCTTTGGTTTGACGACGACTCCGTCGGCGGTCGTGTACATTTTGCGGACCGCCCCCTTCGCACTTCCTGATCTCGTCATCGCCTTTGGCGACTTGGAGAGGGTGAGTTTAAACTTCGGCAATCTACGTGGCTCCGCGCGCTAATGCGTACACCGGTTGCTGATTTGACACTTCACCAACCCCCTCCCATCAAATGACACGTGGATTCATCGACGGTTGTCATTTCGTGTCGTTTGCGCTTCCCATAACCTTCGAAACTCTAAACTTCTCGCGCCACCCCACTGTTACATTATCTTCCTGCTTCATTTTCAAACTTTCGATACGCTCTGGTGAACGCTTCAACTCCCCAATCATCATTTCCTCGTACGCTCCCTCAATCATAAAAAAGGTAAGCCCTTCATCACTTTGTTGGTGCTCACCGCATCTTGATCAACTTGCATCATCCCTTAACTGTTTGACGCATACATTGTGGGCTGTTTGTTCTCTGTCTCGCTTTTTTCCCTGCATTTTTAGGTTTTCTTTCCCTTCCTACGACCTATGTTGTTCATGCTGCTTTCCCTTCCTATTTTTCGAATCGAATCATTCCTTTTAGCGACCCTCCGCTTTCCTTTTCTTACTTTCCTCTCGTCTTTCCTGCAGTTCTCGATGGCTCGTACAGGTGCCACCCATGCCCCCTCTCGAAACCCTCCTTCAAAATCTCGCAAACAACCTTCGTCAGGAAACCCCTCCACGTCTCGTAACCCACCTAGAGATCCTGGCATCCTTTCAAATCGGGCTCAGAGACCTGCGCCCTCTCGTCCCAACCAATCGCAATCAACTCCCCCACAAACCAGCGCCACTGCCCGCCCCATTCCTGATTACAAACTGTTGTACTCATGGGCTCCTCCAGCTCTGCTGAACGAGACTTCCTCGATTAACTCTGAGGCTGACATCCTTCGCTTGAGAGACAAGACCCACCTCACATTCCATAAGGAGCATGATGACAAGGTTGTTATTCGTCCTTGTCCTCCCGGGGAACCTGTTTGTACTGATAGCGATGGCAACGATGGCAACGATGGCCACCCTTTCTGCTTTGTTTATGCAACCGTGTTTAAGAAGGTTAAGCTCAGGTTCCCCTTTACTCGCTTTGAGAGGGAGCTCCTTACCGAGCTTGATATTGCCCCTGCTCAGCTGCATCCCAACGGCTGGGCGTTTGTCAGGGCATACCAAATTGTTTGTGCACATTTAGGCCATCCAGCCTCTGTAGACGTGTTCTTATTTTTATTTGAGGCCAAAAACCCGGGGGACCGCCTATGGGTAAGCTTTAATGGGATTGCTGGGAGATCCATCCTTTCCATCTTCCAACAATCCTATAAGGATTGGAAGGGTAAGTTTGTTCGTGTTTGCTGTAATGATCAGAGTCCCACACTTCTCGATGGGTTCCCCTTGTACTGGGTTGACAAGGGAAAAAAGGATTCTCAGGATCATTTTTGGAAAGCTAGGAGTCCAGATAAGATGGGGGAGCTCGATAGAGACTTGTGCCACTTCTGGAAGGAAGTTGCCTCCACCAATACCACCTTACCTACCTCCTCAATCATCAAGTTCGAATTCTATGAGGATCAACTAGACTTTTACATAGGTCTGTCCCTCCACTCCACCTGGATTTTTCTTCCTGTGCCAAATCTGTTTGACTTCTTTACCAAGTCTGTTCGCATTACATGCCCTGCGCTTACCCTTGCACTGCTAATTATCTGTAATTGTATTGATTTGTGAACATTGATCACTTCGTGCAGACACAATGCTGGGAAAAGATCACATGGCCAGACTGCGTTCTATAGTCAAACGCCACAAACTTGCTGCGGGCTCTCAAACTGATGGAAAAACGATCTTCTTCTAGTAATGATCTTTGTAATTTCTTCTTTGGATGAATGATGAAGGAGATATGATGAGCGGAAGCATTAAAGAAACTCAAGAGGAGTTTCCATGGACTGAAGTGGAGTAGGAATTTGTGAGAGTGAGAGGTGAGGCCAACTCACTAGGAAAGAGTCTAGGCTAAGTCTTGAAGGAGACTAACCTAGGGAGAACTTAAGAACAAGTAGAATGGCCAAAATTAGGCAGCATTTCATTACTAATTCAAAGTTAAAGAAATACATGTACAAGAGACTCCTATTTATAGGATAAAGTCTCTCAAAAACTCTCAAATGAGAGTGTGACAAGTGTCACCACCTTATTGGTGCAAATCCTCTCCATTAAGGAGAAGACATGTAGAGACTCATGCCTTCCTTGCCTACATTTCTATTTGCACCCCTCTTTTACTATTTTACACATTACTTTGTTTTCTATTTACTTCTTTCTCTACTTTGGCCCAAAATACAAGGCCCAAAACTTCCTAACTACTCTATACAATTTTTACAAGGCTAAGAAGAAGAAAAAGACTTTACAAACTCTTCATTAAAGCTCGATCTTCGTCTATCTTCTTGGCCGAAAGTTTTGAGGCTGCACGGTTTCCATCATCCCCTCCCTCTTGAAAAGGATCTGTCCTCAGATCTGAATGATGCTCAATGACAGCAACCTCTGTTTATTTGATGGTTTCCTCCTGGGTCAAATGTCAATCTGCAATAAACATCAAACAAACATGAGATAAATTTCCTTTTTAGAAGAAAATTAAAAGAAAAGAAAACTAAACAAAAATAAGTCCCCTTTTCTTTAAAATTCTTTTTAAAGAAAAACATAAGGCCCATTTCAAAAATATTTTTGTTCACTTTGTGTTGTTTATTGCCCAAGCTAGGCAACAACATCACATAGTGTTGTTTTTGATATTTTTGTGAAGAAGAATGAGCATTATATAATTGAAAAGAAGAGTTCAAAGTATTGCAATCCCCCTTTAAGGATTCTTTCTCAACCATGCTTTCAGGGGGTGTCATAAAAGACTCTTCTTCTTTGTGGGTTTCCTCTTCTTCTTCCTTTTCAATCAAACATTCTTCTGTATTTTCTGTGGAGGAAATATTTATATCTATATTTGGTTCAGCTCCAAACATAGATTTTTCTTCAAGCACATCCTCACAAGGGTTTTCTAGAGAAGATAAAATGTTATCGATATCTGATTCAACTCGAAAAAAAGAGTTTTTTGTACTTTCCTTTTTCTCATTCTCTTCTTTCTTTCTGACAAGAGCTTGGAATTTTTCTCTAAACTCCTTTTCTCTTCTAACATATTCTTTTTCTCTGTATATAAAATTTCTTCCTTTTTCTACAAGCTCTTTCATTTCTTCTCTAAGCTTTTTCTTTTTCACCTATGAAGGTGGAACAAACTTTCTTCTCATACACATCTTCAATTCATCCCAATTCAATATTTCTGATTTTCTACCAATTCTAACATCAACTTCCCTTTGTATCCACCAAGACCTAGCATATTCTTGAAAACTTAGGGTAGCCATGGAAAATTTTCTAAATTCATCCAATTGATGTTTTTCAAAGATTTGATCAACTTTTGTTTCCCATTCTAAATATGCTTCAACATTTTTATTTCCATCAAAGTAAGGAATGTATACTTCAGGCTCGGTAGAATAATATAAACTTCTAGGCTCAAAACGCATCCCTTCCTTTTTTTGATAATGAGGGTTATAAATCTTTCTTCTACTATGATGATAAGTATACATAGACATATTAAGCTTTGTATTTAAAAGATTTTTCACAAGAAGGAAAGTGAGTTTAGCACACAAGGTAAATTCCCAGGAAAGAGAGGTGGGTCACAATGGACACTCTTAAGTACCAAGTCTTTCCTAGCCAGAACTTATCCCAATGCACTTCACAAATCTCCTTCCAATGAAAACTTCTTCAACACAAACAAAGAGTTTTATTAAGAAAGAAACTAAAAGAAAGTTTTTAAAAACTAAGAATTTAAATTGCAAAAATTTAAACTAGACGACTCCTAATGGTGAGGCTTGTTGGCACTTGTGAACCTTCAAGACACACTCACCGTCTAAAGCGTGTATCTAATAAGAAAATTAAAGAAAACTTGTAGGAGATGGAAGAACACCAAAGGCTCTTCCAAGACACCTAAAGTAAAGATAATGGCCAAATTACAAAACAATTGAAATCACACAAAATTTTAAAAAATAATCTTCAAAGTTCTCTTCTCTTTTCTCACAAGTGTTTCTCTCCAAGCCTTTACTTGTTTGTCCTCCAAAGGTGAGTACCCCTTGCAAAGTCCTTTGCCTTCTCTTAGGATGCTACCTAGAAGTTAGCTCACTTCTCACAAAGAACAAATTCAAGGTATATTCCACTTCAAGAGGTCAATAATAAAAGCAATAAAAGCTCAATTTGAAGAGTGAAACTCAAAGGAGATTAGAGATGACAAACACAAAGATTATCCATAAAATCAAGACAAGCAAGAAATTAAAGATTTTCAAGAAAGTAAGCACTCAAAAGAAGCACCTAAAGATTGGCACTAGAATTGGATTACAAAAAGAAAAACAAAGAATGATGAAAATTCTTAGTAGACCATGAAATCCAAAATGTTGCCGCCCAATGTAGCTTGGTCCAAATTAAAAATTGTAATCCTGCTTTTCTTACCTCCAAAATTACTGCACTAAAATTCTTCAATTAGAATTGTGCAACCCAAGTTATCGTGTTGTTTCACTCCAATTTCATGCGAATCCCAACTTCTACACTGTTCTTCTCAATTCAATTGGCTAATTCAATTGGCCATTCAATCTGAACATATGATGCAAGTTCACGTACGACCACCCACTATTTGTCTCAATTCTAGAATTGGTGCGGGATCTACAGTGCAGAAAACCGTCCCGAATTCTGTAGCGGAAGCCGCTGTTGCCCGAGGCGAGCTTCCTCCCGTGGGCTCATCTTCCCTTATCGCCCCTCCTGTCCCTTCGAGAAAGAAGCTGCCGCCAAAGAGGGCCAAGAGAAAGAATCCCATAATGGTATCGGATGAGGAGGATGACGAGAGCACTGAAGATGGACTTATCTGCAAAAGGAACAGGGCAACCGTCACCGAGCTACCCGCAAACGAGAGTACGGGCCCAGATTATGCGGAAAACCCCCCC
Organism: Phaseolus vulgaris; assembly: GCF_000499845.2. NCBI lineage: Eukaryota > Viridiplantae > Streptophyta > Magnoliopsida > Fabales > Fabaceae > Phaseolus > Phaseolus vulgaris. Next base: position 632,262 of record NC_023754.2, read on the forward strand.
AGCGTCTCTACACCCTTTGAGAGTGCTGGGGATGCTCTACCATCAAACACCTCAGCTGCTGGGGGCGTTCCGGAGCAAGCTGCGGACATTCAGTGGTCTCCCCAACCTGTAGTGGAGCCAAACGTGTCGCCGCCATGTCCCGATGTTCCCCTGGTTGTCCATACTTATGAAGGCGGCGGCGAGAACCAACCCCCGACTCCTTTTCCAATCTCTGCTCTTCCCGCCCCTATCGAGGAGGTCTTGAAAGCTCACGCCGCTTACCTTAGCGCTATGACTACCGAGTGCGTAGAGAAATGCCTTTACCAGATGATGGGCGAGGCTTTAAGGGACTCCTTGAGCCAGTATGAATCCGAAGCCGGTGTTGCGAAGGACCAAGTTCAACAACTTAAGCGCGATCTTACGATGCGGGGACTGGAGTTTTCGCGGTTAGAGAATGCTCTGAAGGAGGAGTTGCGGAGCGAACGCAAAAACAACGCTGAACTAGGCCAAAAGCTCGACGCCAAACTCTCAGAGGTCACTGAACTCGAGGGCAGACTCGTGCATCAGCAGGAGAAGATAGCGGGCCTTGAGGAGACTCTCAAGGCTAAAGAGGCCTACACGGACGAGCTCGAGGCCAAGTCGATTGAGAGGGAGGATCTGCTGGGCAACATCAGAGCTGACATGGACCAAAAAGCCAAGGAACTGAGCGAGAAAGATAAGGAGCTGAACGAATCTGCAGCAAAACTTGCCCAGGCGCTTGAGGAGAATGAAAAGCTGAAGAAACAAAGTGAAGAACTCGACCTCAACGCCGCAAACGTTCTGACTTCCGGGTTTGGTGCAGCCTTGGAGCAGTTCGCTTGTGCTTACCCCGACTTGGACCTCTCCCAGTTCTCGATTTGCCATGAAGTGGTAGACGGCAAAATTGTGCCCTCAGATTAACGTTTTCATTTGTTTTCATTTGACGTTTTCTTTAGAAACATTCTGAAAGACTTACATATTCGACCTCTGTCTATGTGCAACGAATCTGTTTGTAATGACCTCTTTTCTTTGGACCGTGTTAACTTATGCTCATGGTTTATCTCTTACCTGTTGTGCGATCGCCTGATAATTTGGTGGGCTCTTACTCAACCCAATTAACTTACCGCGGACTGATGTTTAATTTTCTGGCGATCAACTTATTTTAAACAAACGGTTAGTCTATAGCAATAACATTTGACAAGAAATTACTTACTGACCAGTAGGCGAGTCATTTTTAGTATCTGACATCTCGCTTGCCCGATCTGCCAAGTGACATGTGCATTTCCAGGTCATCGCCTAAACTGGGCTGGCCTGATTCTGCACTGAGGACTTTCGAACTTGCCTCAATTTGCTTATGCAAAGAGGTCTTGTTATTCTGTTCTTTCCTGAACTCACTCTGAGGTGAGAAGGACTTTATCTGGCCTGAACTCGCTCGACGGCGAGAAGGACTTTATCTGGTGCCTCAACTTGCCCAGGGGCTACCTTTTCCCTGGATGCACTGAGGACTTTTAATCTCATCTGGTACCGGGGCTAGCTATTCATACTTGAGGAGGGGGCGTCCCGATGGAATCCCTTAACCCCTGCTCAAGGACTAGGCGCTCGGATTTTAACTCATCTGGTACCGGGGCTAGCTATTTATACTTGAGGAGGGGGCGTCCCGAAGGAATCCCTTAACCCCTGCTCAAGGACTAGGTGCCCGGATTTTAACTCATCTGGTACCGGGGCTAGCTATTCATACTTGAGGAGGGGGCGTCCCGAAGGAATCCCTTAACCCCTGCTCAAGGACTAGGTGCCCGGGTTTTAACTGTTATCTGGTACCGGGGCTAGTTGTTCATACTTGAGGAGGGGCGTCCCGAAGGAATCCCTTAACCCCTGCTCAAGGACTAGGTGCCCGGGTTTTAACTGTTATCTGGTATCGGGGCTAGCTGTTCATACTTGAGGAGGGGGCGTCCCGAAGGAATCCCTTAACCCCTGCTCAAGGACTAGGTGCCCGGGTTTTAACTCATACTGTACATATCTGTCATCTTGCTCTGAACTCTCGCCTATACTCATTCTTGGCGAGTAGGACTTCTTAATATGTTCTCGCCTACACTCGTTCTAGGCGAGTAGGACTTCTGATTTGTTCTCGCCTATACTCGCTCTAGGCGAGTAGGACTTTTTATTCTGTTCTCGCCTATACTCGTTCTAGGCGAGTAGGACTTAAAACTTAACTTTCACCTTCGATTGCCAGGTGGCGACAAGGACTTAAAAACTTTATACTTGTGCCTCCGATCGCTAAGTGGCGATTGAGGACTTAAAACTTGATCTTTGCCTCCGATCGCCAAGCGGCGATGAGGACTTAAAAAACTTTATACTAGTGCCTCCGATCGCGAGGTGGCGATGAGGACTTTAAAAAACTTTATACTGAATGCATGCGATCTGAATCTGCCCTAAATTACACAAGGGCGACTAAGTCTTTTGTTTAAAAATTTAAAATCATAATCATGCAAACTTAATAACTGGGAAAACTTGATAGACTCGAACTTTTCTTTATTGGGTGGCCTCATTAAAAAACCCTTCTCAGGGAAAAAGAGCGCCACCTTGAAAAACTGTTTTCACTTAACTGTTCGAGTTAACTGCTACTTACAATGCTTCAACTGTAATAAAACTTGAGATGGGTAGCGTTCCAAGTGCGAGGAATCGCCCCCCCTTCCAGTGTTTCCAAACGGTAGGCGCCGTTCCCGAGTGCTTCGGTTACTCTAAACGGTCCCGTCCATTTGGGTGACAATTTATTCTGCATCTCGTACAGGTGGGCCTTCCTCATTACCAGGTCGCCATCTCTGAACTGCCTTGGCCTTGTCCTAGAATTGTACTTGCGCTCGACTCTTCTCTTTATTGCTTCAGCCTTTACCCTTGCCTCCTCCCTGACCTCATCCAACAAATCTAAGTTCATCCTTCTTTCTGCATTCGAGTCTTCTGCCACGAAGTTCTGGAATCTCGGCGAGCTTTCCTGGATTTCAATTGGGATCATCGCATCGCACCCGTACACCAAGCTAAACGGGGTTTCGTGGGTTCCTGACTGTTCAGTGGTGTGGTATGCCCATATTATACGGGGAACTTCCTCAGCCCAAGATCCTTTGGCCTTCTCCAATCTCCTCTTCAAACCTCTTAGTAAAACCCGATTAGCCGACTCCACCTGCCCATTCGTCTGTGGATGCTCCACAGAAGCGAACACCTGTTGAGTTCCAACGTCCTTGCACAACTTCTTCAGCAGGTGACTCGAGAACTGAGTCCCGTTATCTGATACCAAACGCTTGGGCACACCAAAACGACACACAATATTCTTCCATACGAAATTCTGAATTTTGTGCGCTGTGATCTGGGCTACTGGTTCTGCTTCAATCCACTTCGTGAAGTATTCGACTGCCACAACCAAATACTTCATCTGCCTAATGGCCAATGGGAAAGGTCCCAGGATATCGATTCCCCATGTGTGGAAAGGCCAGGGACTGTAGATTGATTTTAACTCTTCCGGAGGTGCCTTGTGCTAATCGGCGTGCTCCTGGCACTGCTTGCAACGTTGGGCATATCTCTTGCAGTCTTCCCTCATTGTCGGCCAATAATAACCTGCACGGATGGTTCTTGTTGCCAAGGCTCGACCTCCGATGTGACTCCCGCAAATCCCTTCATGGAGCTCGGCCATAATTCTCGTGCACCTCTCTCCATGCACACATACTAAGAGGGGGTGTGTGAAACCAAACCTGTACAACTCGCCATTGATGAGGGTGAACTTGCTGGAGTTCTTTTTTACCTTCCAAGCTTCCGTCGGGTCCATTGGGAGTACGCCATCTGCCATGTAGCGCTGGTATGGCGTTATCCATGTGTCCGGCTCGTGGACGATGCAAACTTGTGTCATCTTTATCTCTCCCACTGGAAACGCTCTAATCCTTGGCGTCCTCAAGGTCTCCTGGGATAAAGACTTATGACCCCTTGACATCCCTTTCTTTGACTTGCAGATTTGGAGAACTTGGTGGTCCGCCACGAACGCTCGAGGTATCTTCAGGGTTTCTTGTATGACGGTCCTCTGCTTGCCCCCCTTGCCCGAACTGGCGAGCTTTGCTAGCAAGTCGGCTCGGGCGTTCTGCTCCCTTGGCACATGCACTACTTTGAACGAAACAAAAGACTTCCTCAACTCCTGCACATACTCCAGATAAGCTGCCATCTGCAGGTCTTTAGCCTGAAACTCGCCAGTTACTTGGCCTGTGATTAGCAATGAATCGCTCTTGGCCAACAGCACCCTTGCTCCCATCTCCTTTGCCAACAAAACACCAGCGATCAGACCCTCGTATTCCGCTTGGTTGTTGCTGGCTTTAAAGGCGAACTTTAGGGACTGTTCTATCAACATGTCGTTGGGTCCTTCCAGAATTATCCCGACCCCACTGCCTAATTGGTTAGAGGATCCATCCACTGAGAGCACCCAACGAAAACCATCTCCGGCGCTTTGCACTGTCTCAGAAGATAGTTCGACCACGAAGTCAGCGAAGATTTGTCCCTTGATCGGTCCCCTGGGCTCATACTTGATGTCGAATTCCGACAACTCTACCGCCCATTTTACCATTCTTCCAGCCACATCTGGTTTCTTTAGAACCTTCTGGATGGGTAAGTCAGTCATCACCAACACTGTAAAACTCTGGAAGTAATGGCGCAACCTCCTCGCCGAAAACACTACTGCCAGTGCAACACCTTGCTGACAAAATAAACGGGTTTCTGAATTTGATCTTGGTCCTGGACGAGCACCGCACTCAGCGCCTTCTCGATTACGACGAAGTATAACCTGAGGGGCGCTCCCAATTGTGGTTTGCACAGGACCGGCGGGCTCGCCAAGTACTCTTTGAGTTTTACGAAAGCCTCTTCACACTCCTTCGTCCAAACAAACCTATTGTTCCTTTTCAAGCACTGGAAATATGGGTGACCCCTCTCTCCACTGGCAGACACAAATCGCGACAGGGCGGCCATCCGACCTGTGAGCTGCTGCACCTCCTTCACCGTAGCGGGGCTCCTCATTGCCAAAATGGCCGCACACTTGTCAGGGTTTGCTTCGATCCCTCTCTCGGTCAAAAGGAACCCTAAGAACTTTCCTGCTTCCATGCCGAAAATGCATTTCTCAGGGTTCAGCTTTAGTTTGTATTTGGCTATCGTAACGAACAACTCCTCTAAATTGGCTATATGCTGGTTTTTTTCCAGGGATGTTACGACCATATCGTCAACGTAAGCTTGCACGTTCCTCCCAAGCATAGGTGCAAGCACTTTATCCATCAATCTCTGGTACATGGCTCCCGCATTCTTCAGCCCAAAAGGCATCACCTTGTAGCAATAACACGACTTCTCTGTCATGAAGGAAGTTTTTTCCTCGTCCATAGGGTGCATCTTAATTTGGTTGTACCCCGAGAACGCGTCTAAGAAGCTCAACAACTTGCACCCTGCTGCGCTGTCCACTAAGGCGTCTATACTTGGCAAAGGATAGGAATCCTTCGGATAGGCTTTGTTTAGATCTGTGAAGTCGACACACATTCGTCATTTCCCATTGCTCTTCTTTACCAATACAACATTGGCGAGCCATTCCGGATACTGTATCTCCTTGATGTGGCCTGCCTCGAGGAGTTTTTGCGTTTCATCTCCGATCGCCTGTCTCCTTTCTTCATTGAATTTTCTTCTTCTTTGTCGGACTGGTCTGACCTGAGGGTCCATTGCTAGACGATGACATAAAAAATCGGTCGATTCCTGGCATATCCGAGGCAGACCACGCGAACGCGTCCAGATGCCTGCCTATCACCTTGGAGATCTGTTCCTGTGTCCCGTCGTCTAGATTTTTCCCCAACTTGAAAGTTTTACCGCCAATCTCCCTCTCGAGCCAATCTCCAACTAGGCGAGGCCTCCTCTCGCTAGCGAGCAATGCTCTCACAATGCTTGACTCCCTGGCGGCCTCCGGGCAGCTTTCCTCTTCCTCTACTCCAGCGTTGTTCTCAGGCTTCAACTCGACATCTCCCATGGTTACGTCGCCCTTGGTGGCTGCTTCCAACGTCACGTCCATACCCACGTCGCCTTCGGCGGTTCCTCCTGTCGCCGCATCCATGGCCCGTCGGCTTTCCTGCGCATCCTTCGCACCAAGAGGCGGTGTTGTGGTCACATGGCACACTGATCGCCTGTTCTTGAGGCTGTTTTCATAACATCTCTTTGCCTCCTCTTGGTCAGATCGGATGGTGACGATTACCCCTTCCATTGAAGGTAATTTGACCTTCATGTGCCTCGTGGAGGGTACAGCTCCTATCCTATTGAGTGTTGGCCTTCCCAATAGGATATTATCTGCTGAAGGGGCGTTCACGACAAGGTATTTGATTTTCTCCGTGCGCGAGGCGGTCCCATTTGTGAACGTTGTTCTTAACTCAATGTATCCCCTGACTTCGACTTGATCACCCGCAAAACCGTATAAGCAGCCCCCATATGGCCTCAACTGATCTGTGGATAGTTGTAGCCTTTCGAAGGTCGGCCAGAACATCACGTATGCCGAGCTCCCTTGATCGGCTAAGACCCGATGAACCGTTCTTCCTACCGTGACGAACGAGATCACAATGGGATCGTTGTCATGCAGCACAACATCCCTGAGGTCTTGCTTAGTGAACGTGATGTCCACATCGGGCAAATGGTCCTCGAAAACTTCCACTGGGTCGTCTTTATGCGTGGCTTGTTCTAACGAGCTAGGGCACCTTCAGTTTACTTCGTCTGTCAGTACCTGAAAAAGAAGAACAAAGGGGCGCCCTCGCGGCCGTTTGCACTCCGACGATCAAGTCAGCTAGCGAGAAACACCAAACTAACTAGAAACTGTATAATAATCTCAATGACTGAAAACTGTATGGCTAAAACTGTGTTGCCCTAATTGTCTTGTGCTTTCAGCGGATACGCCGTCAAGAACAATTAGGGTTTTCCCTCTGTATGTCTATCTGAGAACTAGGTTAAGACTCATGCAACTGTGAAAAGCGTCCCTCTCTAGGGCTTATTTGTGCCCTATATATAAGTGAAGACTAGGGTTTACCTCTACGTTGCCTGCTATTATCTAGGGTTCCTTGGAGAAGGTCCTTGCGCCGCTATCTTTAGGATCTTAGCGTATCTGGCCCATGGACTTCCCTTATCTGGAGTGCAATGTATAACCTTATGGCCACTTGGGCTCTAACTTGAGCGTTGTATTTATCGCGCCATCATACTGTTCGAGTGCCCTAATTAGACACGTGTCATGCATGCAGCCTTCCCTGGATACCTTTAGTGAGCACGTGGGCATTACCACGTGCCCTTTTGACTTAATCATTTATTCTGTGCATAGGGACCCACAGTGCCGCCACCCAACTTAGGGTTATCCCCTCATGTGGGCCCCCTCTCTGTGAAATGCTTACGTCATGCGGGTTGACTCTTGAGGCGATGTCCTACTTAGGCGATGTCTTACTTAGGCGATGTCTTACTTAGGCGATGGGCGATGATCCATCTTGGCGGTGACACATCTCGGCGATAACCGCTTATTTATGTTGCAGAACGCCGCTTTTACATACGACGACTACGTTGACTTCTTGACTACCTACCTTTCTCTTGTCCACGTCATCACACCCGATGACCTGGTCGGTACATTAAACATATAGAGGAAATTTTCTCTGCCATCAGTAGTAGTGTCCCAATCCTCTTGGATCCTTCTTGCCATAGCTCTTGTAGTTGGCCTAGATCTTCTATTTGTTGGGCTTGAACTTGGACTGGGCTTTGGGCTTGGACTTGGGTTTGGACCTCTTCCATCATCCCTTCTCCCTTGAAAAGGATTTGGCCTCAAATCCAATGCTTCTATTTCTTCTTCTTCTTTACTTCCTGCAAAAGGCATTAGGTCCATAACATTGAAAGTGTATTGGCCAGACCTCGGGCATCGACATCAAAGAGGTCAACATCAGACGTCGACATCGGACCTCGGTGGTCCGATAGTAATAATGGGCCATGTAAACTTGGCCCCACAAATAGTATGAGTTAACATGAGTTAACACCCAGATACCAAAAAGACCTAAATCACGAGAGGATCATGCATGGGGAATGTGTATAGTACATTCGGGTACGACATAAGCAAGTGTTCCCTGGAGGCGCTAAGGCCCGTAAGGGTTAGGGTTTCCAGGGAAAGACTACATGCAAGGCACGTGAATAATTAGGGCACCCACAGAATAGATGGCGCCGCAGCGCTAGGACATGAGTTGGTACCCTGACGACCATACTGTTAGAAAGATTGCACTCCAGAAGAGGCAAGTCTTGTGTCGCGGCTGCGCTAACCTTGTGCAACGCGACGCATGATGCCTCACTAGTAACCTTAGTTCCACTAAAGGAAAGATCCTCGTGGGACAAAAAGTTGACCTAGATACAACCTATATAAATGGTGGTAAGAGCCCTAGAAAAGGTACACCATTTCTAAGACTGAAACTGCTTTACATACTTTATTGTTTCTTAGCCCAGTACTGACTTGATCGTTGAAGTGCAATCAACAGGTAGGATCCCTTCTGTTTCAATGGAGCCACTACCCAAGGAGAGAGCGAAAACCACCAGGAGATAGGAGAAGCCACCATCTGCCTTTGAAGTCAACGACGACTAAGTCAATTGGCGAGAACATTTGGCGCCCACCATGGGGCCCGATAAAACTAGGTCTCATTCACAATCGTGTTGAGAGCCAACCAGCAACATGAGTAACATGAGGCAAGGATCAGCTACGCAAGAAGGAAGAGACAACGTCACCATGCAACAACTCATGGAGACCATACGTGCCCTTCAACGGACGGTAGCAGCATCCAGAGTTGATCAGGATTGTTTCCAGGTCGACCTGGCCGCGTCACAAGCAAGCAACGAAGAGTTGTGCATAACCAACGAGGAACTGCGCAGGAGTTTTGATGGCATTTTCATGAAGTTCTTCTTGAATCAATGTAGAGTATGGGGCGGAAGCAATGAATGAGAGTGAGCAAGATCCTCCTAAGAGTGGTGTTGATCTTGTAGGTGCATGATAAGTGTGGGTATTGGGTGGTTCGGCCAGCCCAAGGGAAAAGATGAAGGAATTGAAGTTTAGAGCCTAGGATTCTAGGGAGAAGCAAAGTTGAGCACAAATTGGCAGCATAACTTTACTCACAATAAACTTGAAAATACAAGGTGTAGGCTCCTCCTTTTATAGGCTAAGGAGGACCATAATGCAACCCTAATGCTAGCCAAATGAAATGTAAATGTGAAGCACATGGGTGCACAAATGAGCACATGGGGAGGGGTGTGTCTAGTTTTTATGCTCACCCCCTCCATGGGCTTTCTAGACCGGCCTTGGTAAATTTAGAGGTATTTTTAGAAACTCTAAGTTTACCTAGGTTGGTGTTTTAGGTGCCAAAATTAATTCTAAGAAAATTACAAATAAAGTTCCTATGCTAATTTTGACAAGAAATTAAAGTCTACTCTACACTAGAGTTTATGGCATTTGAACATGTAAAAGAACGTCTTCTTGGATCCTCTTGGCCATAACTCTATGGTTGGCCCAAATCTACCCTTTGGTGGGCTTGCATGTGGGCTTGTGCTTGGGCCTCTTCCATCAAGTTTGCAACATGTGGGGAAACGTACGGTGGATGAGCAAGCTCCGCCCACACCGGTTAGGGCTCGCCCCATGCCGTTTTCTCAGGCGATCATGGACACTGTGATACTGGCCACCTTCATGGGCTTGAAGGTCACCTTCACAGGGGTAGAGGACCCAGAGGCCCATATTATAGCTTTCCACACCCAGATGATGCTTTCAGGAGGCTCCGACACCATGCACTATAAGCTATTCATGAGTACGCTGTCAGGCACAGCGTTGGACTAGTTCGTCAGTCTTCCCCACGGACACATTACATCGTTCGATCAATTCTCAACACTATTCAGAGAACAGTACATTGTCAGTCGGGCTCCCCCTCTAATACTAGGGAGAGTCATTGAAAGATTTCTTAAAGAGATTTGGAGCACAAGTGGTGAAGCTACACACCAAGAATGAGACATGATGGTGCATGCCTTCAGGAAAGGAGTACTGTCAGGACCCTTCAGCGATTCACTAATAAGGTGTCGTCCCAAGACATTTTGCAAGATCAGACGTTGAGTTGTGGCCCACATCGTTGCAGAAGGAGAAGTCACAGAAAAGCGCGGTAGCGTTGGCGCTGTCCGACCTCGGGGAACCTCGCATCCTCAGCCCATGAGGGTACATGAGGCCACGAGGGAGAAGAAAACACTGGGAGCACAACCACCGTATGAAGCAAGGAAGCCCCACACCAGGGCACGCATGAGAGAAAACGCCCCCACCAGACACAATTTTCGGATGGACCTTAAGGATATGATTGTCATCCCCGACGTGGCATATTAAAGTCACCATCGAAAATCGATAAGAGGCTAGGACCCAGCTAAAACACTTGGTGTGAGTTCCATCAAACTTTTGGCCACAGCCTGCGCAACTGTCTGACATTGGGATTCCAATTAGATGAACTGGTAAGGAACGATTTCTTAAAGGACTACCTGGAAGAGCTGCAGGAGCCTTGATGAATTTTTCAGGATTTCTCAATGCATCGGCCAAGGAGATGTGGGACACTTTGGAGGTGACTCGTGAAGGAACCAATAATGTGAAGAGAGCTAGAAAGCATACTCTAATTTAGGAATATGAAATGCTTAGAATGCTTAAGGGTGAGTCAATTGCTGAAGTACAAAAGAGGTTCACTCACATCATCAACCACCTTATGAGCCTTGGGAAAACCTTTGATAAAGACGAACTTAACATCAAGATACTCAAGTGTCTTGATAGATCTTGGCAAGCTAAGGTGACAACAATTTCTGAATCAAAAGATTTGACATCCTTGGCAACGGCTTCATTGTTTGGTAAGCTTAGAGAACATGAGTTAGAAATGAATAAACTCAATGTTCAAGAAAGTGAAGACAAGCATGTGAGAAGCATTGCCTTAAAAGCTGCCAAGCACAAAAGCAAACAAGATTCAAGTGATGAAAGTGAAGAAGAAAACCTTAGCTTGCTGTCCAAAAAGTTTAGTAGATTCTTGAAGAGAAATCACAACAAAGAAGTCAACAAAGAAAGGTATGACAACAAGAAAACTAGTGAGTTCAATTCTAACAATTATACTTGCTTTGGTTGTGGTGAACAAGGACATATAAAAGCTTATTGCCCAAATAAAGAAAGAAATGAAAACAAATCAAGCTACAAGGAGAAAACGGGAAAATCAAGAAGAGCATATATTGCTTAGGATGAAAATGAAGTTTCCTCATCAAGCTCCTCATCAAGAGAAGATGAAAAAGCAAACATATGCTTGATTGTAGAAGGTGATGATGATTCATGTAGCTCAAGCAATGTAAGTTCATGTGCTTCCTTAAGTGCTGAAAATTATAGTAAATTGCTTCAAGCTTTTTAAGAAACTCATGAAGAAGCTAACCTATTGGTTCTCTCAAACAACCGATTGAAATGGCTAAACTACTAGCTTGAAAAGAGGGTTAAGACACTTGAAGAAGAGCTGGAAAAATAAAAAATTGATTTTGAAAAGCATTGCAAAAACTCTTCTCATGTGTGTGACTCTCTTGTTTGTGAAAATTGTGAAAATCTTGAAAAGAAAGTTCATTATCTTGTTAGAACTGTGGATAAGCTTTCAAAGGGAAAATCCAACTTTGAGAATGTCTTGACATCTCAAATATGTGTTTTTGGAAGAGCTGGATTAGGTTTTAATCCACAGAACAAGCAAGATAAGTTTTCAAAGAATTTTTCAAAACGGCCAGTACAACAACCGATTGTTAAGTCGAAACAATCGGTTGTTACATGCTTTTATTGCATGAAAAGAGGCCATTCAGTCAGATTCTGCAAAATAAGAACATATTCCGTTCCCAAAGGTTTTATGAAATGGATTCCCAAAGGTTGTGAGGTTTCAAATGATAAAAATAAATCAAATGGACCGACATTTGTAAGGGGACCAAATCTTGTTGCTTGAATTCATTTTAATGCAGGGATACTAGAAGAACATGAAGCTCTGAGTCATCTGATCAGGTTCTTGGAAGAAAAGGATTAAGACTGGAACTGAATTAAGGGTGTGTACCAGTCCAAGCTTTTTCAAAAGCCAAAAGAAGCATTCTTGATTACAAACAATGACTCATTGAAGGGACTTCATAAAAGGATAAGACCTTCCTTATCTTTGCCTTTGTTTTTAACTACTGATTCATTTAAATTTCTTTCTCAAATGAGCATTAACATCTGTTTTGAACCTTCCCCAGTTTATGCTTGAAAATCAAATTTGTCAACATGTTGCAGAAAAACAACCGATTGTTTCCTCGAAACAACCGATTGTTTCTTCTCTGACAGAACTGTGAAGAATTGAATTAATTCCTCTATACTTTCTGTTTGTTGTAGATCTCAACAATGAAAGGATCTTGGGTCAATAAAGCAGTCTTGAAAGCCTGATTGTGTTCTGGAGGAAGTTACAAGATGTCATAAGGAATATATTCCATATCTTGGAAATATAAGAGCCTTTATGTCTAGTCAAAGATCAAATGTGCTGACCATGTGTTTTTCTACTCTTCTCTGACATTTTCTATGCAGTGCTTGGACCAGTCTCTTATCTTAAAGACTAAAACCCACAATCACCAAAGGATCAAAGAAAGTATCTGATTTGCTATAAAATCTGTTGGAACTGTTTTCTTTCACAAAAACAACCAATTGAGCCATCTCTTGAAACATCTCTTTCTCTCTTTGGGTGTGTGCCTTTGTCTCTTTTTTTTTTGCTGTCATGGAGTCCACTCCACCTACATCAAAGAGGATCACAACAAGGGTTGTAAGGTCAGGAGGAAGGCTTGAGGGCTGGTTTTCAGGGGATAATGAACTTATTGAGAGGTATCGCTTTGAGACAAGTACAAAAGTGATCAACAATCCAAAAGTTGTCTCCTTTGATTGGTTGAAAAGCCAAAAGCTGGACAATGTGAGAAAGCTTCTCAAGGATTAGTTGCTGAAAAGATTCTTGGAGATGAAGGGAAACATTTATCCAGATTTAATTCGGGTATTTTACACAAACTTAAAGTTTGAAGGAAACAATCTTGTTTCACATGTTAAAGGTGTAGACAAGGAGATTACCCATGATGTATGGGTTGCTGCAACTGGGTTGAAATATGCTAGTCTCATAATCAATAAAGAAAATCTTGGTGTTGTGGAAGATTTTAACAAGGTTCAATACTACAAAAGCTGTTTGAAGAATCAATAAGCTCAAGTGAAAACTTGTTTTGTTGGAGGCTTGAAGTTAGATGAAAGGGTGTTGGCTTTCATTGTCACTTGGATTCTAACTCCAAGGGGGAGCAATCATTTTGTTTTAACAGAAGAAGATCTTGTTTATATCTACTACATCATGAGGAAGATCAAGATCAACTAGATTCATATCATCAAAGAACATATGCAAAAGTCCATGAGGTTAAGTGACTACCATTATCCCTATGCTGTTTTAATCTCTAAATTTTTGCTTTATTTTGAAGTGAATCTTGAAGATGAAACCTTTGAGTTGGTTAAATCAACACAAGAAGTGAACAATGGTTCACTAAGCAAAATGAGATTCACCAAGATAAATGGAAGATGGGTGAGCAGAGATGGTGATCATGGTGGTTCCTCAAGTGTTGCAGCTGTTGATTTTGATGAAGAAGATCAAGCTGTTGATATGGATATCCACAATCAAGAACAACTTGCTACTAACTTTGATGCTGGAACAAGTGTAGGACATCAAGGGGATGAGATTCCCTCAATGTCTTCTTTTGAAAGATACATGGTGGATAGACTTGATGGCTTTGCTGAAAATCAAAGAAATCTCCATGATCTTTGTGTGACAAATTTCACGAGCATTGACAACAGATTCCAGAACATGGACACTCGCTTTCAAACTCTGGATGAATAGATTGAAGCTGTTCAGAACCAAATCTTTGAGCTGCAATATGGCAAGGATGACTGAAGAAAAACAACCGTTTGAATGCTCGAAACAATCGATTGTTTTTGCTCTGTAACAGTTTTATTGCTATTTATTTTAAATTCTGTTTTATATGGAACAATTTCTGTTTTATCTCTTCTTATAGTCTATTTGTGAAGACAAATAGGGGGAGATTTTATGTTGTGTTGTCTTAAGATCTGCAAACTCTATTTGTTTAATTAATTGTTATTTCTGCTGCTGCTAATGATGTATGATTTGCTTTGGTTTACCTTTTTTGGCTGGTTTTCTGTGTTGTATTAGTTAAGCAGAACACAAGCTATATGTGGTATTCTAACCTGCTACCATAGATGTTGTGCATAAAGTTTTGTTTTACAGGAACCGCTTCAGATTCAAAACAAGTCCAACACAAGCAACCAGGGATTTGTCTTCATCAAATATGAGGAGATGGTTGAATCAAGTGTGATCAAAAGCTTTGAAGAATCCAAATCCTAGTGTTTGATGATGGAAGGCTGAAGTTGTTGTTATGTTTAGAGTAGGATCTGGGTAGTTTATCTGTGTAATCCACTCTTTGTTGAATCTAAAGCTAAAGTGTTTTCAAATCTTTTAAGTTTAAAGTGTTTTTCAAACTAAGTGAAAAACAACATGTTGTTTTGTCGAAACAACCGATTGTTTTACTCTTAGGTGTTTTTGAAAAGGTTTAAAGTTGTTTTGGTTGGTTGACTTGCTGTCAAACCAAAACAATTGATTGTTTCGTGCTTTCAATCGATTGTTTGTTTGAAAATCCAAACAGAATCTGTTTTATTAGTTGAGTGTGCTTTAAATGATTTTCAAACTGAATACGCTCCTGTTTTAAATGCTTTGACCAATCTTTGAAAGCTATAAATAGTTTGTTTATGTTTTATAACAAATAAGGAAAAAAAAAACAGATTTGAGTTTTTCATAGATTGCTTTCAAGATTTGAACTTTCACTATTCAGCTTTGGTTTTCTCAAGAGAGAGTGAAATAGGATTACATCTATATTGATTTCAGTTCATTCTGTAACAAGTGTAATTCGTTCTGAATACTTTGTAAATTCTGGTGTTGTAAACCAAGGAGTGTTGTGTGCTCTTGAGGTTGTCAAGATCAACATTCTTGGTGTGTGTTGAGCCAAAGGAAGTGTGTTTCTTGAGGGGTTCAAGGTCACTTCTTTGGTGGTTTTGTGTGTAATCTGTATTTTGATTGCGTATTGGATTGCCTAGTGGATTCTGGGGACTGGATGTAGCTCTTGGTTTAAGAGTGAACCAGTATAAACTGTTTGTGTATTTCTTTCTTCCCTTAAACTCATTTAAATTCAGTTGTTGTTGATTTGCTGGTATAAACAACCGATTGTTTTTCTGGTGCTTTGTTGTTTTGTGCTTTGTTTCTTGGCTAACTGAATTCCTAATCTGGTTTCTTGCAAAGAAATTCATTCTAGCTTAAAAAGTTTTCGAAAACCCCCCTTAAACAATTCACTCCCCTCTCGTTTAAGGCCATATATTCTAACACTCTGGAGGTAACACAGTTACGTTATATCCTGTGAGACCTCAAGGTTCCAATTAGCATGCCTACACCTTTGTATTGTGATAACCAAGTGACACTCCATATTCAAGCAAATCCTGTATTTTAGGAGCGTATGAGATATATCGAGATAGACTGTCACATTGTACGGGAAAAGTTGTAAGCTGGTATGATAAGTCCATCATATGTCTCTTCACATTGTTAGTTAGTAGATATATTTATTAAGCCTATCGGAAAAGATTAGTTCGTGACACTAAGCAGACCTTTATTGCTAATGAGGGCAAGGGAGATTTTTAATTATTTATTTGTTTATTTTGTCCTCGACTAAAAGGAGGTACTCAACCCTCGACTTAAGTTTATTTGTTTTTTGCAAATAAAGGGAAATTTAGGTGTAAATTTGAATGAAAGACAAAAGATTTTTAAAGGTCTTGAGGAGAACATTTCACCTCAAAAGCTTTTAGAAAGGCCCAACTATTTGGGTGAAGCTTGCTAGGAGTCATGTTCATGGCACTAAGCATTCAATTTAATGAGATAAATAAAACAAAATGTGGAGTTCTTTGCAAAGTTCATATAAACTCGGTTTAAGTCATCACAAGCTTCTGTCGAGGATGAACTCGATCATGGAGTCATAACGGACACTGAAAGAGGATTACAAACTCCTCGACGGTTATGAAAGTTTAGTAAAACTACCTGCAATCCGAATAACTCATATTGACTTAAAAACTTATTTTTGTTGCAACATACTAAGAAACCTAATACATAGTAACAATTTGTTTGAATATTAACATAGATCCAAAATTTTACAAATATAACTTTATTCTACATAGAGTACTTACTCAATGTCCTTCATACTCATTAAATGCTTTTATATTTCTCTAATTTCTTACTAATTTCACAATTGAAAAAACTTCTCTAGGTGAATCTTCACTCGATGTTTCATCAACAAAACTATTTAGAAGAAGAATCAACGAGAAAGTTTAGTTAATATATTACATTTAAAAATTTATATTTCATAAATAAAAATTTAAGTCCCATATATATGCTAAAAAAAAAATGGAGCCATCTATTTCTTTTTTTAGTGGTAAAACATTATTTTTCATAACATAATATAATAAACTTGCGGGGCAAGTATTGAGTTCAACTTAATTCTAGTTCAACTTAACACAAGATATGCTGTTTTCAAAAGGAATGAGTTATATAATATATTGTACCATTCCAAAACACTTTATTCTACAAACTCATGTTGACCAAATTATCATTCACAAATAAACTATGTTTTTAATTATGCATATATTAATTCATCTCTACAATAGATGACTCCGTCAATTCAATTGCAGACAAATTTAAAAGGTTGAAATTAAGCCAACCACACTTCCAAAGGACAACCAAAGCTATTGCTTCCTTTTTTTTTTAAATAATGTTATCCCCAATTCGATTTTATTTTTTAAGAATAACTTTAAATCCTTGTTTTCTTATTAATATTTCTACTTATTAAATGGAAGAATATTAAATTTTATTTTAGTTTAACATTTTATAAAATAATTAATATAAGCATATAAGAAATAAAAATACTATTATTTTTTACCTTTAATTGAATATATAGTATCAACGGTAAGTTAAACTTTTCTTATCAATAAAGTTTCTTATAGATATATTAACCACCTTTCCTAGCTGGTGAATTACTTTGTTTTTAATTATATTAATATTAATAAAATGGATTATATTTCCAAAAGTAATGACTAATATAATTGAAGCAAACTCATAACGAATAACTCCGCTTAGATAATTCCCTTGTATTTAGGAAATAATTATAATTAACTGAATTGTTTTTATTTGAATTTATATTGATAACAGATATTAAATATCTATAAATGACTTATATACGTAAATAAAATTTTCAATTAATTATTTGAATAAAATATTTAATTAAGACCTATCAACCGATTTATTTATTTATCTAGACCAATTTAAATGTTTAATGAGTTTAATTTTTTTATATTCTAAAGTATAAAAATTGCATACTATTTATCGATTATTGAGAACAATTATTTCTTTCCCTCAAACAAACAATTATGATTTTTTTTACCAAGGTTATAGTTTTCCACATGAGTTTTTTTTATTCAAACAAAAGAAAATAATTATAAATGACCAAATTTTCATATAAATATCTAAAATGGTTATTATGTAAATCAACAAACTTACTGTATGATGATTAATTAATAATATACAAATATATATATTTTTTAAAATACTATGGAAAGAAACATTTTTTTTCTTTTGTTAACATATTCCATTCATTAAATTTAACTAAAATCTACAAACCCCCTTAATTTTTCCCACTCATTTTTCATTTAAATAAAACCACTCTATTTCCCAACCCCACCTCATCCACTTTCATCAGTTTTTCTGACAACTTTCAATCCTCTCACTATTCATATTCATCCCAAATATTTTTAAAGTACTGCATTTTTTATTCTACATCAATAAATATAACCAAAATAATAAAATTTTCAATTTTAAGAAAACTGATAAAAAATTATAAGGATCAAAATTAAAAACATAATTATTTAATCTGAACTATATTTTTGTTATCTTCGTTTCACTAAAAAAATTACACATTTTTTCTTTAGTTAATTTGAACTATTTTATTTTATTTTATTTAATAATATTTGTTCTAAACTACTCTAATACTGATTAACTTTTATTTTATTTTATGCAGAAAGAATATTTAAAAAATATATTAAAAAGTTAGTTAAATTTAATACATTTGACTAATTTTTCATTAATAATCAATAATAATTGGTGTGGAGTTAAAAAGAAAGAGAAGTATTTATAACATAAATAATAAATATAAACAGATATAGGAAAAAAAGAAAGCATAGAAACAAAACTCAGAAACAGATACATTTCTTATTCTCTCATATTTCTTTGCACAAAAGTCACAGACAAGAGAACTTCAAACACAAACATAAACAGAAAAAGAAACAGTGAAAGAAGAAGAAGAAGAAGAAGAAGAAAGCAACTAATTACGTTTTCCCTTATGTAATGCATCAAAAGAAATCCGAACTCCAGATCGGAAAAGAAAGCACCGGCGTCTCTTCCGATTTCAGACCCCTCCATCATCACCACCACCACCACCACCACCACCCTCACCACCACCTCAACTACCACCACCCTGTCCCGAACCTGACTCCCAACCCCAACCTCGAAACCCTAACCTCCACCGCCCCATACAAAAGACCCTCACTCTCCAAATCCCAAACCCTCCACAGATTCCCAAAACCGCGCCACGCTACCGCTCCCTCCGCCACACCCGCCGCCGCAACTGCCACGTGGCTCTCCTCCGCCTTCTCCCTCCGACGCCGCCTACGTCACCGCGTCCGCCTCTTCCTATTCCTCTCCCTACCATTCTTCTACTTCCTCGTCTCCCACCCTACAAATTCCTTCCTCCTCGATTTCCTATCGGCGTTCTTCTTCTCTGCCGCGCTCTTCTTCTCGCTCAACCTCGCTCTGCCACGAATCCCCTCCCTCCGACTCTTCCTCAAGCCCAAGGCCCGGCCCGCGCTCAAGCTCCCCGTGTTCTGGGCCCGGCCCGCCCAGCCCGAGTTTCAATTCTCCGTGGTTGCGTATTCTAACGGCGACGTTTACGAGGGGGAGTTCAGGGGAGGGAAGTGTTGTGGGAGCGGGGTTTACTACTACAGCATGAGTGGGAGGTATGAGGGGGACTGGGTAGAGGGGAAGTACGATGGCTTTGGGGTGGAGACGTGGGCCAGGGGGAGTAGGTACCGGGGGCAGTACCGCAAGGGGCTTCGCCACGGGTTCGGGGTCTACCGGTTTTACACCGGCGATGTTTATGCCGGGGAGTGGGCAAGTGGCCAGAGCCATGGCTGTGGGGTGCACACGTGCGAGGATGGGAGCAGGTACGTGGGGGAGTTCAAGTGGGGCGTTAAGCATGGCCTTGGACACTACCATTTTAGGTATGGAAATAGTTGGGTTGGTGGGGTTGGGGGATGATAAGTGTGTGTTTGTTGTTTTCATTGAAGTGACGTGGTTTATGGTTTGTGATTAGGTGTTTTTATTCTGAAAGTCACATGGTAGTGAAATTGGGTATGAGGTTGGTTTAATATATGATCAATTTTGGACCCCGAATCAATATTTCATCGTGGAACTGAGTGTGTGAATGTTTTACTTGAGATCGCGGTAACTGGTGTTTTGACGTGATTGTGTGGATTGGGTAGTGTGAATAGGACATGTGTGTGTTCTAATTGTTTGTGGGTATTGATTGACAGATGTGTGTTGGCTTGGATTGTTGGAAGTGTGCTTTGTCTTTGGTTCCTTAGGTTTGTGGATTATGGGAATTTCTTACTTCTGGACAATGTTTTGGTGGCCGTGTGTATGTTTGAGTTTCGTTTTGCTGTTTAGCTGATGGTGTTTGGGCTTTGACAAATGGGAATGGTGTTGTGCCGGCTTTTGTTGGATGTAAACTTATCGCATGCTTGTTTTGTTTTTGTTTTATTTGTTGTTTGTGTGAAGCTTTTGAGTTACCTTGGCAGGATTTGTGCGTGTATGAGTTTTTTATGTGATGCTATTTTGTGTACCTATTGGTAGCAATTGTGGAGCATAATATGTCATGCACTTATTGCCAAGCCATTGCTTTTTTTTTTTTTTTTATCTTTTAGGATGTTAATTTTGAGTGTATCGTTAGCCTTTTCCGGGAAGAAACTAAGTTGTAAATGGACCTAATACCAATAGCATATTATGCTAATAATGATAGTTTATTTCACCTGCATTGGCATTTGGCTACCAATTGGCCAGCTGTGTGGAAGTAAATAAGTGGGAGTTTAATATTGAAATCAAAGATAAGATGCAGCAAGCATGAAGTTGGTCAAATTGCTTTGAATGGATGGCGTGAGACTGATACTCTTGGTTCAAAAGCGCCTGTATCCACTACAACTATTTTATAGAAAGCCACATTCATTTGTGGTGTCTGACTAGTTATCTGATACAAAACATCAGTGTGAAATCCTTCCCTCTTATCCTACTACATTTAGTTTTAAAGCGGTAAATATCTAGGGAGTAGTAACTTAGTAAGTTTAAGTTTGTGGGGGAGATGAATCGTGAAGTAGGTAAAACAAGCATGCTTCTTACTCTGATCATGGTCTAAAGAGACCATCGGAGCAATCATTTCTATCTTCCTGGATCAGTAAAACACAAATCGATTAGAAGGGTACAGATTGTAGAATTATCAATTCAGTAATGAAGTAGTATTGGCGGATATCACATATGTGATAATTCCTGTATCTGTAATCTTCTACGAGGTGTAAAACAGGGGACATTTTTCATAGGAAGTAAAAGGAAAAGGAGTCGACAGAAAGCATTTTGTGATATTGTTTGAGTTCATTTTCATTATCTTAGTGAATAATCTCATGTCCTTCTTGAGGAAAACCATTTTAAGGGAATACATTATTTCCTTATTATTTTATATTCCTTTTTTATTCATTTTTGAATGAAGATCATATAATCGTCTATAAAGTAGACAACAACAATGTAAAATCTTAATGCATAAAAACTGAAAAATTTAAAACGTAAACAATATATGTATGTATTCATGCTCTTAGGAGTTATCTTCATTATTGCTACTTTTGGTAAAAAGGTATCTGCTCCCAAGGATAGAATCGGTTTCAAAGGTGCTTTATACCTCTCAAACTTTAAAACAATAGGGTATTTCACAACTTGGCTTTGTGATCTTCAGGTCATGTAGCAATAATTCCAACTATTTGGATGCCACGTAGCTTAATTTGGCAAGCTTCTACAAGTGTGGTGTCTTTTCTTCTTCTTCTTCTTCTCTCTGTCTCTCTCCCTGTTTATTCCACTTAAGGAAATCATTCAGTTTAAAACAAAAAGGACTATTTGTTCTCTGATCAGAGCATGTTGGTTGGTACTGTTACAAGCGGAAATAACACAAGGGCAAGTCAGGAAATGGGAAGAGATAAGAATAATTCTGTTATGGAGAATGGACATGTGTCAAGTGATCAATGATTGTGGGCAACCAAAAAAGTGCGATGATGAGGATGGTGAATTCATGCTTGTGGGATTATGTGAGATAGCAATTAATTATATAGTATCTGAGAGGATTAAAGAGGGTTATGGATATTGTTGCATTCTGTTTCTTCTTTCTAGTGTCTCTGTAGTTGCTATTGCAATATATCAACCTTCGTCTTCATTGTAATAGACCCAACATTACAATAATACATACAAAGCTTTTACCATATACACCGTCATTCATTAATTCATTATTTCACTTCTTAAGTGATTTTTACCTCATTACAGGTACTTTGTTGTGCATCTACCACATTACAAGTATCAGTGAATAGGATCTTGGGCATGCAGTTAATGAAATTTGGTGCTTAATCCTATGATGCATGAGAACATTCTTCTGATTTTTCCTTGAATGTGGGTTCCTCTCTTCTAAGGATCATTGGTGTGTTATCAATGAATTGAATTATGTAGTGCTTTGTTTGGTTCCTTTTTTGTTGCTCACCAGTAATATTTTTCATTTTTGTTGTAACTAATTATTTCTGTTATCAGAAATGGGGATGCATATGCTGGGGAATACTTTGCTGATAAGATGCATGGGTATGGCGTATATAGTTTTGCAAATGGTCATTGTTACGAAGGATCCTGGCATGATGGCAAAAGGCAAGGTCTTGGAATGTATACATTTAGAAATGGAGAAACCCAGTCTGGTCACTGGCAAAATGGAGTCCTTGACATTCCCAGCACACAGAGTGCCACCTATCCTGTTTCTCCTGTTGGTGTCAATCATTCCAGAGTACTAAATGCAGTGCAGGTACACTCTACATTTGTGACTTAGTTTACCGTAAGTTATTGTTAAATGTTCATTCCTGATTTATCATTAAAGAAAAAAGACGTTTAGAATGATCAGTCTGGACGATTCCATTTTGTCATTGGTGCTTTTCTATTTTATGACAATGTAAAAGCATGAACCAGTCTTCTGAGGTCATTGCACTATCCTCTTTTTTGAGAGATGCTTAAACTACACCCCTTCCCTTGAACACCTTACTAATTTTGAATACAAAAAGCCTAAATAGTTATGAAATGAAAAGTTATAAATGCGCCTCCCAATAATATTTTATATTTTTTATAGCTGTTATTATCACTAGCAATTAGCTTTGAAAATCTATTAACAACTTTAGTATTTTAGAAGGTCAAATGGAGTTTTATATAGAGCTAGTATTGGCTTTGAAATTTCATCTATTTTTATTTCATCTCATGAAATTGATAGTGTCAATCATGTCTAGAATCACAGTGAAACAAAAAACTCTAAAATATTTTTTTTTCCATTAAAATAGACTCAAATGTAGATATATTCATCTTTCAAAGGGTGGGGAGTGTATGTATTTTAAAATAAGAGGGGAGAGATTATAATTTAAGCATCTGTTGAAGGAAAAAAAATTACTCTACCTTTTTTATGTGAAATGTTTTAGTTATGCATTCTTATGATTTCAGTTACTGTCCTGTATCTCATGCTTTCTTGTAATTTTTTATACTGAATCTGCAAATTTGTTATAATAATTTTCTTTGGGTGTATTTCTGTCTCCAAGGTTGGTTTCTTATCTTCATATGAATGAGTGATTTTTAAACTGAAATTCCAATAAAAAATGTAGTGTTACACACACAAGAAATTTAGCCAGAATTTTCACAGATTTCAGCTAGATTCAAGGGTTGTTGAATGAGATATGGTAAAAGTCCCCCATTTATTCAATAATAAAAAAAAGATGCCACTCATTCTGTCTGAAGTTCGGTTATCTACAATTTTTCCATATGGACAAAGCTGAGAGAATTTCAGATACTTGAGCATTTTCTTTTATATGTATGAAATTAGTTCATTTGAATAGAAGGAAAGAAGAGACAAAATTAACTGCAACCAGCTAGTTTGCATCACGAGCTTTCATTACATTATCAATAACGTGTGTGTTTGTGAACAAACAGGAAGCAAGAAGAGCAGCTGAGAAGGCCTATGATGTGGCCAAGGTAGATGAAAGGGTGAATAGAGCAGTAGCAGCCGCTAATAGAGCAGCCAATGCAGCTAGAGTAGCTTCTGTCAAGGCTGTGCAAAATCAAATGCATCATAATGTTAACAGCAAGAGCATCCCAATCTCCATTGTGTGAGGGTATCAGCTGCAACTTTTGTTACAGTAAAGATGCACGAGTTTGTTGGAAGAGATCGATATTTTAAATTGCACCCTTTACACTGCCATCATCACCACAGGCTGAGAGCAAGCAGATTTATTATCCTCTGCCATAAGTCTTGTATAGAGGGAGAAAGGGTGATATGCCTTCCACTTGGTAAAAATCTACATATACACATATTTTTTTATTTTTCCTTTGCCTACATGTAAATTTATGTAGATGTAAATGCTGTGGTGTGGGTGAAACCTCAACCCAGCTACTGTTGTAATATCACTTGGTAAAATAAGGAGAGAAACATCTAGCTCAAAATCTTCTATTTCCCCTGCTTGATATCTTTGCTTTTATCTGACTTTGGAATGAGATATGTTTTTTTGTTACCTGTTTAACTGGAGTTCTCCATTGGTTTTGTATTTTGTAACTTTAAATGGTAAATATGAGAGTTTACAACTATATTTTGTATCAATAATTCTGCTTGGTGTAAAGGTTGAAAGAGAGATTAGCTTAAAGTGTTTTGGGTGTGATGTTTTGTTTTCTATTCTAATGTCTGCACCTTTTATGTTAACTGAAAACAATGCTCTATCTTTATTCAGTGGGACTGGGAGAACATGTGAGAAAAGCTGACTAGTAACAAGTCTGAATTTATTAGATCTGTGAAATTTATTTGAGCTTTCAAAAGATGCATGAGGCATTTGGTTTTGGGGATTGAATTTGAAAACATTTAGAAAGAAGTTCTATTGAACAGAGTTATTATTTAGTCATCGGAAAGTGTTAGAATTGATTTTCTATCAGGAGAAGAAGAGGGCCTTAAAAGAGATTTTGGATATCAGATACCTATATCGTGTCTTTTTGCCAAACTGAGTTAAAAACATGGATTAAAAAAAGTGTATGGTAAACTTTTTTGGTTAAGATCACGAGTATATTTTTAAAAAAATATAGTATATGTATTTTCAGGTGAAGTTGGATTTTGTTTCTTGCCTAAATTTTAAATCTCCAAGATCCAAGATACTTGCAATGAGTTATTAGTTTTTTTTACGTGAGAGATAATTTTCAGTGTGGATTGGATTAAGATCTTAAAATATATTATATTGATTTATCATTAATGTGAATATTATAATATAATTTATACTGAATTTCTTTTGTTGTCCATTTCAATACTTTAGTTATTATAATTTTTTTTGAAGTTTGAAGTAGAGACTAAAAGAACTTAGAAACATATTTTTTTTTCTTAAAACATATTTAATTATATTTTTTTTTAAATTGATATCAGACGGGCATGAATATTATATGATTTGAAATACTTTATTATATGTGCTCTCTTTCATTCTAAGATATCAAATAGACGTGTATATCAATCTTCATTGCTGTTGTTGATAATTGAATAGGTGGCAATGTGTCTGAGACATCCCATCATCATCATCATCTTGAATGAAAGACAACTTTATAAATTAAATTTGAAAGTTGATTGGATGCAGGTAAAAAATCATCGATACAGAAAGTCTGGACCATTATTTTGCTTGATAGAAGAAAAACAGAGTATTGACAAGAGGAATACTTCTTCCAATACTTCCTTATTTTTTTACACCCCAATAAATTTTGTATTTCAGAAATGTCCTTATATAAAAATGTTCAAATATATTTTTTTGATTGTGTAATGTGAAGATTTACTACATTACGGAATTTTAATATATATATATATATATATATATATTTATATATATATAAATAAATATTGTATTTCAGATTACATAATCTGGTTTATCTCGATTCAGGAGTAAGTTTTGGATTTTCCAAATCTGAACACATATTTCAATTAATTTTAGATTATATAATATAAAATGTAATTTATATTATAAAATTTTAAAGATATTTTTTAAAATATATTTTAAATTCTATAATTTGAAATATTTTTGTTTGTATTGTAGAATCTGAAAGATATTTTTAAATTTGGAAATATTTTTTGAATTCTATAATTTAAAAATTATTTTTGAATTTGAAAATATTTTTTAAATTTTTTCAATCTGAAAGGTACAAATAGAAAAAGGAAAATGTTAACCGCTTATCTCATTGCTCTAGTGTACATGGCAAAAAAACAAATATTAAATTGTTGTTACGGGGCCCACAATTTTTTTAGAAGGTTTAATCTTTGGTTCAAATTTCCATTAGGGTTACGAAACGTTTCCTCTTTCAATTTCTTCTTTTTTTGGTGGCTGAACTCTCCCTCTTTCAATTTCTTCTTCTTTTGGTCCCGTGGTTCACCAGTGCACCGTTTACTCTTTGAATTTCTTCTTCGCAAAGGTCTCGTGGTTCTCCAGTGCACCGTTCCCTCTTGCAGTTTGTTGTTGTATTGGTTTCCTGTACCGTGGTTCCTTGTTCTTCGTCGTCGTCGGCCGGTGTTTGCTCGGTGGACGCCTCCATCTCTTTTCACGGTGGTTAGGTGATAAAGGTAATATATTTTTGATTCAATGGATTATGAAGTGAAACATTGTTGTTGTGTGATTTTGATGATGTTGTGTGATTTTGATGTTGTTGTAGAGCCTATTTTGATTCAATTTTAGTTTGAGTTTCGTGTTGAAGGAAGTTTGAAGCTTTTCTTCCTTGAATGTTGAATTGTTGGTATTGTTGTTATTACTAGACACATTGATATAGAATTGATAAATTTTTTTCACAGTGATGAAGTTAGAGCATATAAATTGTATGGTCTAATCTTGAACAAACAAGTTTGGTAATTGTTGGTTTAGGGTTTAGTAGGAATATGTGGTTGGGATAGGCATGAAGTGGGCAGAAAGTGCGTTAGATAAAATTTTTAGAGTCCATCAGCTTATTGAGTGTGATTGTATAAGTTGGGAGACCATGAACATTTGGCATGTGCTCCATTTCCTGCATCTATTGCATGTTAAGCTTTGAGGTTGTTGTTAGTAGAGGATAATTGTTTAAAACACTTTGCAGGCAAGGCCAATGGCCAATGTAAGAATATAATTCCAAAAGCCCAAATTAAAACAGCTTCGTACAACTAGATTAATTGAAAATAGAACACGATAGGGTAACCTCATCATAAAAACTACACGCAAATTACTTATTACCCCAACTCTGTGTTGTGCATAAATATGTATTAGGTCTTTCATGTTGTTGACAACCTCCGAAATTTGTCAAGCATTGTAGCATGTAATATATTGGTTGAGAAAATACAAAGCATAACAAATCAAAGGTTTTCTTTATAGTACTCAACATTTGACATACACTTTTAGGTAGAATTTAATACCATACCTGCAAACATCTCACATATGTTTCAGAAAAACCCAAGTCATTAAGCGATTGCAACTCCAAAATCTGTGGAAGTTGGCGCCATGCTGTCAATACCCTGATGCAAAATAAACATTACATTAAACAACTCAAGTGTCATTGTAATTATTTGTTACCTAGATGTGACATAGACTGTTCTAAGCAGTAGATACTTTTTAACCAATCATTGTTATAAAATGCTCAAAAACAGAGGGTGGTTGACAAAAGGGAATGAAAATCTGAATTTGTAATCTATATTTAAGAAATTACCATGAGATGCTTTTAATTTTGTATAGCATGATTGTAAAAATATGAATGTGTGACTTTGCATCTCTGTATGTATAAAACATGTTATTTCTGTGAAGCAGGGCAGCATAATGCAACCAAACATGCCCATGGGGTAAAATGTCATATTACAATAAGATCTTTTTGTTTCCAATTTTACGGTTAATGATTTCCAACAATACTTTTTTTTCCTGTGATTTTGGCCCTGGTTATATATAGTTGGATAGCCGTTCAATAAACCCAATAAATATGAAGAAACATAGTTTGCACCATATCCTTTCTGTTGAGCTGTTGCTATCCATCTATATACCGAAATCACAGAATGCAGCATGAGTGTAGGGCAGTGTCCAGTGATCACAAATTCACTCAATTTAGAGGTTTGTTGTATGTGGTGACCCTAGTATGAATATGTGGTGACCACATTAGACTTCCTGCACAGTCCCTTTGCAAACTTATTCTGGAAATGTGAAGTGTGTGTTGGTGTTGGTTTGGGTGGGCATGATGTCGGCAGAAAATGCGTTAGATCAGATTTTAGAGTCCATGAATGTAAGGCAGTGTCCAGTGATCACAAATTCACTCAACATAGGGCATTGTTGTATGTGGTGACCTTAGTAGGAATATGTGGTGACCACATTATAGTTCCTACACAGTCCCTGTGCAAACTTATTATGTAAATGTGAAGAGCGTGTTAGTGTTGGTTGAGTTGGGCATGATGTGGGCAGAAAGTGTGTTATATCAGGTTTTGAGAGTCCATGAGTGTAGGGCAGTGTCCAGTGATCAGAAATTCACTCAACTTAGAGGATTGCAGTATGTGGTGACCCAAGTAGGAACATGTGGTGACCCGCATTAGACTTCTTGTACACATCCAGCGAAAACTTAATTCGTGGGAATCTGTTTTTAGGTGATGTTCTTTGCAACGGGGTTGTTCATGGTTGATCAACTTCAAAAGAATGGAAGGGCCCAACGTTTTTCCTTTAACCCTTTTTTTTGCTGTGAGTGGATTGTGGAATTTAAGTTTTTGTTTTCATATGTATACTTTCTATTAATAACACTACATTTTTTGTTGCATAAAGGATCGTGTTATTGAAGAAATGAAAACAACTTCGGAAAAGAAAGAGTGGGACACGAAGGATTACTGTTCATTTGCAAAAGATTTGATTCCATTTGAATCACTATCATATTGCGATTTTGTAAGTTTGTATTATATAATTTTCTATAATGATTTTGGGGCATAATTTTTTATGTGTTTAATTAAGTTACATTATTCACTTTTAGGTATTCATCCCAACGGTGCACAATGACCATTGGTGGGTCTACGCGTTTAATTTTCATAGTAGGGAATTGCATGTCTTGGACTCCCTCGGCCATAGAAGGTGAAAACACAACAAAATTGATAAAGTCATGGTAAAGAGTAAAAGATGATGTTTAGTAAAGAATGAAGCGATGAATTTGGTATTTGATTTCTAATTTCTTGTATAGTACGATGCAGGTTGTGCAAGTTGACCATGTGTACAAAATTCTTGACAAGTTCGGTGGAGTGAATAGTCCCCCCCATTAAAGTAGTCAAACAAAAACTTCCTATACAGCCAAACGGGTTAGTATTGAAATGAAAACTTTTGTTATTTTTATGCATATTCATATGTAAATATTTTTATGTGCTTTCCTGTATGTAGTTATGATTGTGGAGTATTGGTTTTGAAATATATTGAGCTGTGGAATGGTATGGTTGACTATGACGGGAAGACGATGCCTGAATACAACAACGTACATATTTGTTCCCTTCACTAGTAGAGTACAAGTTATAACTTTTATTCTGCACTGAAAATTGATTTTCAAAATTAATTTCAGGACGAGCTTCAAGCATTCCGTCAGGAAATGGTTTGTAATTGGGTCCTTGATGCACGTAATGCAGAACGAGAAAATTTGTTGAGGGAGTTCAACTTTCGTGGAACTTTAGAATGATGGTGGTTGAAAGTGCGTTGCATGTGAATCTGCATGTTCTGCAATTGTGTAGTTATTCATTACATGTTTTAGTGTATCCTAGGAGCATTCATAACTGTAGAAGCATAATGGATTACATACACTTCCATTGAGTTGAACAATGTGCGAACTTTTTAATGCTAAGAATTGAAGGCGAATATTGTTGTACCATATGATGCAACAAACCTTCTAATTACACTTAAAATTAGTTTCCATCATTTGTAATTATGATGACAAGTTTTTCCATAAATGATTTTATTCGTATTCAAACCCAAAGGATCCATTAGCAGGTGCCACATACTGTGGAAGGTTAATTTAACGGTCGTTCATGGTTAAGTATGACTTCGTTCTTAGTTCGTTGGACTCAGTAAAAAAAAAGTTATAAATATTTACATTTGTCCATTTTGCTACACTAAAATAAGTTCAAAGTTAACAATATTGAGTTAAAGTTCAAAATTTGGCAACTTTTTTACCAAGTCTTTGGGTAAAACATAAACAACTACGATCAAAGCGAGGAAGACAAAATTTCATGATACTATGCCTAAGCAACATTCCATCCAAATTTTTTTGTGCAAGCTCAAATGGACCCCCCCTTCAGCACTGGCCTATTTTCGCTCAATCCAAAAAATTTTGTGTAAGCTAAAAGGGACCCCTTCAGCACTGGACTATTTTTGCTCAATCCAAAAAATTTTGTGCAAGCTAAAATGGACCCTTTTAGCACTGTCCTATTTTCGCTCAATCTAAATTATTTTCGCGCAAGCTAAAATGGACCCCTTTAGCACTGCCCCGTTTTCGCTCAATCCAAAATTTTTTGTGCAAGCTAAAATGGACTCCTTCAGCACTGGACTATTTTCGCTCAAACCAAAAATTTTCGTGCAAGCTAAAATTGACCCCTTTAGCACTGTCCTATTTTAGATCAATCCAAATTATTTTCGTGCAAGCTAAAATGGACCCCTTCAGCACTGCCCCGTTTTCGCTCAATCCAAAAATTTTCGTACAAGCTAAAATGGACCCCTTCAGCACTGGCCTATTTTCGCTCAATCCAAAATATTTTGTGTAAGCTAAAATGGACCCCTTCAGCACTGGACTATTTTCGCTCAATCCAAAAAATTTCGTGCAAGCTAAAATGGTCCCCTTCAGCACTGCCCTATTTTCGCTCAATCCAAATTATTTTCGTGTAAGCTAAAATGGACCCCTTCAACACTGCCCCGTTTTCGCTCAATCCAAAAATTTTCGTGCAAGCTAAAATGGACCTCTTCATCACTGCCCTATTTTCGATCAATCCAAATTATTTTCGTGCAAGCTAAAATGGACCCCTTCAGCACTGCCCCGTTTTCGCTCAATCCAAAAATTTTCGTACAAGCTAAAATGACTTTCTACCTTAATATAACCGTAAACAACATTGTTAAGGTATGTGACTTTCATTATAACTATAGTACAAACAAATGTGCCTTTTGTTACAATATTCATGCCTATAGGTTTTAAAATTTAACATATGTACACCATCTGATTCATGCCTATAGGTTTTCAAATTTGACATATGTTCACCATCTGATGAGGAAGTTCGTTGTTCTCATCCAGTAATACGCAATCCACCGACTCTAGGTACAGTTTCAAAAATTGTCTATACTTAAAAAACAATGTCCTATATCCAATATTCTAATTCACATTTCAATATCCAAAATATATTCAGATGCAAAGCAATTGGAGTTATTGAATAAGATGGAGGAAGATAAAATCCGACGTTCAAGGATGGTTTAAACTTCCACATCTTACAAACATGGCTACATGCACAATGAAGACTATTATTGTATAATTGAGGATACAAAATTGTATTTAAAATTTATAAGCACATGTTTGAACAATGCTTATTACATGTGTTAAGTGAATTTTTTGGTTACTTGTCCTTCTTAGCTTCTATGAACTTAGTTTATATGTGTTGACACTGCCATACATTCAAATTTAAAAAATGTGTTCACTTCTACCACATAAACGGAAGACAATTAAAATTAAATAAAACTTCAAAAAGTCCAACCAAATTAGAGTTACTAAAATTACAACGTAGTTTCTAAATACATGTCTTAAATTCTCTAACCACATTACACCCAATGAAATAAACATGTATCATTTCTAACAACTACTTCGTAATAAACATACTTAAGTACTAAACACGTCATGTACGATCCCTTTCAATTATGACTAACAAAATCATTTTTTTCCCTTCCATACCTAGTCCATGGTGATTTCATCACAACCGACTTCACACGTTTCCTTGCTCTATGCTTGACTCGAGTGAATATGTTACTTTTTTCTTCTCCCCATTTTGGTCTTCGGGTACGTCTTGCTCTTGGGGTACGTCTTGTTGTTCGGGTATGTCTTGCTCTTCGGGTCCGCCTTCCTTTTCGGGTACGCCTTGCTCATCGGGTACATCTTTATCATCAAAGTAAGACGTCTGTAGATGTTCGTCATCATCTGCAGAAGGACTATCATGCACATAAGATTTTGCACGTGCACTTAAAAATTATTGTAACTCTTTCAACTCATTCTCCAAATTGCTGATGACAAGCTTTTGTTTCTTCACTTGGCGAAGCATATCAACTACTTTCACCTTCATTTTACCATGGTCCTTTTTTTTGACATGTCGGTTGTAAATCCACGTCGAACTATCTCAAATGCTTGTACAACGAATTCATTTTGCAACTTTTCATTGGACGCAGATAAGTCCACAATAACCTATTCATGCACACAACATAAATGACAAAAAAAAAACTAAGTATTGTACATTATTAAAAAAAAATCAATGTATTCTACACACCACATTTTGTTGCAGTCCAGATGCAATTTCAATGTCACCCAGCCTAACATCCATCTAATGTGTGATACGAGGATATCTATTTCCAATCCTCAAAACTTGCCGCTTGTAAGAGAACAAATGTTCAAGAGCCCATATCTACACAATTCATGTCAAATTAATGCCACTAACCAGAAAATGTATGGGAAGTCATTACACATACGAAGTAAACATTTTAAATTACCTGCATCAAGTACACACAACCACAAACACAGATATATATATAGCATTAGTTTTCCTCCTCATACACATTGAAGCTGAACACAAACTCTGAACCAAAAAGTCATAAACTAAACCTACCAAATTCACCCAGATCATCCACAACCCTAAACAACCCACCAAGGACTAAACTCATTCTACTTGGAAATAAAAACTCTGACATTCCTAACAAGATGTACAACCCGCAAAAGTCATGTATGGAACATTCGTTGTGACGTTTAACAATTTCATCATAAATTTTCACAGATACATGACTAGTTTTGAAAAAACTCCTATTCTTACAATTGTTTTATGTTTTTTCGAAGTCAAGTTTGTCTCCCACAACTCTAAGACCTATACCTAAACAAACATCTAACAAAGTAAATGGGACAACTATAGAGCTGACTACAAAACCATGACTTCTCTCCACCCACCTAATACATAACTCCCTTAAAAGGCAGCAACTCAATTTCAGGTTCCCATCCAACACAATTAGCCAACCAAAGGGGTTGACTGAATAATAAACTTTTCTTCAACACTTAAGGTTTTGTTCAAACTTCCCAAAATTTTTGGCCTGCAATAACGCCTAAAGACCTACATTTATAAATACATGTGTAGTTTACTAAGAATGTCATGTCATCGTATGTCTAAAAAAATTAAGCATATTCGAAATCAAACCTTATCATCCACAAAAGATTTTGCATGACTACTTTCCTGAATTGTCATTATATCCTACAAAACATAAAAATTCAACAATGAATACGTTATTCAAAACCAAACAACAATGAAACAACATCAATCTTTAAAAAATCAAACAATTCACAATTAATGTATTCTGTAAATGTGCTTCTGCAATAAACTGACTTTGGGTCAACAAAAGGAACATAATAAGGACAAAAAACTTCCATTATTCCCCACCCCACCCTAACCAATAACAAAACAAACCTAACATTTTAACAAAAAGTTACCCTGCCTGTGTGATACAACTATAATGTGGGTCACCAGATATTCCCTCTAGGGTCACCACATTTTGCAACTGTCTAAGTTCAGTCAATTTTGTGGTTAGTTCGCACTTTCCTACTCTCATGGGTTCTAAAGAACCCATTTAACCCACTTTCTCCCCACCTCATGGCCTACCCTTCACCAACATGAACACTCACTTCCCATATCTAGAAAAAAAATTCACTGGGTCTGTGCACGAACTGTAATATGGGTCACCACATATTCCCTATAGGGTCACCATTTGATGATATTGTCTTAGTTGAGTGAATTTTCTGCCCACTTCACACTACTCTAAACTCATGGCCTCTAAAGACCCCAATTAAACCACTTTGTCCCTAGCCACTACAACCAAGATGAACACTCACTTCCCATTTCCAAAAAAAGTTTCCCGCAGGAAGTGTAATCTGGGTCACCACATATTCCCTATAGGGTCACCATTTGATGATATTCTCTTAGTTTACTGAATTTTGTGCCCACTTCACAGTGCTTTACACTCATGGACTCTAAACACCTCAATTGAACTACTTTGTCCCATGGTCATGCCCCACTGAAACCAACACAAACACTCACTTCCCATTTCCATAAAAAGTTCCACTGTTGGGTCTGTGCAGGAAGTGTAATGTGGGTCACCACATACTCTTACTAGGGTCACCACATACTGCAACCCTCTAAGTTGACTGAGTTATTGCTCACTTGAAACTGCCTTGCACTCATGCCTCTAAAGATCTGATCTAACACACTTTCTCCCCACATCATGCCCATCCCAACAAACATCAACACTCACTTCATATTTCCATAAAAAAGTTTCACTGGGTTTGTGCAGGAAGTGTAAAGTGGGTCACCACATACTGCAACCCTCAAAATTCACTGAACAATGTCGTTACTTCACACAGTCCTACTTTGATGGCCTATAAAAAACTGATTTAACCCACTTTCTCCCCACCTCCTGCCCCTCCCCAACCAACATCAACACTAACACTCTCTTTTTACCTTTCTTATCCATGTCAATATTACAAAATTTCCTTAAAATTTTTGGTACCTCATCAACCTAACATTCTAAACAAACAATCTTCATTATTTATACACCAAGACACATATTTCCAACAACAATATTTTCAACAAAAAATTTAGTCATACTCAAGAAAAATGGGTCTCGATTTTTGGACAACTCTAAATGAGTTGCTCTACCGATCCCTTTTCTTTGTGTATCCTAACATGCTACTATGAAATAAAATACTACAATATTAGTCAAATACATACTCACAAAGTAAACTCAACGTGAAATACGACTATACATTTATCTTAACAGTGTGTGCAAAAAATTAGCTTTGGGTCACCACAGAACAAATAACCCAAATGACCCAACAACAAAAATCACACAAGATCAATGTTATCCTAAACCCTAAAGAAATGAAAAAAAAATAAATGTATTACCTTTGAAAAGAGGATGCCCAAGAGGAAAACGCTACCCAACCACCGTGAAAACTGGATGTCGAAGACGAGACCCCCACCCAACCACCGTGAAAGGAGGATGTCGAAGACGACACCGCCACCAAACCACCCTGAAAACAGATGGACCAGGAGGACGACGAACGCCGATGTAGAAAAACGTTGCGGAGAACTTGGAAGAAATGCCTTGCGTTGAACTTGGAAGAAATACCTTGCGAAGAACTGGAAGAATATGTAGAGGACAAACAGAAACGTAAATTCAACCCCAATTTCTCTTTCTTAAAACCTAATTTCACATTGTGAAACAATCAAATACTAAATGTTCAACTTTTACGTAGACCCCACAACCCAAATAAAATAATATTTTTTTGTGCCACTTTGGCAGTTGTATGGTGGAGCAACTCATTTAGAGTTATCCAAAAATTGGGACCCATAAAAAAATTATACATTTTTAGATTGTATAATATACTTTTTTTTTCACTTGATCTATGAAGTGTAAGGAGAAACTACAAAGGTACAGTAAACAAAATAGCACACAACCCAAGATATTTTGCCTCTTAAATAAATAACATAAACCTAAAAGATAAAACTAATATTATAAGATATACAGATTATTGAGTTTTCTCCTTTTGAATAATTTTTCCTGTGAACGTGATCTCAAATAAAAGACACGTGATCTCAAATAAAAGACCTATAGGTATATTAGGTCACTAACTCACATTCAGATAAATTTAAATAATTTCTAGGTTTAATTATTAATGTGATAATATTCTTGTTTATCATTTGTTATTGGATCATATATATATTTGATTTTTTTAATCATAACATTGATTGTTAGAAAAATAACTAGTGATTAATACCATTTAATCTACTTAACCAATATTCTTTTTTAATATGGTTTGTTCTATATATGTTCCAGTTTTATTGTTTTAAAAAGTAAGTTAATATATTTTAATTTTTATACTATCTGGTCTATGAAATCGGGTGATTAATATCTATTTTATAATATTACTCACTTATAACCCGTCCATAAAATTTAGGTTGTTAATATTTATTATATATTAACAACTTGGAAAGTATCATAAATATTGTTGATAATCTTCTATATGTATCCATAAAATTTAATATCT
Source organism: Phaseolus vulgaris (assembly GCF_000499845.2). NCBI lineage: Eukaryota > Viridiplantae > Streptophyta > Magnoliopsida > Fabales > Fabaceae > Phaseolus > Phaseolus vulgaris. Next base: position 668,177 of record NC_023754.2, read on the forward strand.
TATTTATGTAATTATTAAAATATGTATTTGACTTTTACTACCTATAAGTACAAACCCATGGAGTATTTCTCACTCACTAAATACTTCATACTTATATTACTTAGATATTAATATACTCTTACTGACTTGAGTGTCAAAGAGTCTTCTACAGGTGGATTCTGCTTGGTACATGGTGATAAAGTTCGGCAATCCTTCAAGAAACAAAACAGAAATCATCAACAACATGAATTCAACACCTTAAAAGGCTGAACGCAAAACCCGGTAAGAACAATTTTTTTTTTAATTATGACCATCGTAACAATGCTATGAAACTTGTCCTAGTATAAAAACTACAAATTTTATAATAATTGTTAAATGTTAGAAAATTTATATTATGGAAAAAGATTTGTGATAGTATAAAAGTTATACCATTATATCGTTGACAAAATTTAGTAAAAATCAGGAAAATAACGCTAACCTCCGAACCAAGCTCGACATAATACAAAAGGTACATGAAGAAGCTCGTGTTCATGAGGAAGTTGTTAAACTTAGAGTTGGTTGACGATACAACATGCGAGTACAAGAACAAAACTTCCATACAGGAGATCTCGTGTGATGTAAGCTCGGAGATGCTTGAAGGGATAAATAGGAAGGCAAGTTAGCCCCAAATTTGATAACCAACATTTATTGATTCTCTCTAAAATGGAGCTTACAAATAGGAGAGTTAAACGACAAGATGATTCCTCGTGCATGGAATGCTACTCATTTAAAGATTTATTTTAGTTAAATATCTATTGTAAACATTCAACAAAGATAATGTACTTTTTTTTGAGTAACTTGGATTATTTTCCGATTTGGATTATTTTCCGATTAAGATTTTAATGAGGCACGTCCTTAAATTAAATATATAAATTTAATTTTGTATCAATTTTTTTTTTATATATATATATATTTTGATGGTTCAAAGTATAACGAATAAATTCAACTTAGTAGCTTCAAAGTTAACTGATTATAATTATATCTTCAGTTCAAAGTAAGTCGATCACGATTACGACCTTAGGTAAAAAATAATGGATTATTTGTTCAAACTTAAATCATTAGGTTGGCTCAAAGATTAGCCACATGTCTAATTGATGGTTTTTTTACGACAAGAACACCGTGTCAAATGTAAAAAAATTATCCCTAATAATGAATATTAAATTCATAAGGAACAATTGAATTCTTAAGTATAATATTCAATAAATAGAAAACAATAAGTAAAAGTTTGTTGGATGTTTGTTGTGTATGAGATTGCAAGAATGTAAATAAAGTAAAGTAAAGAGTTGTTTGATTCAATTGGGAAAATTATGATTGGGGTTCATCATTCTCACTCTTTTTTATTTTGAAAAGCATAATAATATTTTATCCTTGATTGATATTGATGACCATATAAAATTCATTTATATCAATTCCTCACATATAAAATTATTAAGATAGTCTCCTAAATATCGATTATTTGCATATTTATAAAAAAACCTTATCATTACAAGCAAATGTTGATAACAATTAATATTTCAAATTGATGAACATATATTTATTCACACTCAATAGCTTTAATCATAAATTATTGGACTATAATAATAAATAAATCAATTGTTTTAATTAATATTCATATAATTGGGTTTATTTGGGCCTTAACTATTATTTTTGTTAATTTTGTGTTTTTAGAGTAAATGAGCTAAATATGCAAAAGTCCAAGTTGCTTATTGAATCAAAACAAAAAACAAATTCTAAGGAGAAGAAAGAGAAAATAAAAGCTACAATTTCTCATAAACAAAATTGGAAGCAAATCTTCTGCAAAATACAAGAATTATGAAAGTTGGAAATTGTTAACAAAATCTAAACGAAAATATTTTCTCAAGATCCTTAGAGCAGAAAAGCCTATAAAAAGACACAAACATTAAGGAAAAAGGAGGAGCTTCATAGGATTTTCTTAGTTTCTTTTCTTTTTTGTAATTCTTTTGCCTCTGCATGGAAAACTAAATCTTTTTTGTTGATTTCTTTGTAATTCTCCATTGAGTTCTGAGGTTTTGATCAATAAAAGTTTCATTTTTCAATTCTTTATACCAGTTTTTTTATTGTCTAATCTTATGAAAAACTAGTTTTTGTGAGAGGTTGTACTTGAACACATGATTGAGGGTCTTCCTTATCTTAAACTTTGATTTCTTAGTTAGTTCACATTGTTCTAATTAATTTACTAGGGACATGATTCAAGGGAAAGGAGATAAGCATTCCCATGGAGTATACGCATGGAACAAAGTGGGTACTAATCTAATGCGCCCAAGAAATTAAGTACTTACCACTATACTACTGGTTTAATCAGTACCCAATTTGTTCCATGCGTATACTCCATGGGAATGCTTATCTCCTCTTTCTTGAATCACGCGTCAAAGAAATTAATTAGAACAATGCACACTAGGGCAAAAAGAAGAAAAGGATACGCTTTATTTAGTGCGGCTTTTGCGCTACCCGCTTTCGTAAAAAACGCGGTGGCATTTTTGAAATTATTTTGATTTACGAATGCGGTTATTCAAATAACCGCATTCGTATTTGATTTACGAATGCGGTTTTACCTTTAACCGCATTCGTAAATCCTTTTTTACCCTAAATTTTGAAGCGCGCCACACACAATTTCAAACTTTATTTCTCGTCTTTGCCTTCGTTTCGCGTTCGCACTCTGAGTTCGTCTCCTTCTGCTGCATCTGCATTCCATTTGTGCAATGTAAGTTTCTTGAACTCTCTTTCTTCCTCTTCATCTTCACAAATATATGCATAAATGTTTTTCGTTTTTCTTATATATGTTTTTTTCCTTGCATTGGTGGTCTCGAAGCACTGTTTCGTTGGCTGACATTCGTTTTTCTTACATTGTCTGGTTTCTTGCATTACTCAGTACTCTTTCATTGTCTTCATGGTTTCTTGTGGAGTTTTTGGTTTGCTCCGTTGCTGCTTCTCTGTCCGCCGTCGCTTCTGCTGCCGCCACCGTTGTTGGCGCTCCTGTGACTCTTCATCAACGTTGGATTCACACAAGATTGACGATGTTTTAAAATTTTTAATTTTTCTTTAATGATTTGGCATATACAAGTGCGGTTAAAGCAAATAACCGCACTTGTAAATGGTATTTATAAATGCGGCTATATAGCCGCATTTATATTTCTTGATTTACAAGTGCGTGTTGATCAAATGCGACAATAAAAGCGCATTTATAAATTCGAAATAGCCGCATTTGTTTTATGTTTCTGCACTAGTGGCAAACTAACAATTCTAGTGTTTGATGTAATGATATTGGGAATTACCTACTAATGGAGAAGTTGTTTAAAATCCATGTGTATAAAGAAGAATGTGTATAAAGAAGAAGAGCCCCTTTATTTCACTATGGACCCTATAAGAACATATATGGAAGAAATCTTCTTTTTCTTAAACACTAGTGCAAGAAGATTATTTTACAACATTTATAGATACCAATTTTTGCGACATCGTCATATAAAAAAATGCGGTGACAATTTTGAAAACAAGAGCAATATATTAGAATCGTCACTTATTTGAAATAAGACCATATAGACTACAGTTCAATAGTCAAATGTCGCCTATGATGGACATTATAGACTATAGTCTATTAGGAAACCGCCACCTATAATCATGGGTTCTATATAGAGTACGTTTGTTATGTCATAACAGTCGTTTATATGCCTAACCATCCAGGCCTTTCCGTCTTTGCGTTTTCTTCTCCACTATTGACATTGTTGTCTTCTATGTGAACTTTCTCTGCTTCCATTGCTTTCATTGCTTGTAATGTGCCTTTCTTATAGTGTTTTATGTTGTTTTTCATACTTCATTTCTTCATGTTTTTGTGCATTTTTAAGTGTTGAACAAAGTGGTTTCACGAGTTCAAAATTTGGTACTCTTCTTCTCCTCGCTACTGTAGTTCATTGTCATTCTCCTCCACAACCCCTGCTCCTTTGTTAATTTAGTATTTTTAGGGTTTTTATTTTTTAATTTTTTATTATTATTTGTAATTAATTATTTGTTAAATTAGTAATTTAATTATTATTTATAATTTTATTTAGAGCATTAGTTAGATTACTATTTAAATTATGAGCTAGATTAGTAATGTAATTAATATTTATATTATTATTTAGGGCATTAGTTGAATTATTATTTAGATTATTAAATAGATTACTAATGTAATTATTATTTAGAGCATTAATTAGATTAATTATTATTTAAATTATTAATTATATTACTAATTATAATTGTATATTTAGAATTCGATTAAGTTTTTGAATTGCATGTATGATTGTAATCGTTTAATATGTATTGGTATTGGGTCCAAAGTTGTTCAATCCCCAACAAATTATTAAATTTTGGAAATTTTCATAGAGAGATCTTAGTTTCTCATTTGAGATTTAATACATGTATTTGTCTATTACTCCTCCAATTGTAAACTTTTTAAAACATTTTATAAAAATTAGAGGAGGTTGTAGTGTATTGAGCCATAAATTTTCTAGTTGGACAATTGGAAAGAACAATTACTTTTTATTTGTTCATTAGTACATAAATTGTAATCTACATCTCATATATTTTACGTAATTTTGGTTAATTGCCTTTTGTGTTGTTCTCTGGGTGCATATTTGATTTTGGAGATTTCGTGCCACCTGAATACCTATGCGAAATGTTGCTAGAATTTTGTGAAATATAAGGAATGATGATTAAAGTGTATCTACTCTTGAATTATAATAAAAAAATGAATCTTCTCAAATGGGATAGGTTCATACCGTTAACAAAAATTGTGAGATTTTACATGCATTAGTCAATACCTCAATGACCATTACAGAACATACATATGGATCGAGACTGGATTAATTCAGCTCACATAAGTGATGAGTACGAAAGAGAAGTATAAGAATTTATACAATTTGCGCAACAAAATGCCAACAATATTGGTGATGGAGTAAAGTTTGGTTGTCTGTGCGTTAATTGTTTGAACGAGAGAAAATTTGATGTTAATAAAATCAGGGAGCACCTTCTGTGTGATGGGTTTGTAGGATCTTATACAACTTGGACATGGCACGATGAATTATTACATTTACCAAGTTTGTTTGTATTTCAAGACTATGTTTAATCATGGATGATGTAGTGGGTGATGATAAACTGGAGAACATGATTCGTGATGTTGGAGCTAAGTCTTTCACAGAAGTGCATGGATACAAAATTATCTCAACCGATGTAGAGATTTCATTGTATTCTAAATCAACTAACTTCACACGGTTGTCCGTGGTGTTAAGACTGATGAATTTGAAGACAATAAATGGATGAATAGATAAAAAATTTACGTAATTGCTTCTGTTGTTGAAGGAAATGCTTTTAGAGGGAAATACTCTACCTAATCGTAATTATGAAGCCAAAAAGATTTTTTGTTCAATGGGTACAAAGTGTAAAAAGATACATGCATGTCCTAATGATTACATATTATACAGGTACATGAATGGGTATGAATTGTTGAAAATTTGTCCAAGGTGTGTGTTATCACATTACAAGTTGAAAGAAAAATATGATGATAGTATTGACGAGATTGCAAAGCATGGACCCCTAATAATGGTTGTGTGCTATCTCCCAATCATTCCAAGGATTAAACGTTTGTTTGCAAACTCTAATGGTGCCAAAAACCTTAGATGACATGAAAATGGTGATGACATGTACCGTCATCCAGCTGTTCTATTCAATGGGAGAAATTTGATGACGAGTTTCCCGAGTTTGGTAAGGAGTAAAGAGATATTCGACTTGGTTTAGCTACAAATGGAATGAATCCATTTGATAATTTGAGTATGAACCACAATTCATGGCCTATTTCACTAGTTATTTACAACTTACCTCCTGGATTGTGCATCAAGCAAAAATAGTCTATGATGATATCTGGTCCAAGACAACCAGAATATGACATAGATGTTTATCTAAGTCTCCTAATTGAATACTTAAAGTTGTTCTTAGATCAGGGTGTTAAAGTCTCTGATGAGTTTGCTAATGATACTTTTAAGATGCATGCAATGTTATTTTGCATCATCAATGACTTTTTGAAATATGCGAACTTGTCAGAGTATAGTCTGAAGGGTCATAAAGCATGTCCAATATGCAAAGAAGACACTGCTTCTTAACTATTGAAACATGGAAGAAAGATAGTATATCTGCGACATTGGAGATTTCGTAGAAGCCATATGATGAGCATATATTTATTCACTCACATTAACCTTAATCATAGATTATTGGACTATAATAATAAATAAATTCATTGTTTTAATTAATATTCTTATAATTGGTTTTATTTGGGTCTTAACTATTATTTTTGTTAATTTTGTGTTTTTAGAGTAAATTATCCGGATGAAGCATCTACCTTTTTGAATGGGCCAAATATACAAATGTCCAAGTTGCTTCTTGAACCAAAACAGGAAACAAATTTCGAGGAGAAGAAAGAGAAAATAAAATCTACAATATCTCAGAAACAGAATTGGAAGCAAATCTTCTACAAAATACAAGAATTCTGGAAATTTGGAAACTGTTAACAAAATATAAACTACAATATTTTCCCAAGATCCTTGGAGCAGAAAAGCCTATAAAAGGACATAGGCACCAAGGAGAAAAGGGAGAGCTTCATATGATTTTCTTAGTTTCTTTTCTTATTTGTGATTCTTTTGTTTTGCCTCCGCATGGAAGGCTAAACCTTTTTGGTTGTTTCCTTTGTAATTCCCCATTGAGTTCTGAGGTTTTGTTCAATAAAGTTTCGATTTTTAATTCTGTATAGCAGTTGTTTTTATTGTCTAATCTCTTGGAAAACTTGTGAGAGGTTGTACTTGAACGCATGATTGAGAGTCTTCCTTATCTTAAACTTTGGTTTCTTAGTTAGTTCACATTATTATAATTAATTTCTTGGGCACATGATTTAAGGGAGAGGAGATAAACATTCCCATGGAGTATACGCATGGAACAAAATGGGTATTGATTAAACCAGTAGACGCATGCTTTACTGTGAGTTTCAGTTGAATCAGATCGACGCATGTTCAATCTGATTTAGCTCTGTTGGAGGATTGAGAAAGGACTAATCTTTAGAGAACCTGTGAAGAATTCAATGGTGGAAGAACTTGTGATCAACCGCTTTTTATTTTCTATTTCAATCTCTTTTATCTTTTCTGCATAACTATCTTAACCCCCTTTTTATTATTATTGTTATTCCTAACATTTCATTGCTTGCAGATAGATTTTGAATTCGGTTAACTGAATCACTATTGGATTCATTGGGAGATGACTTGGGGTCATCTGGCCACAATTATACTATCATCTCTATAGTGTTAGCCAAGTCTACGCTAGATTCATATTAATTTGACAACAAAACGATAGTTATCACCATAATCTTTATCGGAGGTTGAAAAAAGCCTTTAATGGACATTAAAAGAATGACAGTTCACCAAATTCATTGACTGATGTTGAAATTTATGAAAAGATAAATAACACAAACCATTAGGTTCTATAACACTATATGATAGATGAGGAATAATATAAGTTTAATTTATATGTTTTTAAATGTTATTTTATATTACATGCTTCTAATGTATAGGAAATTAGCCAAATAGATAGGAATATATATTGGTAGATGTACTTATTTTAAATAATTTATCAATATATAAATAATTTTATAATATATATATATATATATAATTATTTGAATAAATGTAAATCTGACAGTTTGAAATATTATTATATATATGGCTACACTTTTAAAATGATCAGGTTAACTAAGAAGAGGAAATATATTAAACAAAGTAAACTAGAAAAAAACTCATCATAGACTATGATTTTGGCTTTAATCGTAGTCTATGATGGGTCCATGCAACAAATAGTAGAAGATCCAATAAAGGATGTAGGTGACGATTTTGTTAATAATTGTAGCCTACATTTATCTAATAGATTATGACTATTTAACCATTGTCTATAATTCAAAACTATAGTCGACATGCTCATAGGTTACAACCGTAAAACCTCACCTAAGGGCTTTAAAACTGTTGTCTAAAAACATTTTATAAAGACACTACAAAAAAATCATTAAATAGTAATTAATTTTAAAAATAAAAAATAATTAGTTATTATAATGACTGAGTTAGATACTATTTTATAAACTAAAAGCTTTTGGTATCTATTCTATTATTAATAAAAATTTATAAACTAGTTTCTAAATTGGGATCTAACATTAATTATCAAGATTTTAGCTACTAATTATTTTATATTCTAAATTAGTTTTTATGATCTGGGTTTACTTACAAATTATCAATCTTGAACAAATATTTACTTACAAATTTTAATAGGTTGGATTTGGGTACCAGAGCTATAATTTAATTTTAAGATATATGTTTTAGAAAAATTATTTACAATATTTTTTAATTATGGCTTAAAATTATGTTTTTTTAATAAAAATTTATCTTGTTAGGCATCATTATGAAACTTGACATCTCAGCTAGGGTGACACTTTAAGTTTCAACAATCATTTGCCATTACATGAAAAAAGTATTATTAAAAAAAAAAGAAAGGAGATACAAGGAAATATGAAGGGACTAGGCCAAAACTCATAGAATAAAACCTAAGAAAAGAGATATACCTATTAATAAAGAATTATAAGAATATACTAGATAGAAACTTATTATACCAATGAAATTGTTTCTGTTAATCAAATCTAAGTTAGCAAATTTGTTAGCACAAGTATTGCATTCATGAAAAATGTGAGAAATCCTAAATCTGATTTTCCCACAAGGCATTTGTTCCACCAATAACAAAGAATCCAAGAAACTTTAGTCCCAACAATAAAAGCAATCAAGTCAAGGCATAATCACATTCTAGTTACAAACTAGAAATATCCATATTTTTTAGTTTCTTCAATGACGTGGATAACTAGTAGAACTCAACAACCAAAACATTATGAATATCAAGGAAAGCAGAAAAACCACTAATAAACTCCATCATACTTCCACAAAAAATACAACCACCAGTAGCAAGATCAGGATAACCCCTAACAACACCATCAGTATTAATTCTAACTAATACTAGAATACTTTTGATATTTTTAACGCTATTTTAGAGCAAGTTAATAATAAAATGTATTTTTTTTTTCTTTTTTAATCTTTAAATTATGAAATAAATTGTGTAAAATAATTATAATTGTATCTTTTACTTTTATATTTATCTAAACCACAATATTTTATTCCATGTATTAGTATATGATAATCAAAGTTTTTTTATACTTTCTTGCGAGTATTTATTTATTTTTTAACACAACTTCTGTTTTTATAATAAAAAATTATAACTGCTTGGTCTCATCCGAAAATGATAAAAAAAAAACGTGAGAATTTTTTAGTCGGAAGAAAAGGGATAAAAACATTGGTTATACATGTCTATAATACAATTTTTTAAATAGCGGGTCTTCGTAAAAATTTATTGAAAAAATAAATTTGATAATATAAATAAATAAATTTACAATTAAATTGTAAGCTATAAAAAATATCTTTCGAATTTTAAGACATCTCTTAAATAATGTATAATATATATGTAAACTAAAGTAAAAATAAACACAGAATTTTATATATATATCTTTAATCTAAATTAAACTAAAATAAAATAAGTGTTTTGTTCTCGTGTGAGGGTTGGGGCATAGAGAACTATTGAGAGAATTCGTCTTCTTCCTTCCTATCGGTCGGCCATATTGCTCTTCCACTTCCTTCCTAGCTTATGTTCTCGATCTTCTAGTGATTCCCGAATGGGGGTACCTACACGTCAACGCTGAAGTTAACAAAGGGGTTCAACACTCGGTTGTCAGAGTACGGTAGATAATAATTGGAATGCGTGCTATTTATATTACCTTAATGGGCTTTCCTTATTGGGCTGGATTAAGAAGTTGGACTGCGATCAGGGTTGCATTACGTAGCTTTTAATTATGGATTAACTTCGCTGACCTTGCTTGAGCGTAGTTGGACTTATGCTATCGGTCAACCCAATGGGTGTGGGCCTCAAGTCGGTCGTCTCAGTGATGGGACCGAGACATGACATTGGTCGTTCAGCCGTTACCAGTACATTTGCCCCCAGGCTCGAGGATTATTAATTCGTAGAGTCTTATGCAACGGTCAGTTTTTTTGACGTTTGTGGTGATGGTTGGATTTCTCGGGATCTAACATGACGGTTGGGCTTCTCGAGGTCTGACGTGACGGCCGGTGCTTCTGATCGGTCGGGTTCCCCTGAGCAGTTGTCCCCGCAGGGGCTTGACTGGGTGGATCCGAAGATGACTCAGATCACCTCCGCCTTTGTGAAAAAGGCCTCGGTTGCTAAATTTTTTGGATAGGGTCGGTGTTTTGAAACCTGATGTCAGTCTAGACGTCATAGGTATCGAACCATGTGAGTTGACTGATACAATTTGTTCCGCTCAGTCTCCTACTAAGCGTCATTTTTTTACATGTACTCTTGTCTGTTTTCTGACCTTCACGTCTCTCTCCCTTTTGATAACTTCATGGTGGGTGTCCTTTGGGCGCTCAACATGACTCCTACTCAATTACATCCAAACACCTAGGCGTCCATCCAGGCCTTCCGCATCATTTGCGATGTTTTTCGCCTGTCTCCCACCCCTTCAACCTTTCTCAGCTACTACACCTCTCCTTCAGCCAAACTGGTTCTGTGGCATTTGGTAATTGGTTGGTTGAGCAATGCGCTTTTCATCCGTCTTGAGGGAATGAAGTACTTTTTTGATGAAGCCAGTCGACCCAAGTTCCCCTTGTTTTGGACTAGTAAACCTACCGAGTTCAAGGAGTGGCCTTGTCCTTGGGCTTGCTGTTGAAGTTGTTGTTGAGATGCCGAAGTCACCCAAGACCATGCTTAGGGCTAACTTGCGCTTTTCAAGAGGAGTAAAGGTCGGCATCGGCTATTCAGCGCGCGCGATGGTGAAGGCCATTCCTGAGGAGGAGTTGCTCAACAACGACATAAAGCTGTTCTGTTGGGGCCTTGTCCTTACTCAGTTGGGTGCTGATGCCTAGGCTCGACGCATCGAGGAGGTCTCGCAGCTCAAGTAGGAGTTGGCTGAGGCCGCATACATCCTCCAACAGGCCAATGAGGCCAACTCTTCTGATGGCGATAGGCTGGCTCGGTCGGAGGCTGATTGAGAGATTGTTGAGACTAGAGTGGCCAAGTTGGAGAGGAGGGACCGAGATAGCGCAACTGAGAACACCAAACTCAAGGAGGCCCTGGAGATGTATGCCAACCGGGTCTCAGTGCTGGAGGTCGAGAACTCGAACCTGCAGTAGAGGAAGGCAACAGTCGAGGCGGAGCTCGATGAGAACATAGACGAGACATTGGTCATGCTAGGCCAAAGTTTCGATCAAGCCATCTGACATGCCCATTTCCTTTATGGCGACCCTCCTCCATCTAGAAGCTTCGACGTCGATATGGACGTATACGAAGGTCGGATGCTGCCTTGCGGGGAGGTGGAGTCCTTGAAGGTTGTCACTGAAGAGGCCGCTGCTAGTGCTGCCGAGGGAGCCGAGGGTGAAGACCATTAGGCTTTAGGCTTATATTTCGTAACCTCACCCGGGGTGTGGCCTCCTCCTTGTCTTGCTTCAAAGAAACCGTTGTTCCTTTGCATATATTTGCTTAATGATCAAAGAATTTAAACAAGTTAATGTTATCGTTCGGAATTATTTAATCGGATGGATCGTGTGTCGCGTGGTTTAATGGTCTCGGCAGGGTATGCCGGTTAAGGCTTCGTCCTTGACTGCACCAAGTCTTTAGGTGTCGGTAGGGTATGCCGATTAAGGCTACATCCAGACCGAACCGAGTCTTTGGGTTTCGGCAGGGTATGTCGGTTAAGTCTACATCTAGACTGAACTGAGTCTTCGAAGTGTCGGTAGGGTATGCCGGTTAAGGCTTCATCCTTGACCGCACTTAGGTTTTTAGGTGTCAACAAGGTATGTCAGTTAAGGCTACGTCCAAACCGAACCGAGTCTTTGGGTTTCGATAAGGTATGTCGATTAAGGCTACGTCCAAACCGAACAGAGTCTTCGAGGTGTCAGTAGGGTATGTCAGTTAAGGCTTCATTCTTGATCGTACCTAGGTTTTTAGGTTTCGTTAGGGTATGTCGGTTAAGGCTACATCCAGAACGAACCGAGTCTTGAGAGATGCATAAACTTTAGATCACAAGTAATTGAAGAAAATCGTCTCGTTAAAACCTTCCCGACTGAAAACCCTATTTAGGAAAAAACGGCCGAGTGAGGAAATAAAGCGTAAATTTTATTAATCAACTATAATAAAATATGAGGTGCGTGACATTCCACGTCTGATGAGCATATATTTATTTACACTCAATAGCTTTAATCATGGATTATTGGACTTGAATAATAAATGAATCCCTTGTTTTAATTCAAATTCATATATTTGGGTTTATTTGGACCTTAACTATTATTATTGTTAATTTTTTGTTTTTAGAGTAAATTATCCAGAGGAAGCATCTACCTTTGTGAGGGCCAAATATGAAAAAGTCCAAGTTACTTCTTGAATCAAAACAAGAAACAAATTCCGAGGAGAAGAAAGATAAAATAAAATCTACAATATCTCAAAAACAGAATTGGAAGCAAATCTTCTGCAAAAGACAAGAATTCTGGAAAGTTGGAAACTATTAACAAAATCTAAAATGCAATATTTTCCCAAGATCCTTGGAGCATAAAAGCCTATAAAAGAACACAAACATCAAGGAGAAAGGAAGAGCTTCATAGAGTTTTCTTAGTTTCTTTTTCTTCCTTGTAATTCTTTTGTTTTTCCTCCGCATGGAAGGCTAAACCTTTTTGGTTGATTCTTTTGTAATTCCCCAATGAGTTCTGAGGTTTTCTTCAATAAAAATTTTGATTTTTAATTCTCTATAACACTTGTTTTAATAGTCTAATCTCCTGGGAAACTAGTTTTTGTGAGAGGTTGCACTTAAACGCATGATTGAAAGTTTTCATTATCTTAAACTTTGGTTTCTTAGTTAGTTCGCATTGTTCTAATTGATTTCTTAGGCGCATGATTCAAGAGATAGGAGATAAGCATTCCCATGGAGTTTACGCATGAAACAAAGTGGGTATTGATTAAACCAGTAAAAACATGCTTTATTGGTGAGTTTTAATTAAATCAGATCGGCACATATTTCAATTTGGTTTAACTCTGTTAGAGGATTGAGAAAGGATTAATCTTTAGAGAACCTATGAAGAATTTAATGATTGAAGAACTTGGGGATCAACCCCTTTTTATTTGTTGTTTTAATCTTTTTTATATTTTTTGCACAACTATCTCAATCTCATTTTATAATTATTGTTATTGCTAACTTTGATTGTTTGTAGATAGATTTTAAACGTTGATTTAGTGATTTTACTATTAGATTCATTGGGAGAGGACTTGGGGTCATCTGAACACAATTATATTATCATCTCTCTAGTGTTTGACAAGTCTACGCTAGAATCTTATAAATTTGACAGCAAAACGACAACTATCAAATTTGGCGACCTTGGTACAATTCTGCCTGACAACCATTCTAGGTGATATGCCACCCAGCTGCAACTTCTCAGATCCGAAAGGGCCCTTCGCAGTTGGACGAGAACTTGCCTTCATTATTCCTTATGTCGCTCCTCATTCTGCAGACGAGGTCTCCTTACTGAAACTCCTCGGTCAGACTTTTGTGTTGTAGCGCCTTGCTGCCCGAAGCTTGCATGTTGCCTCTCGAATCTTGTTCTTGTCGCGAAGCTCACTGACCAAATCTAGGTTGATCGAGAGGCTTTCTTCGTTCAGGGTCAGATCAAACATTTTCCTTCGAACAATAGGCTCGCCTACTTCGACCGGGATTATTAATTCGGTCTCGTACGTTAGGTTGTACAGTGTCTCTTGGGTGGACGTCTGGGGGTGCAGCAATATGCCCACATGACTTCTAACAATTCTTCGGTCTGTAGGCCTTTTCCTTTGTTGAGCCGCTTCTTTAGTTCGTTCAAGATGACCTTATTGAACGAGGCTGTTATGAACTTGATGCCAAGGTCATTGTAGAAAGATTAGAGCCCTCGATCGATGAACTACCAGTCGTTGTCGGTTATTATCGTGTGTGACACTCTGAACCGGCAAACAATACTTTGCCATACAAAGTTTTCCACGTTTTTGGCGGAGATGGAACGAGTGGCTCGGCCTCGATCCATTTGGTATAATAGTCGACTCCAACCAAAAGAGGAATTTTTCTGTCCCTTTCCTGTGGCAAAGGGACCGATGATGTCCATCCCTCAGATGGCGAACGGCTATGTGGATGTCATGTTGTGTAACATTTTTGGCTTCAGGTGGTGCAGGGGACCGAACTCCTGACACTTAGCGCATTTCTTCACATATTTTGCGTAGCCTCCTTGAAGGATCAACCAGTAATAACTAGCCTTGAGGACTTTGGCAACCATCGTTCGGGCTCTTGAGTGAATGTCGCATACCCCCTCATGGATCTCTTTGAGGACATACTCGGCCTGGTCCTTAGCGATGCACTTCAGCAACGACGTCAAGTAGCCCCTTTGGTACAGATCTTGGTTGATCATGGTGTACCTTGAACACTGCAATTTCATGGCTTTCTGCATAACTCTGTGCTGGCTGTTTTGCTTAAGAAAATTATTTTCCCACATAAGAAAATTTTGAGCCTCTGGATTTTGCAAGATTGAGGTGTTAGAGAAAAGACAAAAAAAGAATCAGTTCAAAAAAACAAATAGAAAAAAAATGATAAATATTATAAAAACAGTGTGCAATCCTGACGCTACAACTGGCGTAACTGAGCATTGATTTTAGAAAATTTATTAAAACAAAATGGTGCATGTGTTTGGAGTGAAACCAACGCTAGAATTTTGTTAAGATCTTGATCTGTTTGCATATAAATTTTCAGAAGCAAATATTAAAAGGCCAGCTCAGCATAAATCAGTGAAAATCACGCTCTCTGGACCACAACAATTATTTCAGTGGTGCTGTTTTTGATTTTGAAATCAAATCTAGTGCTATTCTATAGGTTCCATTTTGTGTGCCATCCTTTCTTTGAGTACCTTTTTATTTGCTTGTCTAATTTCATTGGAACTCTTTCTAGTTGTCACATTTAATTCCTTTTGTGTGGTACTGTTTTTCAAATTAATTTGTTTCTTGCTTTAATTCTTTGACCTCTAAGCTTGGTGGTGGATTAATTATCAATTGGTACTTGACTGAGTGGGAATTGACTTGAGGGGAGTCTAGTTTGCTTAATAGGTGCTGGATTGAAGAATTAATTACCTAATTCCAAGAGGAACAAAGGCAAGGGGCAGAAACAAACATCTTCTAAATACACCACATACATTGGAAGGCCCAACAAAAGAAGTGCAAATAGAAAAATCAACAAAAGGGAGTTCATCTAATTTCTTTTCAACTTAACTCTTGTTAATTACTTGTTTAATTACGTAATTAGACGGTGAGTGTGTCTTCAAGGGCTCCAAGTGTCCAAGAAGCCTCACCTAGGGCCGACTAGTTTAGAACTTTCTAGCTTAGCAATTGTTAATTGTTTTGTTAATTGCTTTTGTTTAGTCTTGTTTAAAGCTTTGATTATTTCTTTTGTTTGTTAAATAGTTTGCATTGTTTTCTTGCATTCAAAATTTGATTTTTACATCCTCATTGTGTTTCAAGTGATTTACCTAAAGAAAGATTTGTGTGAATGTCTTGAGGGATAGTTTTTGGCTAAGGCAAAGACTTGGTATTTAAGTAGTCCATTGTGACTCACCTCTCTTACCTGGAAAACTACCTTCATTAGCTTCCCTCCTCTTTCTTAAAAGTAAAACATTTCTAAACACAAAGCTTTAGTCATGGCTTCTCACTCCTCTAAATCTCTTAAAAGTGAGGAGAAATCCTTGAAATCTCTTTTGAAACAACTTTCTAAGGATATGCAATCAATTTCATCTAAACAATTGGAGAATGAGGCTAAAACTAACGAATTGATTAAAGCAAAGGATGAGAAGTCTCACATTTTAAAAAAATTACCTTCTCATGCATCTATCTCTAAAGATCATGATTCTTTTGGGAAGGGAAGCCTTAGAATAAATGATTATTATCAAGCACCCCTTAGAAGACATAGAAGAGATAGAAAAGAAAAAGAAAACCCAAGAGAGGTTAGGGTAGACCAACCCCATTTCCATGGAAAAGAAAATATAGAAGCTTGCCTAGATTGGGAAATGAGGGTAGAAAAATTGTTTGCTTCCCATAAAGAAAGAAAGGAAAGAAAAATACAAAAGAAAAGAGAGGAAGTCGAAAGGAAAGCTAAAGAAAAAGAAAAGCATGAGAAGACCCTTGAGAAACAAAAGGCGTGGGAGAAGAGTGTTCCTTCCCACAAGGTCATTCAACAAAATACCTTTGAAAATATGTGTCTTGTTTAACAACCTAAAAGCCTTACCTTTTGTAAAGGAACACTTGCAAGCATAGAAAAAAAAAGAAGAATCCTTAAAAGAGGCTTGCATAGATTATTTTACATATATACCAAGATATCCCCAAGTGAAGGTCAAGTTATCTATAGGTAACTACCAAACCAATTTTTTATGTGAGGTAGTACCTAAAGAAACTTGTCATTTCTTATTGAGACAACTCTTGCAAAGCATTAAAATTTTCATGAACAATGGTTGTATCAACGAGACTACCTTCACACATAAAAGAAAAACTCTTCATAAAGGAGAACTCATGGGACAAAATAGAGTTGATAAAACTCTAGAGCTTTTAAAGGGAAAACTTTTGTCGCCCATGAGAAAAGAAGTTCAAAGACATTACCTTAGATACATTTCTTGTTTTACAAATACGCCTAAGGCAATGTCTCATGAACTCTATACTCCTTTACCTTTTGCAAATGATCTTTGGGAAGACATAAACCTCGATTTTATCTTAGAGCTTCCTAGGACAACAAAAGGTTTTTCCATGGATATGGATAAACTCTTCTCTAGAGAAGTGATAAGTCTCCATGGTTTATCTTCAAGCATAGTGTTGGATAGAGCTCCAAAAATTGAAAACCATCATTCGAGGATACTTTTAGAAAAACTTGAAATTAAGTTGTACTCTTCAAATTTTTATCCTCAAAAGAATGGTCAAAATAAAATTGAAAACATAGCTCTTTCCACTATGCCTAGAGTAATCATAAAAGACAAACACAACTCTAGAGATGAGCATGCACACCATAAAGTAGTTCACAAAACTACTTATATTTCTACTTTTGAGGTTGTATGTGGGCTAAATCATCTTTCTTCTTTTGAGTTGTTACCATCTCCTATAGGATTTGTGCCTAAGGAGAAAGTAACCACAATTGAAAATTTTAAAATGCATAAGATGATTAGAGAACAATACAACAATCAAAAAAGAAATATTGTAAAAAGTTGTCAAACACAAAAGAAAAAGAAAAATGGCAACTTAGTGAAATTAATTTTCAAACTAACACCTCTGCTTTATTTTATGATTTCCGTAGGTACATGTTTGACCCGAGAGGGCAATCCTAGTTCTCAAAGCAAGAGGCTGCTATCCGAGATCAAGTCTGAAGATCTGAGGATAGATCTTCTCAAGAAGGAGGAGATGATGGACACCATCCAGCCACAACCATCCCCCTAGGAAGCAAAAGCATTAGATTTGAGGACAAATCCTTTTCAAGAGGGAGGGGATGATGGAGGAGGGCCAAGCACAACCTCCCATGAAAGGCTAGACCCCAAGTCAAGAGCGTCTAGACCCAAGCCAAGCATCTAAGACCAAGCTATGAGCGTCTAAGATCAAGCTAGGAGCGTCTAAAACCAAGCTAGGAGCGTCTAAGATCAAGCTAGGAGCGTCTAAGACCAAGCTAGGAGCGTCTAGGACAAGAAGACTTGGATCAAGCTATGAATGGGAGAATGACATATTGGTACATGTTCCGTGAAGGTCCATCAAGTGTAGCCTAGTTTTAATTGGGGTGTAAATAGCATAGCCATGTGGACAAATGTTTATTTTTCTGCACATTAGAATTAAGGAGGAGTTAACCTTGATTAGCTAAAGGTTTCTAGAAGCCTTCACTAATCAAGTTCGGCCATGTGTAAGTTGGAGGGCCATGTGCACCCATGTGCCATGTGCTCCATGTGCCTCCATGTGCCACTTCTTTACATTTCATTTGGCTTACATTTGTGTAGCATTTAGGTCATCAAATCTGGTTCTCCTTAGCCTATAAAAGGAGGAGCCAACCTCATGTATTTGAAGATTGAATAGAGTATTGTTATGCTGCCAATTTAGTGCCATACATTACTCCTTGCCTAGCTTCTAGGTTTTAATCTTCATTTCACCACCTTCAAAGGGGCTGGCCGAACCTCCCCATTTCCACACTCTTCATGCACCTTCAAGGTCACCACACCTCTTAGGAGGACCTTGTTCATCTCCTCCATTAAGCTTCCGCACCATCTTCTACAAACATCCAAGAAGAGCTCATAGGAAATCCATCATCTGCCACGCTATGTTGTCTCAGCCAGATCTGTTTGATCGAACTATGGTGGCTTTCCTTCTTCGTTGTTCATAGTCGAGACTGTGCATCAACACGCTTGTTCTCCTTTCGGTGGATGTCCTCTAACGTTGCTATCTGGAATCAGGCGATGCTATTTCGGACCGTGTGATAATACCTTTCGAGAAAAGGTTCTTTAAATTCAAATTCACCGTTGATCTGACCGATCATGACTTGGGAATCGCTCTTGCAAGTTACCTCGCGAGCTCTCATATTGTATGTTCAAGCTGACAAGGAAAGCTTCGTATTCGACATTCAGCCTGGTTGTTGGTGGCCTTGAATCCAAACCGGAGGGCTTGCTCCTAGAGGAGGTCCCTGGGTCCTTCGAGGATAACTCTTACTCCACATGCGGTCTTGTTTGAGGAGTGGTCCACATATAGCGTCCATCCAGTCGAGAGGTCAGGGAGAGGAGTAAGCTCGGTGGAGAAGTTAGCCAAACATTGGGATTTTATGGGACCTTTCGGCTCGTATCGGATGTCGAACTTCGAAAGCTCAATTGACTACCCTATCATTTGTCCTGCAGGGTCGGGTTTAGATAAAATTTTAAAAATGGGTTAGTCAGTTCTTACCGTGATGAAGTGGTTCAGGAAGTATCGCCGCATCTGAATGGTCGTTAGGACTAGGGCAAGGGTCACCTTCTCAATCATCTGGTACCTCGTCTCGGCTGCATGGAGCGTCCGACTCACGAAGTATACCGATCATTCTTCATTCTCCACCTTTTGAACAAGTGCGGCGCTGACCGCTTCCTGAGAGACCGCCAGGTACACCACAATGGGTTGCTCAGGTCTCGGCTTCTGGATGACAACTGGTGATGACAAGAAGTTCTTTAGCTTTTGGAAGATCTCTTCACACTTCTCGTCCCGGCTGAACTTAGCTACCTTGCAGAGCAGTTGTACCATTGGCTTGGTTCTCTTGGTCAGCCGGGGGACGAACCTGGAAAGTGCGGTGAGACGACCTATCAATTGTTGAACCTCTTTTATGTTATGGGGGCTCCACATCTTGGCGACCGTCCGACACTTGTCTGGATTGGCCTCGATCCCCCTGTGGGTTAGCATGAAACCCAAAAAAATTTCTCCTTCAACTCTGAATGTGCATTTATCGGGGTTGAGCCTCATGTTCGTACGCCTGAGGGCTTTGAAGACCTATTCAAGGTCCTCGATGTGCTGCTAGCAAGAGTCGGACTTAACTACGATGTCGTCCACGTATACCTCTACACACTGACCGATAAGACCCTTGAAGATCTTATCCATGAGCTGCTAGTATGTTGCTCCAGCGTTCTTCAATCCGAACGACATTACCTTGTACTAGTAGTTGGTGTCATCCGTCACGAAGGTCGTCTTCTCCTTGTCCCAAGGGTGCATGCTTATCTGGTTGTATCCAGAGTAAGCATCCAAGAAATTAAGGATCTTGTGGTCGGCCGTTCCACCTACCAGTCGGTCGATGTTGGGAAGTGGATACGAATCTTTCGGGCAGGCTCTAATCAGGTTGTGTAATCCACACACATTATCCATTTTTTGTTCGTTTTGGTGACCATCACCATGTTGGCCAACCATGTTGTGTACTGGGCCTCACGAATGAAGCCGACCGAGAGGAGGTTCTCGGTTTCTTCCTTGACTGCGAGCCTCTTCTCGTCACCATGGTTTCTCTTTTTCTGTGCGACTAGGTGCGCTTCCTTGAATACCGAAAGCTTGTGGGTCATGATATCCGGGCTTACCCCGGCATATCGGATGTCGTCCATGCAAAAAGGTCTACATTCTTCTTCAGCGTGGCATGCATCAACTCGGCCTAGGTAGCTGCTATGGCCGTACCGACACAGGTACTGTGCTCTTCGTCAAGAAGGGGCACTCGACGCAGCTTTTCCTGGCCTCTAGCCTGTCCTTGGTCTTCCGGAGATCCAGATCCATCAGAGCAACCGTATGCTCTATCGGTGTAGGTTGGTCTTCTCTACGAGGAGATTTTTGTCCTTGAGAGGTTTTACGCTTAGGGGACCATTCTTTGTGCTCCACCCTAAGGCTCTTGGCGTAACATTATTGGGCGACCTTCTGATCCACATGCACCGTGAGAATGTCCCCTGACGCTGAAGGGAACTTCATTGCCAAGTGGGGTGTCGAGACGATCGCCATCAGCCGGTTGATGGACGACCGTCCGAGGAGAATGTTGTACGAGGTGTTAGCGTCAATCACCAAGTATCTGATCTTGATGGTCTTGTTGTTCTTCCCCTCGCCGAAGGTGGTATAAAGCTCGATGTAGTGTTTAGTACCGACCTTCTCACCTGCAAAGCCGACAACGTGGTGATCGTACGTTACCATCTTTGCCTCATGTATCCTCATTGCTTTGAAGGTTTTCCAGTAGAGGATATCTATTGAACTTCCTTGGTCCAACAACGTTTTCATGATGGTGAATTTATCAATATCACCATCAGGTCGTCCTACCGATAATCAACACCTTTGAAATCAACGTCGGTGAAGGTGATGAACGACATTCTTAGTCGAAATGACACCGCATTCACCTAATGCACCGCTCTGAGGTGCTTCTTCCAGGCACTATTGGAGCTTTAATAGTTTGGATAAGTTGTTCTATCTTATCCTTAAAAGCTTTGCATTCTTCAGTGGAATGCCCGCTATTTTTGTGGTATCGACACCGCTTCCTGCGGTCGGCGTTTTCGGGGATTGATGCCTTCCTGGGCGAAGGGATCAGCTGAACGCTGGGAGCCTCATCTAGGATCCTCCCTCTCTCGGTCGTCAGCGTGGTATATCTTGAGAACCGGCTGCCCTGGTTATCCCTTCTCCTATATCCCCGGTTGGTCGATCGGTCATGAGGCTCCTTCTCCTCCTTCCCATTTTCTTTGCTAGCCTCCGCACGGGCCTAGTTGCAAAACTCTCTTAGTTCCTTCTACTTCTCATCCAAGCTTGCGGCCGACTGCATGCAGAGGCTATCAGCAAATGGTCCCGGACGTAAGGCTGTTAGCATATGGTGCATGGCCACGTCCATGCTGAGGTTCCGAATGCTCATCGCTACCTTGTCAAATCTATCGACGAAGGTTCTCAAAGACTCCCCCTTCTCCTGGAGGATACCAACCAGGGCAATGGAGGTCAGATGGTGCGGACAGCTTGTGACGAAATGTGTCTCGAACTTGGACATCAACGTCGCGAAGCTATCGACGGAGTCGGGAGGGAGCTTCGTGAACCAGGTGAGAGCTCCTCCCTTTAGCGATGTGGGAAACACTCGGCACATGACCGCATCATCAGCGGTGTACATGCTCATGCGCATGGTGTACGCATCCATGTGCTCATCTTGGTCGGGCGTGCCGTCATATCGATCCTTGTTGAAGCCTTTCCACTTGTCCGACAGTGGAACTCCGATGATAGAATCGGCAAACGGGTGTCGGCACATAGAATTCATTGTACCGGTCATGTGGACCGGACCGACTTGTTAGGACAAGACTTGCCATCCATCTCTGGAGTGGGGGCCTTGTTCAGAGGCTGACCGACCTACCGACAAGGTTAGGCGGCACAATGGATGGTCCTTCCTCGGTCAGCTTCCTCTTCATATCCTCGTTCTCCCTGCGGAGAGCTTGGATCTCCTGCTTGTTCTTCCTGCTCACTTCTTTGTTCCTTCCAGCTCAGCCATCTCTCTCTGCAGAGACAACAAAAATGTGGTCTGGTAAGCTTTGGTCATCCTCTCTCTTGTCATGCTTCGGGTTGATACCATCTACTAGAGTCCGAAACTCGATTTCCCTCGGTCCCACGGTGGGCACCAATTGTTCTCGTGTGAGGGTTGAAGCCTAGAGAACCATTGAGAGGATTCGTCTTCTTCCTTCCTATCGGTCGTATTGCTCTTCCATTTCCTTCCATTACATTAGTGAGCTTTTCTTATTGGGCTGGATTAGGAAGTTCGACTGATCAGGATCGCATTATCTAACTTCTAATCATGGATTAACTTCGCTTTACTTGAACGTAGTTGAACTTAAGTTGTACTTAAGTTGTCAGTAGATCAGCCTAGTAAACATGACATTGGTCCTTACCCATACATGTTTAAATATGTTTCGGTTCCATTAATTTTACCAATTTCAACTTCTGATCCGTCCAATATTTTTGTCCATGTCACTTTCAAATGCTTTTATTTAGTTTTTTTTAATTATTTTTACTTATACAAATTCTTAACAAAAAAGTGATGGCAAACAATACAAACAAAACACTTGAAAATTAAGTACGGAAAAACTAGAACTTGTTTAGGAAATACAAGTAAAAATTGATATAATTGCAAGGAATAAAAATATTTGAATCTAAAATAAAATAAAAAAGTAATAAGAAAATTATGATGAAAAATTAGAAGACATAAATTACACATTTATAATAATGCTAAAATATACATAAGTTTTAGTTTACAAGTACAGCAGCCTTTGTACAAGTTTAACGAATCAACTTAGAATAAAATAAATATAAGTTGCTTGAAAAATTAGTCCATGATATATAAATTTACTCGTAACTTGAATATTTGAAATAAATAACTCTTTACTTTTGTCAACTCTATTTGAAAAATCATTTTATTATGAACAATCAAATTCAATAAATAAAGGTGTTTTTTACAATTTTTTGTAAATCTCTACAAATTAAAATGAACATATATAAAAAATGTTTATGAATACTAAACAAACCTATAATCAATTTATAACTTTATAAAATTGTATTTTTTAGATAGATAATATATTAAAATTATTAGATAACTCTTTACTACATTTTATCTGATAATGCTTCCATTATTTGTTTGGTTGTCTTATCTTCAAATTGTTATTTGGTAACAGAATGTTCTTCAATTGAAGACATTTGCAGTTTAAATGAATATAACATAAATTTATAAAAAGTGAGAAAAATATATAAAAATTAATGAGAAATAAAAGCTACAAATTAATGATAAAAAAAAAAAGAACTTGAAAGGAAAGAGCAATCCAATCTTTCAAATTTTAAATTTAACTGTTAAAGAAGAGTGACTATTCCAGATTAAAAATAGCACAAAGCAACCCTCAGAATATAAATAAAAGTTACAAAAATAATTACCATTTTCACTAAATTAAGCTTTTAATGTACATACATATAGCTCAGAAAAACATTAAATTATTGATTAAACTTTGCACCTGGTGGCTTGGTATTCACACCCTTCATATACCTCTAAACCAGGTTGATCCAGCTTTGAATCTTCAAAGCATGCACAACGCTTGCTCATCTTCCCTGTCAAAGCAATCTCTAGTGGTCTCTGTACCAATCTAGGGTAACCAACATCACACCATACCTGATCAAAATAAGCAATCTGTGTCTTATAATTTGTAAACAATCTCCATTAATGGGCTATGGTGATGAAGGGTTAATGAGAAAACATGATTGCAGACAATTTCAGTTGCAATAAATTTGTCTTTGTCTAATGCATGGGAAAGTCAGTTATCCATACAAGTTTTGGCCTATTTGTATAAACTGCTCAAATTAATATTAACTTATCTACCACAGCTTTTTGAAGAAATTAAATGAAAAGATCTTGTATAAAAGTTAAATATACAAATTAGTTTTAGCTATTGTGAGAAGCTCAATTCATGTTGGATATGTTTGGATAAACTTTTCTATGAATACTTGTAGCCTTGTAGGAAAAGAAAATAAAAAATGAAATCACTTTTTTTATAACTTTGAATAAGTTTATGCATAAGTTAATAATCAAATTTGGAGAAACTAATAAAGTTTCTACAGATTAGGCTATGTACAAACTAATATTAATTTGTAGAGAAACATGCAGCAAATAAGGACACATTTCTTTGAACTAAATTGCACCAAGCTAAACTTTGGCCAAGTGCTTCCTTGGTCTTATTCTTACCACATTAACATGTGACATACTACATCTTTAAGTAATTGCCCATTTAAGTTTATTCTTCTATAAACAAAGGAACTCAAATTCATTAATTCCATCTGATTTCTGCATAAGTTTTCATCCTATTCCATGTAGTTTACTATTCATTTGTTTCCCACTTTATTTTATGTTACTAATTTAAGTAGTTTGGATGTAAAAAATGAGCAACATAAAGAGTAACTGGACAACCTTGTATCCAAGAAATGAAAACATAGTAAGAAAATCATGATTCACCAGCAATCACTTAATATATCATTTTTATAATTGTTACTAGGAGAAACAAAATATAGAAAAAGTGATTACAAATAATGACAACAGTGCATACCTCACCGCCGTCGTCTTGACTCCATCTTGAATTGCACGACGGTTGTTTAGCCTCTTCAATTTTCTGCTTTTCCAGAAGCTGTGCACCTCTGGCAGCCTTGGCTTCCACCCCTTTCAAATACTTAGTAGGATTCCCTTGGCTGTCATAGTATCGCCCAACTAGCTTACCAACATACCTATAAAAGTAGATGAAAAAATTCTGGTAAGAACTAAAGCAGCATACCTTGTGATACAAACTGGAGAGACGCATGCTAGGAAGGAGATTATATTCATGTTTCAGATGTAAGTTCCTGTCAGAGAATCAGAGTAAATAAAAAAATACAGTGAATCCACCCAATCACCACCATGTTGTGTGAAATGAAAAACCCTCTAAAATAGCAATAGAGAACAAAAGAGAGGGAGGTCCCATACACACAATCCTAGAGGGATTCACTGAAATATGCCAGCAATTTGATTAGCTGTGTTTAGAGAGAGATGATAAATTCAATGTGTCTGAATTACAAGCTGGCATAACTGATCATCAAAAACTGTCCTACGACACACACCCAATTCTCTAGAGGCTGAACAATGAATTAGGTGCATAATGGATGCATTCCAAAATATTCATGACTTACTTATACGATACACAAAATATCAGATTTCATAAAATATGACTTACTTATATGATTTGTGGTAGAAATCCCTCCATTCAACAATACTCTTCACCTGCATGAACCATTTAACTTAAGGTTAAGGTTTAGGCTTGGAAACAAAATGTTACATCAATATTTTAGACAATCAAAGGTATGGAAGTTCACAAAAAATATAGAAGAAGAAGAAGAAGCTATAGATTCAAGGAAGAAGGGCAAATCAATTTGTAAGACCAGGCTTCTTATGAAATCTTGAAGAAAACAAAATAAAACTGAACAAATCACATTAATTACAACCTCAGTGCTAGATAGACCGCGCAATGAGTCAGTGAGACCATCTCCTACATGAGAAAAAGGAAAAATCAAATATGAAAGAGTTAAAAGGCATGCTAGGAGTAAAGAATCTTTCTTTTTCTTTCTACAAACAACATTATAAACAAAATTTATTTTCCTAACATTTTCTCTTCTATTTTTCTTCCTCTCAAATTTTAAAGCATTACATGTACTCATTTATCAAACAACGTTCCTTGTCATCAATAAAAAAAATCGCTTAAATATCAAAAACAGAAGTATTTGATCATTTTTATGGTGAGTAGATACAGATGACCTCTAAGGTTGGCAAAATATAAATACAATACAAACATATCTAAAGGATGATCATTTGACATGATTTCTAGAATGGCAAAGAGGAGGAAGTCCACAATCATATAAAAAAAATGAGAACTCTCATTAATATTCAAGAATGACCATATCTAGGATATTTATTCTAAAATCAAACTATTTCAACTGCAATTTAAAGCATTGAGAACATGAGAGATGTGGAATCCATTTTTGTGTACAACATCATTTAAATTTGAAACAAATAAAAATGCATCACTGTGAAACATATATCTGAGCAGGCTTTCCAAAGTCAAAAACCAAATGAAACACATATCTAGATTATTCACACACATCAAAAAACACCAACCAGAACAAGTCAAGAAACTCAATTACCTGTGAAATTTCCAGAGACAAATGCACGAGAAGCATCCCTGAATTCATGCCAAAATGGGAAAGAAAAAGAAAGAAAAGGACCAAATTGCTGTCGATAAGTGTTGAAAAGTAAATCTTTCACACAATTCCAAGCACAGCAACAACAAAAATGTTTGGATGAGAAAAGGGTCCAAAGAGCATACCTTCCAGCAAAATGATTGTAGCCCCCTCCTGACCCATAATGAGATTTTCCCTTGGTTACATCAAACACAGATCTATAAAAAAATAATAAAAATGTATTAATATATCAGCCTCCACATTCTCAAGAAGCATCACAATTTCAAATTATCTCATTCAATGAATTCAAAGAGAAAATACCCAAGAATTCCCAGGAGGATTGGCAACCCCTCGTCCGATCCATTGAACAATGCAAGCTCTTCGCCACTGAACAATCTCTAAGAAACAAAACGCACAGTCAAAATCGTTGACTTCATCATCCATACATGAATAAAAAATAATTAAAAATTGAAAAAAATAAAGATAGGATCTTTTATGACCCAATCGAACAAACGACACACAAAAAATCAAAACCCAGAATCTAAATTTTTGTGGGTTAACAGAAATAACCTCAGCAGTGTCGAATTTGATGTAAAATCTGAGAAGGAAAGCGAGGAAAACGACCAAAACAGTGATCCCCGAAAGAGGTGAGGTTGCTAATGCCTTCAACGACATATTCAGTTCAGTCTCAGAGACAGACACATAGTCGTCTTCGTAAACAAAGAAGAAAAGAGAGTCTGAGATTGTAAAGTATTTGAGGAATTTTTATATGTTTTCTTATGTTAGACATTTAATGTTTGGTTAGGAAATAATAGAATATAGAACTACAGTAAGAAGATGTATTGGAAAGAAATAAATTAAAAGTTATATTTTAATATGTTGAATTTTGTGATGGAATTAAATATAAAATTCATTATTATAAAAATCTAAAATAATATTTTTTTTATCTAATTAGGGTTACTAAATTGGAACAATTGTTGATTTGGAAGATTTAGTGCAAATTATTTTTTATTTAAAATTTATTTTTAAATTAAAGTTAAATATTAGAGTTTTAAGAAAACAATTTCAAAAATTATTTGTCAAAAAAAAAATTAACTTAAAATCCTTTCAAAGTTAAAAAAAATGTATGGTGTGATTATTCACATTAAAAATATTCGGTTATTATTATATAATTACAGTTTAATTATTTATGCATTTAAATCATTATGATTTAACTACTTTTTAATTTCTAAAATTTAGGATAGTTTTGGTTTTAGTCTCTTAAATTTGAAAAAGTTTTTCAAGGATAAATGTTAAAATAAGGACATGCAAATAAAAATGGAATAATATCGTTATACCTTTTATAAAAAGAAAATCAAACCATTCTATAAGTGTTCCAACATTAATGGTCATTATTACTATTCAATAGTAATGGTCAATGGTAATAGTAACTAATAGAAAGTATGTAACTAGTAGGGTTGTTACCCAAAAAAAAAAACTATTATAAGAGTTTGAAGAAGTTTGTAACGATGAATCTAACTACATGAATAATTTAGGAACAAGTGGAGTATACAGTAAAGGAAGTTTTCAAACGTCTGAAAAAACTCTTGCTTCTGAAAAAAATATAATGTTTATCTTAAAACAATCTAAAAGTTTAGTCTATCTTGCATTAAAAATTAGCAATAATTACCCATCAAAAGAAAATTTTCAAATTAATATTTTAACCTACTACAATCTAAAACCATTTTTTTTTAATAAAAAGGTTTCAGGTTGATTATCACTATCTCAAATAATAAGAATTATTTATCATAAAAAAAAGATTATTAAAAAAAATAAAAGAATATGAGAAATTACATCAAAACAAATTTAAATTCAAATAATGTACAACAACAATATCTTTATTTAGGTGGTGATACATTAACATCATACACATAAAAAAACATACATTAACCTCCTAATAAATTAATATTTTAATTATATATTTTTTTAATTTAAAATATTATTATATTATTATATTATTATAAAGATTTGTGAAGTGTACGATCTTCTACAATAAACACTAATACTTGAAACTAAATTATACCTCTTCAAATAATAAAAATATTTTTTTACATTATAGTGTAATTTGAAGCAATGAAAAAAAAAAAAAGTGGTGGTAATGTATATCTCCCTTTATATAACATAATAAAACTAAAATATTATCTCCGAGGAAGGAGAATTTGACGCAGTATAAAGTTGTGGTTGTAATCTTGGGTTTGGGCGTGCGAGAAGAGGGTGAGCGAGAAGTATATCATGGTGGCTCTCAGCAAGGTTGATGCGTGAGGCATTGGATGGTGCAGTCCAAGTGAAGGAATGAAGCAACCGAGCAAACAAGATCACTGTCATTGTTGTACCAAGCATGATTGCTGGACAACCTCGTCTACCTGTGCTGAATGATATGAAATTCAAATCTGGTTCTGTCAAAACCACATCACTCTTAAGATGGCGTACTGGCTTGAACTTCAAAGCTTCGTCACTCCAAACTTTTGAGTTTCGTCCAAGTTCTTGTCTACTTAACACCACATGGCTCCCCTTTGGGATTAGGTACTTTCCCACTATGGTGTCTTTCACGGAAACATGAGGAACATTGAAAGGTGCAATGGGGTGAAGGCGAAAAGCTTCTCTTGCACATGCTTTTACGTAGTTCAGCTTTGGAATGTCTGATTCTTCCACTAGTCTCTCTTTTCCCACCACCCTGTCCAATTCTTTTGTCGCTTGTTGAAGCAACTCAGGCTGGTTTATCATCTCTGCCAGACTCCATTCAACTGCATTTGATGGATTATCCACCGCAGCCATCATCAATTCCTGCAAGGCAAATTTCATTTTTTATCAACTTATATATTCAGTCATCTGGGAAGTAGTTAACTGTATATATATACACACACACTAAGGAAATAAGCATTAATGTATATCAACTACGTACGATGATTTGTGCCTTGATTTCTTCTGCTGTCAATACTGGGTTCTTGTTGGCATCTTTGAGTGAGATGAGAATATCAAGGAAATCTTCTCTATCAGTCTTGGACCCATCATTCCATTCTTTGATTCGTTGGTCAATGATGGGATCATGATACTTGTTGATGATTTGTATTGCCTTCTTCACCTTGCTCTCATGGCCATCCAAGTCAAGTCCTCTCAAGCAAGGAACATAGTTAGAAACACTGAAGTCATAAATGTACTTTAGCAATGTGAAAATGGCATCAACATGTTCCTCTTCCTCCAAACCAGGCCCACCATCCTTCTTACCTTCCCCAAAGTGATTCCTGCTAAAGCACAAGCTTTTGATCACATTGCAGCTATAGTGTTGCGCAACGTGCCGCACATTTACAAGGCCAACATCATTGTTGACATTGTTTTTGCACTTGTTGAAGATGTAAAACACAAGGTTGTCGGCTTCTTGAAGCCTCTTATGTTGAAATTGGTGGTGGATGGTGGTGGACAGCAACTCATTGGAAACAATTCTTCTCATTTTCTTCCATTGTTCCCCAAAGGGTACAAGGGTTGTGGTGAGATATCCGCGACTGATAAGAGAAGTGGTTATGCTTGTGGGTCTAGAAGCAAAAGTAGCATCTTGTTTTCTCAAGAATTCACGAGCAATGGTGGGACAAGTTATAGGGATAACGTGGATATTTCCTAGGCGAATACATGCAATTTGGGTGTTCATTTCCTTCATGAGGTTGTGTATCCACCGGAATGTAGGCCTATTTGCAAGCATTTCAGGAAGGTTACCGATGATAGGCCATGGTTTGGGACCTGGAGGCAAGGGAAGTGTTTGTTTCTTGGATTTCTTCAACAAGTGAGATCCAAGGCCTCTGAGAAAGGTTATGGCAAAAATTACAAGAATGATGAAAGGTGACCACAAGACTTGAAGTTGAAGGTGGGACAACAAAAAGATAGAATAGTGATCCATTGGAAACCACAAGAACTTTTGCACTTTTGCTCTTAAATTTTGGATTATTTTGTGTGCTGTGACCACCAATACCCAACACCTATTTATAGAAGGAAAATGTTTTATTAACTCCTACACATTACACACTTTTTTTACGCTGCCCACTTGCTCGGAATGGCAAAGGACATTGTTTTAAATGTCATAGATGATGATGTGACACATTTGAAAATTTTTGTAAGAAAAGGATAAAAAGGGAGAAACTTAGGGTTTGAAAACGGTATAAAAAATTGGACTTTCTCAACACAGGTAGAATCCACAAGTAACTTCAATAGTATAAGAGTTATCACAACAAAAATGATGAAAAGTGACCACAAGACTTGAAGTTGAAGATGGGACAACAAAAAGATAGAATAGTGATCCATTGGAAACCACAAGAACTTTTGCACTTTTGCTCTTAAATTTTGGTTAATTTTGTGTGCTGTGACCACCAATACCCAACACCTATTTATAGAGCAAAAAGATTACTTTTGCCAGAAAAAATAAGGAAAATGTTTTTCTCACACATTACACACTTTTGATGTGGGGATTACAATTTGACTTTAGACATAAAATGGGAGAAACTTACTGTTTAAAAACGGTGTAAGAAGTTTAACTTTCTGAACGGGGAAGAAGAATCCACAAGTAACTTTAATAGTATAACAGTTATAAAAAAAAAGAGTGAACAACTAAAAAATAAAATATATTTATTTGACATCACAAAGACAAAAACATTCATATATTTTTAATATATAGAAGTATTTTTGTAAGAGTATCATTTTTTTTTTAAAAAAAAGATGTGTCAAATATCACCATTTTTTTTAAATTAATTAAAATATGAATAAATGGTATGCAAAAAATATCATGTACCATAAGGCATTGGGAAAGTTGAGGTGCATGTAAAGACTGAAGTCAGATAAGTGAAAAGGTACGAGGTATACGCAACTTCGTAGACGGCGCTGTTGCTTTCTTCCATGTTTGTGCAACGTAAAGGGCACCGACGGGGTATGAATCATTCTTCACCAATGTATTTATTATGTTTAAAGAAAAACTTAATATTAATTATTTTAAAAATTTCCGTAAATGTCTTTAATACATTATTAAATACATAAAAAATAATAATCTTTAATATATATATATATATATATATAAAGAGAAAGGGAAGGTGCTTTAGTATTTATTTTTCCAAAAAATAAAGTTATAAATGGTACTGTACTACAGCGCATTTATTGTGCTGAAACTCATCATTAGTTTAAAAAATACTTTAATACGATTTTCGTATAAAAATTTAAATACATACATTAAAAAAAACATATTATTTGATTTTTAAATTACATATAGTTTTTATTGTAATGCATATTTTAATAATAATAATAATAAATAATGTAAGACAATATTTAACGAAATAAAAATATCTTAATTCAATTATAAATTTTACAAACGGTATGATTTTAGATTTTTAATTACATAATTTTTATTATAATACATATTATAAAAATAATAATAAATGTAATACATATTTAAGGAATTAAATATATTTAATTTAATTATAAATTTCAAAAAGTGTAGAGTGGAGGTAATATAAGACTTCAGCTCATACTTCTAACAATATTATCTCAAACACATTCATTCACGGACACCCACACACCTATCCGCCAGTGACACACAACCACACATAAAAGCATGCATATCATATATTCATATATTATTATCTTAATTTTGTATTATTCTCACTGGAGTCACCTTATTTCCCTTAAATGTGAATATGCTTCCTTGCTTAATTATTACACAATGTTATATTACTTAAAATAATATATTTTTAGAACATAGAATACAAGAAAATTATTAAATAATAATTAAATATTAAAGAAAAAAATAATTAGTAAATTAGATACTATTTTGGAAACTAACAAATTATTGGTATTTAAAGTAATTTTTATTATTAATAAAAATTATAAAATGATTTCTAAATTGATATCTAAATTAGCTAGTAAGGTTTTAGCTAATTAATATTTTAGATTATAAATTAGTCTCTAAAAAAAACTAATAGAGACTAATTTAAAATATAAAATAGTAAGTAGTTAAAACTTTGGTAGTTAATGGTTAGATACCAATTTTGAAACTATTTTATAAAATTTTATTAATAATAGAAAATATTTTATATACCATTTTAGTTAGTTTATAATAATTAGTTTATAAAATGGTCTCTAAAAAAAACTAATAGAGACTAATTTAAAATATAAAATAGTAAGTAGTTAAAACTTTGGTAGTTAATGGTAAGATACCAATTTTGAAACTATTTTATAAAATTTTATTAATAATAGAAAATATTTTATTTACCATTTTAGTTAGTTTATAAAATGGTCTCTAATTTAGTCAAATAATAATTAATTATTTTTGTCTCTAAAATTAGTTTTTATTTAATAATTTTCTTATATTGATAATTTTATCTCTTCTTCACTTATGTTCTAATCATCATGCTTAGTGATCCATATATATTGTTTTTCTTCCAAAAACATTTAGAATTTCATCGACGGCTACGCTAGCACTTGAGTGTCCATGTCATCTCTTTAACCTCTTCATGTATATGCATGATTTTTCAAGATTATCCAACATAAAATGGAGAAGAAAACATAAGAAAAAAAATTAATTAGAGGAAAAACTTAACTCAAATAAGAATTTGTAAAACTAGTTTCCAAGAGACACTTTTCTAATTATGAAAATATTGTTTTTTATGGGTTAAAAATATTGAAAATTACTAAGTTATTATACTTATTCTCATAAAACTTGTACCGATCAGGTAATCGGAAGTGATGACGTGGCAGCAAGCGATAATATAGGCGTGTTGAACGGGACACCTGGCTGACAGAAGGGAAGCACGTCGGGAAGTCTGTGTAGTCGCCAATCGTTGAATTGGCGCTCTCCGTTCTCTAGTGTGTGTAACCGGCGGTCACCAGAGTTGCGCCATAGCCGCCATACATGAGTACTAGGAGATCAGGTGGTTAGAGACCGCCGAATGGGGCACATCGCCGAAAGATCAGGAAGGCTTGCTTAAGGCTTTCAAGAGGTACAAGTACGGAGGACGAGGTTATTAGATGATCATTCCCTAGCCAGAGGTCGGGGCAAGGGAACAGTTTCCCAGAACATGCATGATGTGCAAGTAAAGCAGATCATGATAGCGACAGGCGAGACCATAGAGAAGGTGTGCATGGTGACACCCCGTACTCGCCACTTAGGGGATCGCGCTCCAAGGAAAGTTGTGCACCAAGTTACTCCTTGTATGGGTAACTTAGTCGAATGGCTTGAAGAGTAGAGGTGACGCTCAAGTGGAGGAAGCTCCAGATGGGGACACGTGTACAGTTGGATGTGAGCCACGTGTCCAGAGGTGTAACCGTCAGGAGAGAGAAACGCTCAGGTATATAAGGAACACTTAACAGACTTTTGAGGTACGCTTTTAGAACACTTCAGTACGCTTTCAGAATATTTGCTAGTACACTGAGATTCACTGCGCACGGTTCCTTGAGTTGAGATTTCCTCTCTTAGTTTTTGGTGATTCCGTCACTGACTTGAGCGTCGGAGCGCGATCGGCCGTAGCGGCGCCACTCTGTTTTCTTCAGGTTCTTGCGAGGAATTGAGGCGTGAAGGACAGAGGCTCACCACTTACACACACCAGGATGGGGTAGGTTAACCCATGCCTAAATAACTTACCATCGATCAAGGTGTACTTGCTCGAATTTTTCTTAATTTTACTGGCCTTTGTGAGCTCTATTGGGAGTATCTCATCAGCCAAATAGCGTTGGTAGGGTGTCATCCAAGTTTCTCCTGTTTTGACTTGGCAAACTTGCGACGACCTTTTCTCAGCGACTGGGTACACGCTTATTCTAGGCATTTTAAGCATCTCCAGCGTTAACGACCGATGACTCCTCGTCACCCCTTCTGAAGTGCTTATCTGCTGGACTTCTGCCATATTATTTGTGGTAGTTCGAGGTGTCCTTAGGGTCTCCTAAATGACGGTTATCTGTCTGCCCCCCTTGCCCGAACTGGCGAGCTTTGCAAGCAAGTTTGCTCGGGCATTTTGTTCTTTGGGTACGTGGACTAACTCGAACGTCCCCTTCAGAACTTGGACGTACTTTAGATATGCGGACATCTAAGGTTCTTTGGCTTGGTATTCCCCCGTGACCTGACCTGTGACTAATAAGGAGTCACCCTTTGCCAACAAACCTTTCGCATCCATCTCTTCCGCCAGCAGCATTCCAACAATCAGGAACTCATACTTTGTTTGGTTGTTACTAGCCATGAAAGCGAATCGCAGGGCTTGCTCAATAAGCAACCCATTTGGTCCTTCCAAGATGACAACAACCCCACTACCTTGTTGGTTGGAGGAACCATCTACAGAGAGTACCCATCTGAAACCTGCTCCTTCTTGGTGCGTGGCTGCCGATGAGAGCTCTACCACGAAGTCAGCATAAATCTGATAGTTCTACTGCCCATCGCACCATCCTGCCTGCCACATTTGGCATCTGTAAGACCTTGCGTATTGGAAGATCTGTCATCACTATTACGGTAAAGCTCTGGAAGTAGTCGCAAAGTCTTCGCGTTGAAAACACTACTGTCAGAGCCGCTTTCTCTATGGCCTGGTAAACAAAGAGAGAACATAACAAATAGTAAACAAGAGTCAAGTGAAACAAGAGAAATCATCAATAATAGTAAACAAATATCTATAACTGATCTTGCCGGTTGACCTAGTGCAAGAGTGTTGCCTCGTCACGATCTTCCTCACCAGCTTGACACCACGTGCCCTTCAAGTCCACACCACAGATAGTCTTTCTGAGAACCTGAAAACACAAGATGGCGCCTCTGCGGCCGGTGGCACTTCGACGCTCAAGTCAGTAAGAAGAACACCCAAAAACTGAGAGAAAACTATACTCTGTAGAACCGTACTAAAGTGCACACAACCCTAGCAATGAGCCGTAATGAAAAACGTACCTCTGCAAATTCTGTTAAGTTTACCTTTATAGCTAGGTTTTTTTTCTCTCCAGGCAGTTACGCTTTGGACGCGTGGCTCGCATCCAACCCTGCACGTGTCGCCATCTGGGTCGGGGTAGCAGGTAGCACCCAGCCCTACACGTGTCATCATCTGGGCTAAGGTAACTCGAGCGTCGTTTCTATACTGTATCCCACCCTACACGTGTCATCATCTGGGTTGGAATGACAGGTAGCATCCAACCCTACACGTGTCGTCATCTGGGTTGAGGTAACTTGAATATTATCTGTGCGTAGTGGCCAGCCGCGCAACCAAGTCCCCTATTCGAGGAGTAATCTAGCACGTACTACGCTGTGAAACACCACATGACAAGGCGAGTATCGGATGCAACAAAGTGCATCATCTTTGTGATATCGCTTGTCGTGAGTGCCACCCTCCTTATTGCTACGCCGTACACGTTCTAGCTGGGGAAGCCTTGCCACCAACGAATGTCCACTCTGGGAGTCCCGTCGCCGATGAGCAAGGTGTTCCCCCCAGCTTACTCGACCTTTGTTCCCCATGCTGGTGCAACAACCATCTTACTGGACTTACTCGCTAGAAACTACTCCTCTGAGCCTCCGACAGTTTTAACTAGGTTTCCTGGAAGATCCGGCAATGTGCCCCCATTGGCGATGTCTGACCACCCGATCTTCCATTGTCTAACACGTCGATGTCATACAAACCCGGCGACAACCGGCTATGTTCATTGCAACACGCCACTTCCATGAGTCGGCGACTATGCTCACTCCCGAACCATTCATCTCTCTCCTGTCCACGTGTTCTGCTGAGCACGCCCCACACGGTCACGTGCCAGACACGTCATCACAGCCGATGACCTGGTCGGTACACAAGCCCCCCAGTCTTGAGCTGCGACTTGTTCAGCGAAAAGGCTATTGGGTTAAATTTCCGGCGACCTACGTGGCCTTGCGCGTTGGCGCTCATACTGTTCATCGATTTGACACTTCACCAACCCCTTCGATCGCTCGACACGTGGACTTATCAACGACCATAATTCCGTGTCGCTTGCGCTTTTCGCAACGTTCGAGACTCTTCAAAACTTTTAAACACTTCACACCACTTCACTGTTTCATTATCTTCTTCCTTACTCCAAACTCTCGAAACACCTCAGCGAACGCTTCGACTCCCTCAATCACCATCTTACTGAACACTCTTCTGATCATCAAAAGGTAACTTTTTTATCACTCCCACCGATATTTGCTGCATTTTAATCGGTTTGCATCATCCATTAACTGTCTGGAGCATACGTTGTGGGATGTTTTCTCTGCTTTGCTTTTTCTTTTCTGCATTTAGGGTTTCTAATCCTTTTCTCTGCGAGCCCCCCTTGTTCTTCTATCTCCTTCTCTTCTGTTGAGTCTCTCTACTTACAAACTCTCATCTCTTCCCCTTTTCGTCTTCTTGCAGCTTCTCCGATGGCTCGCTCCAAAGTTACACCAAACCCTCCTCCATCTCCTTGCAACCCTCCGACGAACACCCGTAGGGAAAACGCTTCCTCCTCCCGCGACCCCCCAAGGGATCCTAACATCCCTTCAAGTTAGGTCGTGAGACCCGCGTCTTCTCGACCTAGCCAACTGCAGCCAAACCCACCTCACACCAGCGCAGCTGTGAGGTCCCTTCCAAACTACAAGCAACTATACCCTTGGGCCTCTTCAGCCCTGCTGGGTGAGACTTCCTCCATCAACACCGACCGTGACATCCTCCGCCTTCAGAAAGGTGACCAAACTCACCTTTCTTTCAGCAAAAAACACGATGACAAGGTATTTGTGCATCCTTGTCCTCCTGGAGAGCCTATTTGCATCGATAACCAGGGGTGCGACGGCGGCCCCTTCTGCTTCATCTACGCCACAATGTTCAAGAAAGTCAAGCTCCGATTCCCTTTCACCCGCTTCGAGAGGGAGCTCCTAACCGAGCTTGACATAGCCCCCGCCCAGCTTCATCCCAACAGCTGGGCGTTCGTCCGGGCCTACCAAATCATTTGTGCACACTTGGGACATCCAGCTTCAGTGGACGTGTTCCTCTACCTGTTCGAGGCCAAGAACTCTGGCGATCGTCTATGGGTTAGCCTCAACGGGGTCGCTGGGAGGTCCATCCTTTCCATCTTCTAGCAATCTTATAAGGACTGGAAGGGGAAATTTGTCCGCGTTCGCTGCAACGACCGAGACTCTTCCCTCCTCGACGAGTTTCCCTTGTATTGGGTGAACAAGGGAAAAAAGGAGTCGAGCTTCAGGAAGGCCAGGGGGCCAGAAAAAATGGGGGAGCTCGACAAAGACTTATGCAACTTTTGGAAAGGAGTTGCCTCTTCCAACGTGACTCTGTCTACTTCCTCCATCATCACCAACGAGTTTCTCGAAGGCCAACTGGATGTTCACATAGGTTTGTCCTTAAGTCTTTGAGTTCCCCTAGTTCAAACTTGCATCACCATGTCCTTACTTTGATGTTGTTGTTCTGATTTGCGTATGGTTTTAACTTTTTCCACGCATTGACTTACACTGCTTATCTTCCTGTGCATTATTAACTATCGAATCTTTGTGCTGGTTGGTAACTGTTGGCCCCTTTATGCAGATATGATGTTGGGGAAGGATAGGATGGCTGAGCTACGCTCCATAGCCAAGCTCCACAATCTTGCGGCGGGCTCCCAAACTCTGTCGCGGAGATCGCCGCTGCCCAAGGTCAGTCTTCTGGCCCGTCCAACGCTGTTGCTCTTCCCGCCCCTGAGTGGAAAAAACTACCACCCAAAAGGGCTAAGAGGAAAGCCCCCAGGGTTGTATCAGACGAGGAAGCAGACGAGAGCACCGAAGACGGGCTGATTTGCAAAAGGAGAAGGGGAGTTGCAACTCAGCCACCAGCAGCTGAGGTCGCCCCTCCTGACTACGCCGAGAATCCCCCCTGTGCCTCCACGCCCTTTGAGTCCACTGGGGACGTTCTCGCCTTCAACACCTCGGCTGCTGAAGTTGCGCCTGAACAGCTTGCTGATACACAAGCTTCCTCCCAGGCTGCAACAGAACTACCAGCCTCACCACCACGCCTCGAGGCTCCCCTCGCCATCCAACCTTGCGAGGGTGGTGGTGAGTGTTGAAGATGGTTGCTGCCCCTTCAAGATTGTGTTTGATGAAGACTTCTATGTACATTTCATTTGTATTTTGCTTTTCTTTAAGTGTATCTTAGGTAGTGCTTAGAGGTTGTTTAAGAGTGGGCTTTTTGTTGGGTAACTCACCTCATAACCACTGGCCATGTGATAAGAACAAGCATAAGTTTTCTTAAACTGTTTTTCACATGTTTTACAAAACACACGTTTACTGCATAAAAATAAATATGTTCTTTTCAAAATAAACAAATTCTTTTTTACACTGATGCCTTGGCTAAGTCTTGTAAAAATTAGATTTTGTGCATCATGTTTTTTGACTAAGTCTTCTACCTTTCAAAACGACTGTGTTTAAATAGTTAAGCTTTTCTGTTTTCGTTTAGAAAAATAAATCTGTTCATCTGTAAATGAATAGATTCTTTTTGTCTCTGGTGCCATGTCAAGCTTAAACGATTTTCAGTTTTATCTCAGCACCAGAATGGTTGACTGAGTCTCCTCACTTAACAAATTCTCTAACTGCTTTTGAAAATAAATCTGTTCATTTCATTTTCAATCTGTTCATTTTATAACAGCTTTAACTGTTTTTCAAAATTCAATTATAAGTTGGTTTTCTATAAAATGAAAACTTGTTTCTGAGTTTAATAGTCGTTCATACATTTGCAAAAACAAGTTTTGACAGCAGAGAATTAAGAGTTTACAAAGGATTAGCATTTGTTCTTCAAAGATTTCGAAAATCACAAAGTGTTTGTTCTTGGTTTGGTTCCAAAAGCTTGGTGTGAGGTGCTGCTACTGTTCTAGCAATCTTGCCTACTGGTTTAAGGCAGATCTTTGTATCCTCAATCAGGTGTAGTCGTTTCACTTCTCATTTCTTGTAATAGTTTGGTTGAACACTCTTCTTGATAGGTTTTCTTGAAGAGTGTGTGAGCTGAAATAGGTTTTTTCAGCAAGAGTACCTAAGTTCTTGTAGGTTTCAAGAACAGTGGGAATTGTGTTTGTTTGTACTGTGATTTAGTGAATTTGACCTTGGTTTTAGGTGAAGACTGGATGTAGCTCAGTTGAGTGAACCAGTATAACTGCCCTGTGTTCATTCTCTCTCAATCTCTGCAATTAAGTTTCTGCATAATTGTTAAAACAGAAAAGAAATAAATCTGTTCAATCAATAATAAATCTGTTCTTTCTGGGCTCAATTCATATTGTTCTTAATTTCTGAAAAAGCTGTTTGATTCTGATAGGAACATATAAAATTTGTTAAAAGTCACTGGAACAGATTGACTGTGATAGGTTGCTGAAGAAATTGTCAAAGCTATTAATTGAACCTTAAACAATTGCTTAAAATTGAAGCTTGCTGTTCTGTGATTCATTGTTCTTAATTTCTGGAAAACTGTTTGATATCAAGAAGAACACTCATAGTTTGTTAAAAGCCACTGGAACAGGTTGATTGTAAAGGTTACTCAATTAATTGGCATGCTATCAATTGAACCTTAATCACTTGCTTGAAATTGAAGTTTGCTGTTTTGTGGTTCACTGGTTTTCGTTCTAATATCAGTGTGTGTGCATCTGGAAAATCTATCTGCATAATGTTGTGATTAACCTTGCTGTATAAACGCTTTTCAAACAAAAACAGTGCTGAAATAAATCTGTTCATTTTCACATAAATCGATTTATTTTCTGTAAACTGTGTTAAACACTGTTTCTACGAGAAAGTTTTAAAAGGTCAATTCACCCCCCCCCCTCTTGAACTTTGGCACTATTAAACCCAACAATTGGTATCAAGAGCTAGGACTTGTATTTTAATCAAGTTTGTTTGTAATAATGTCTGAGTTTAATGTGCTTTTTGCTGAAGGATCTGCTGTTAATAGACCACCTATGTTCAATGGAATGAATTATGCATTTTGGAAAGTTAGAATGAGAATTTTCATGGAATCTATTGATGCATTAATTTGGGAAGCTGTGGTCAATGGACCTTATGTGCCAATGCAGGTTGTCAAGGATGAAAAAGTGGTAAAGCCAAGATCAGAATGGAATGAGACCGAAAGGAGGAAGGCTCAACATGATCTTGTGGCCAAGAACACCATAACCTCTGCATTGACAACTGATGAGTTCTTCAGGATATCCCAATGTAAGTCAACTAAGGAGATGTGGGAAGTCTTAGAAGTCACTCATGAGGGCACTGAAGATGTGAAGAGGTCAAGAAAACATGCTCTCATCCAAGAATATGAACTGTTCAGAATGCAACCCGAGGAGAGCATTGCTGATGTGCAGAAAAGGTTCACCCATATTGTGAATCACCTCACTGGTTTGGGAAAAGAATTTGACAGAGAGGAACTCAACATAAAGATATTGAAGTGCCTCGACAGAAGCTGGCAACCAAAGGTGACTGCCATATCTGAAAGCCGTGATCTGTCAAAGCTGGGAACTGCTGCATTGTTTGGAAAGCTAATGGAGCATGAGCTAGAGCTCAAAAGACTCAAAGAGCAGGAAACAACAGAGAGAAAACCTAAAGGTCTTGCACTGAAAGCTACTGAACTGGATGAGATCAAGGAGGAAAAAGAAGATGCTGAAGATGATGACACAATCAGCCTTCTTACAAAAAGATTCAGCAAATTCCTGAGGAAGAAAAGCAGAAATAGAAACCAGCAGAAAAGAAGGTATCCTAAACCCAATGATTCAAATTCCTCTAAATATACTTGCTTTGGATGTGGCAAAACAGAGCATATCAAAACAGATTGTCCAGACAATCAAACAAAGGACAAATCTGCCAGCAAGAAATTTGAAAGGAACAAGGGAAGAAGAGCTTACATCTCATGGGAGGAAAATGAAGTGTCTTCAACCAGCAGCTCTTCAACTGAGAATGAGGAAAGCAATCTGTGCTTCATGATGAAAGATGAGGAGTCAATCTCAGATTCAGTAAGTGATTTCTCTGTGGATTCAGATAACTATGATCAATTGCTTGCTGCTTTCAAGGAAACTCATGATGAAGCAAATAGGCTAGCTGTAATATGCAATAAGCTGCAAAAGTTGAATAATGTGCTTGCACCTAAAGTAAAAACACTTGAGGAAGAATTGCATAAAGCCAAAACAGATTTGGTAAGCCTTGAACTAACATGCTTGCATGCCTCTATTAAAACCTGTGAAAACTGCAAAAAATTGGAAAAACAAGTGGAGTATTTGCTAAAAACCCTTTCCAATTTCACCAAGGGAAGAGAAAACCTTGAGTCTCTCCTTGGATCACAGAATGCTGTTTTCAATAAGAATGGACTTGGTTATACCCCTGGAAATGTAACCAATGTCAAAAAGTTTCAAGTTTTTTTGTTCCAGCAAAATCAGTTTTTTCAGCTTTTAACAGTGGCAAAAAGGCATCTCATTTAACCTGTTTTTACTGCATGAAATCTGGTCATACATCTAGGTCTTGCATTGCTAGAAAGCATCTTGTTCCTAAGAACTTAGCAAAATGGCTACCAAAGAGAAGGTTTTAATCTGTGCTGGACCCTATACTGAAAAGGGTACCATTTGTATCATTTTTATTCTGTTTTGTAGATTGGCAGCAAGAAAAATCAATGGTACTTGGACAGTGGTTGTTCCAAGCATATACTGGAGATCTTACAAAGTTTACTAGCTTGAAGCTCAAAGCAAAAGGACATGTAACCTATGGTGATAATAAACGAGGGAGGATTTTGGGCAGAGGAACTGTTGGAACAGGGAACTCAACAACCATTGAGAATGTGCTCTATGTAGAAGGACTCAAGCATAATCTTCTCAGCATAAGTCAGCTTTGTGACAAAGGATACAAAGTGAATTTTGGGTCAAAAGGCTGCACAATCTCAAGTAATTCATCTAGTAAGGTACTGTTTACTGGTAAGAGAGTGAATAACATATATCTGCTGAATATCATGGAAACTAACTCTTCAAATGAGTGTTTGCTGTCCAGAAGTGATGAGTCTTGGCTGTGGCACAGGAGGTTAGCTCACATACACACAAATCACTTGAATAAATTGAAATCTAAAGATTTAGTTTCTGGTTTACCTAACATTAAATTTCAGGACAACAGGCTTTGTGATGCTTGTGTGAAAGGTAAACAAATCAAATCCTCTTTCAAGTTAAAGGATATTGTCTCTACAAAAAATCCATTGGATGTGTTACATATGGACTTATTTGGTCCATCTAGAGTTGCTAGCTTGGCTGGAAATTTGTATGCTTTAGTTGTTGTGGATGATTACTCTAGATTTACATGGACTCTATTTCTTGCACATAAACATGATGCTTACACTGCCTTTAAGAGATTAGCAAAAATTCTGCAAAATGA
Source organism: Phaseolus vulgaris (assembly GCF_000499845.2). Lineage (NCBI taxonomy): Eukaryota > Viridiplantae > Streptophyta > Magnoliopsida > Fabales > Fabaceae > Phaseolus > Phaseolus vulgaris. The sequence goes on from NC_023754.2 coordinate 711,003, forward strand.
AAATGGTTGCTGCATAAAATCAATTCGAAGTGATCATGGGGGAGAGTTTCAAAATGCTAAGTTTGAGAGGTTCTGTGAGAAGCATGGGATAACACATACCTTTTCAGCCCCTAGGACACCCCAACAAAATGGTGTAGTTGAAAGGAAAAATAGATCATTAGAGGAACTAGCTAGAACTATGTTAAATGAATCTAAGCTTCCTAAGTATTTTTGGGTTGATGCAGTTTATACTGCAGCTTATGTGTTAAATAGGACCTTAATAAGACCAATTCTTAAGAAAACCCCATATGAATTGTATAAGGGCAGAAAACCTAGTGTGAGCCACCTTAGGGTATTTGGGTGTAAATGCTTTGTATTGAATAATGGCAAAGAAAATCTTGGTAAGTTTGATGCTAAATCTGATGAAGGTGTGCACATTGGTTATGCTTTGAATGGTCATGCATATAGAGTCTTCAATAAAAGGTTGCTTATAGTAGAAGAATCAATACATGTTGTTTTTGATGAAACTGATCATAGCATATCTAAAACTGCTGCTGATGACCTTGACAGTAATGAATTTAAATATGTTTTAAATCAAAATGAATCGATTCATTTTGATACTGATGATACACATGCTATACAAGAATCTACTGCAGCTGCAGGTTTGCCAAAAGAGTGGAAAACCCCAAGAGACTTAACCCTTGATAATGTCATTGGGAACATTGAGAAAGGAGTGTCAACTAGAAAATCCTTGAACAATTTCTGTGAAGCAATGACCTTTGTATCTCAAGTTGAACCCAAGAATTTGAATGAAGCTCTCAAGGACAACAACTGGATTTTAGCTATGCAAGAGGAACTGAATCAATTTTCTCTTAATGAGGTATGGACTCTTGTACCTAGAATACCTAAGATGAATATAATTAGGACAAAATGGGTATTTAGAAACAAGATGGATGAGCATGGAGTGATCACCAGAAACAAGGCTAGGCTTGTAGCTAAAGGGTACAATCAAGAAGAAGGGATAGACTATGATGAGACCTATGCACCAGTGGCTCGGTTAGAAGTTGTTAGATTGCTGCTTGCCTTCTCCTGCATCAAAGGGTTCAAGCTATTTCAAATGGATGTGAAGAGTGCCTTTCTAAATGGTTATATAAATGAAGAGGTATTTGTTTCACAACCCCCAGGTTTTGAAGACCATCAACATCCAGAATATGTGTTCAAACTCCAAAAGGCTCTCTATGGACTCAAGCAAGCTCCTAGGCAATGGTATGAAAGGCTAAGTGATTTTCTCACCTCACAAGGCTATGACAGAGGCACATCAGATAAGACCTTGTTCATTAAGAAGAAAGGAGATGACTCAATTCTAGTACAAGTATATGTGGATGATATCATTTTTGGATCAAACAATGGAGAATTGTGTGAAGCTTTCGTGAAAGTCATGAAGAGTGAGTTTGAAATGTCAATGATGGGTGAGTTGAACTATTTTCTAGGCTTGCAGGTCAAACAACTCAAGGATGGCATTTTCTTAAGTCAAGCTAAGTATTGCAAGGATCTGCTGAAGAAATTTGAAATGGACAAGTGTAAACCAATCAGCACACCCTTCTCAACAAGCTGTCATTTGGATCATGATGAAGCTGGAATTTCTGTTGATGAAACCAAATACAGAGGGCTCATAGGATCACTACTGTATCTCACTGCCACCAGGTCAGATATAATGTTTGCAGTGTGCATGTGTGCAAGGTTTCAATCTGCTCCTAAAGAATCACACTACAATGCTGTCAAAAGGATTTTGATGTATTTACAAGGAACTAAAGAAGTTGGCTTGTGGTATCCAGGTAATATTTCATTAAGCTTAACTGGATATTCTGATTCAGATTTTGCAGGTTGCAAAATTGATAGGAAGAGCACAAGTGGAACCTGTCATTTGCTTGGATCAAGCTTGATCTCATGGCAATGCAAAAAGCTGGCTTGTGTAGCTCTTTCCACTGCTGAAGCAGAATACATTGCAGCAGGGAGTTGCTGTGCTCAAACTATATGGCTAAGACAACAATTGAATGATTTTGGTATCTTACTTAACCATATACCTCTGCTGTGTGATAATACAAGTGCAATCAACTTAACCAAAAATCCTGTCATGCATTCAAGAACCAAACACATTGAAATTAGACATCATTTTCTAAGGGAACACATATCTAATGGAACATGTGATATTAAGTTCATTGGTACTGATTTACAACTTGCTGATTTGTTCACAAAACCATTAGCCAAAGATAGGTTTAATTTTCTGCTTAATGAATTGGGTATTATAAATGTCAATTGTGCCTAGCAGTGAAAAATTAAATTTGTTTATTCGTAATTGAATGTGTTTATTTTCTGCACTGATATGCATTGATGACTAGGAAAGAGAATTTCTGATCTTTGACTGCTTGACTGACTTAGTGGGCATTAACCTATGTACCTTTGACGGTTTTGGTCATGGTTATGTAACCGATTTGATGGTTTGGGTGCTCAATAAAAGTTTGAGTGTATGCATCGTGACCCTAAATATTTGGTGCATATTTTCAAAGATTCTCTGCACAAATTCAGAGCATAAAATCTTCATGCATATCCACTCATAACTGCCATATCAATCCATTTATTCTGCTATAAATCTGTGTGAATATTTGCCACCCACATTGGCTACCTCTCTTTGATTCTCACCATTAGAAACAAGAAATATTTTCTGGTTCAAACATGGCTTCGTCTTCAAGACAAAAACAGAAAAGCAAAGGAAAGCAAACCACCTCTCAAGGTGTACTAGAAGGTTGGTTCGCTGTAAATGAAGAAGGCATCAATGCCTACATTCACGAGACAAGCAGGAAGCAGATCAACATACCCAAGGTGCTGAATTTCAACTGGCTGAAATCTGAAAAACTGGTAGAAACAAGGGCTGTGTTGAAGCACCAGAAACTGAAAAAGCTGCTGGAATTAACGGGTAATGTTTATCCTGACTTGGTTAAGGTGTTTTATACTAACCTCACATTGGATGGGAAGAATGTTGTCTCTTATGTGAAAGGAATTAAGATGAAGATCACAAGTGAGGTGTGGAACTCTGTGGCTGGAATAAAATATGCTGGATTGAAAGTAGGAAAGGGAAATACCAGTGGAATTTCAGAATTCAACAAGCTGCAATATTATAAGAGTTGCATGAGGAATCCTACAGAGAGTATAAACAGGTTCCATGCAGGGCATTTGAACCTCATTCCACGGCTAGTTGCCTACATCATAGCATGGCAACTTATTCCAAGAGGGACAAACCATGCTGTCTTACATGAAGAGGATCTCATTCTCCTATATTGCATCATGAACCAGATTAAGGTAAACTGGGTTTTCATTATCAATGAACATATGCTCAAATAAAAAAGGTTGGCTGATTACCGATTTCCCTATGCTATAATTGTTTCCAAATTGATTGATTACTTTGGTACTGATGTTACAAATGAGAGAAACGACCCTATCAAGGCTGTAAGTGAGATTGATACTTCAACTCTCACCAAAATGGGTTTTCACAAAATTGAGGACAAGTGGGTGGTTCTTAAAGGGAAGGACCCTCAAGCAGAACATGAGGCATCAAACCTCCACAATGAGGATGAGGATGAAGATGTTCCTATGGATGATGACTCACCTGCTACCCAGTCTGTGCATGAGGAAGCTGCTGCAAATGCTATAGTTGCCTATCAAGCTCCTGAATACCGAGGAGAACCAATGTCTATGTTTGAGAGGCAAGTGTTGTATCTTCTTGATGTAATGTCTGCAGAACAAAGGGCATACTTTGAGACTACTCATGCAAGGTTTCAACACCTTGATGATCAGATTGAAGGGGTTCAGGCACAACTGGCAGAGCTTTACTACAAGGATCAGTAGTCATTTGTTTTTAATGCTTTCTTTATCAGCTTTCAAATGTCTGTAATGGTGAACAATATGGTTTTATTTTCTAGACTATTATGGTTATGGTTTCTGTTTCATATTTGTTTTCCCTATGCTTATATGCTGTTTGATGAATCCAAAGGGGGAGAAAAATAGCTCACCATGCTAGGTGAAGCTAGCTGAAACAGAGAGTTAATTCTGCACCTTAAAACCATTTCTCATGATATGCAATGTTGCTGTTTTTTTTCTGGTTTAAAATCTGGTGCAGTGCAGGTGCTTAAAGCAACAAAGCTATGAGGTTAGCTCTGGGGATTTGTCTCCATCAAACAGGGGGAGATTGTTGAAGATGGTTGTTGCCCCTTCAAGATTGTGTTTGATGAAGACTTCTATGTACATTTCATTTGTATTTTTCTTTGCTTTAAGTGTGTCTTAGGTAGTGCTTAGAGGTTGTTTAAGAGTGGGCTTTTTGCTGGGTAACTCACCTCATAACCACTGGTCATGTGATAAGAACAAGCATAAGTTTTCTTAAACTGTTTTTCACATGTTTTACAAAAAACACGTTTACTGCATAAAAATAAATCTGTTCTTTTCAAAATAAACAGATTCTTTTTTACACTGATGCCTTGGCTAAGTCTTGTAAAAATTATATTTTGTGCATCATGTTTTTTGACTAAGTCTTCTACCTTTCAAAACGACTGTGTTTAAATAGTTAAGCTTTTCTGTTTTCGTTTTGAAAAATAAATCTGTTCATCTGTAAATGAATAGATTCTTTTTTGTCTCTGGTGCCATGTCAAGCTTAAACGATTTTCAGTTTTATCTCAGCACCAGAATGGTTGACTAAGTGATGGATATCAAGCTCAAGAGGACATGGAGGCCAATCAACAAGATCAAGAAGAGGTAGAGGCACAAATGGAGGACGCCCATGGAGGTCAAAGCCCACCTCAAAGGATTACAAGAAGCATGTTCAAAGTTTTAAGAGCTAGGGGACATTTATTTTCTCTTTTTGTAATTTCTTTAGTTGAAGGTGCTTAGAGGGAAACATTAGAAACCTCTTTTGTTATAGCATCTTTTAGGCTTTAGTTAGGAGCTTTAGGAGGGGGGTGTATTAGTAGATAGGTGTAGGAGTAGAATAGGAGGTGCCAAAGTAAAGGAAGAGGTCACACCTTCCTCATGCATAGGTTTAGGCGCCGGTTTTGAATAAGTTTAGGAGGGAATTTTGAATTCTCTTAGCTTTGATTTTCAGCACCTTAGGCTATAAATAGAGGTGCTCTCCTTGTATTTTTCAGATTTGAATTTATCTAAAGAAACTATACTCAAAATTGGAGTGAGCATTGGAGAGCTTTTGAGCCTTCTTCTCTAGTCTTATCTTGAAGGATCATGGTTTCCTCAAGTGGCGGCTTGCACACTCATCTAGGAGCATCCATACTTCTAGTGGCGTGATCATCCAACCATTCTTCCATCTTCATGAGCATTCTCTTCTCCTTCCTTTCTTCTCTTGTTAATTTCCTTGTCTTAGCTTGTTTTCTAGTTGTTTTGGTTCGGCAATTTCAGCTTGTTTTGTGTAGCTATGGTTCATTTGTGTTCTTGGCTGTTTTTCATCTTTTCTTCTTCAATTCCAGCAATTTGATTCGGTTCCTTACTGTTTTTTGTTGTTAATTAGTGTTTTTGCCTTTCCTCCATCTCTTTTGGTTCAATTTGACAATATGTGGAACATCCAAATGAGTTTGGGATTTGGTACTAGTTTTTGGTGAGTTCTTGTCTTAGAACAATGATCCAAACTCTAAGAAAAGTGTCTCAATAATGTCCAGCTCAAGGTGATTCCTAAGAATGTCAAGAATCATTCTCAGCTAGTGGAATCACATCATGTGGTATCATGAGTCTTAGGTTCTTCTTGTTTAATTGTTGAGTTGTGTGCACTTTAATTTCAAGAGCTCTTTAATTTTCTTGCAATTTAAGTTTTTGTTTTAGGTGTTAATTGAGTTTTCTTGCTGTTTTTCTTTTGTTACACCAAGTGCTTGTGAAAAGGTTTATGGCACTTATTATTCATATGAGTATGGTTGCTCTTTTGGAATGGCATTCTCCTTCCTAGAGTTTACCTTAAGCTTCCTTTCACTTGTTGTTATTTTTGTCATATGTCTTTTAATTTTGTAATCATGTCAAGTTTTGTCTTAGTCATGTTATTCCATAATTGTCATTACTTCTAGTAGTACTTTTATTGTTTTTGATTGTTTCTTGCTTTAGTGTCATATAATTTTCTGAATTGATATTGATCCTTTGTGCATTTTCTTTTTAGAATTGAGTTCATACTTGTATTCTAGACCTATACAAGTTCCAATACATCATTTTCCATTATGTCTTTGCTAGTTCATAATTCTGTTTTTTATTCCTATTAGGATTCCTCTGTTTCTGAAAAAGAGTGCTTACTGTTTTTCCTTATTGCAATTGATTTAATCACTGGAAAATTCTGAAATTCTGGATTTGTGATATTCAAAGTGTTAGAAAAGAGTAGAAAAAAGAATCATTCAAAAATTCAAAGTACACAAAAATGATAAATAAAATAAAAAAGTGTACAATTCTGCCGAAAAGAATACGGTAATCTGGCAGCGATTTTAAAAAATTTATCTCAATTAATTGGCTTACTGTTTTTAATTGATTCCAGTGCTATTATTGAGTTAACATCTTGAAGTTTCTATTGTTTAAATTTCATAATCCAGTTCGCTCTACATCATTCCATTTAAATCAGTGAATATCAAGCACAGTTTGCATTAAAAAAAATTTTCCAGTAGCTAATTTTTTTGTTTTCTTCATCTACTCTAGTGCTTTTCCTTAAGTATTCTTTTGTGTGCCTACTTTTCTCATTGAGTTCTTTATTTTATTGATTGTCTTTCATTCTTACTCTTTGAGTTCGTCTTACATATAGTTTTCCTTTTGCAATTACCTTTTCTTGCTTATACCTTTTCTTGTTTGTCTTTATTGTTTCATTGGTTTTGTGGTGGTTGCTTTTGAGATTGGTGTGCTTGCTTTGACATCTTTCATTTGAGGATTCCAAGGCCTCAAGATCAGATTGGTGCAAGGACATTATTTCTTTGAGAGTGACCTCTTTTTCTGCCTCATTTCACTTCGGCATTCTTGCTGGCCACTCTCACTGTTTTTGCTAATTTTTGTTGCTTAACTTGTTTGCTGTTTTTGTGTGTTTGCTGTTTTTTATTTCCAAAATGGCTGGATTTTCAAGTGATGCATCATACAAGCAGAATTCTCCATCCAAAGCTTCAATCCTTGGTGAATTACATGAAGCTCAAAGAACCATTAGACGGTTGGAGGAGAAATTGCAAAAGATGGAGGTGCAACAAGCTAGACCATCTCCTTCAATTCATGATGAGCATCATAGACCTTCCACAAGAGCTTCTTCAAATGATTTTGGCCGTGAAGATGAGCATAGGAGGAGACCTCCACCCCAAGTCCATGGACAAAGACATCATCACCAAGGGGAAAGAACTCACTACGGCAATGGCTTCTATCATGATGCAAAGTCAAGGCTTCCTTCGGTCAAGCTACCTTGTTTTAATGGCTCTAGTGATCCTAATGTATATTTAGATTGGGAGGCTAAGTGTGAACAAATATTTGAGATCCATGAGATCAAAGATGAGCATAAGCTTAAGCTAGCCACCCTAGAGTTTAGTGATTATGCCATGAAATGGTGGCATGGAATTGTAAAGGACATTATCTATCACAAGGGTCCTCCCGTGGACTCTTGGAACTCTTTAAAGGATCATATGCGCGCTAGGTTTGTGCCCCTACATTTTAGGAAAGACCTCATGTTGAGACTCCAACGGTTTCAACAAGGCACGCTAAATGTGGATGAATATTATAAGGAGCTTGAGACGCTTGTGCTTAAAATTGAATTAGAAGAAAGTGAGGAAGCTATGATTGCTAGGTTTGTGAGTGGTCTTAGGAAGGATATTCAAGACATTGTTGAGTTACAAGAGTATTCATCATTGGGCTCTTTAGTTCATCTTGCAATGAAGGTGGAAGCCCAACTTGCTAAGAAAAACTCTTTCAAAAATGCTTCCAATGATGGATACTACTCCAGGTCTTGGAGAAACAAAACTTCTTTTTCTAAACATCCTTCCAAAGATTCTTTTTTCAAACCCAAGGAAACTAAGCCATCTACTTCTAGACCTAAGTCTCCCACTAGAACATCCAATACTAAATGCTTTAAATGTATGGGTTATGGTCATATAGCTGCAAATTGTCCTTCCAAACGAAGTATGTACATGCATGAGGGCATTGTAGTTAGTGAGCATGATTCGGATTCTCCTAAGCATTCATTGCATTCTCATGCATCTAGTGAGGAAGAGAGCGCATGTCCACTTGAAGGGGACTTGTTAATTGTGAGAAGACTTCTTGGACAAGTTTCACAACCTTTTGATGAAAGTCAAAGGAAAAATATTTTCCATACAAGATGTCTTATTCAAAACAACATTTGTTCCTTGATAGTGGATGGGGGTAGTTATGCAAATGTGGCTAGTACAAGAGTAGTAGATAAGCTTGGATTGCCTACTATCTCTCATACAAAGCCCTACAAATTACAATGGCTTAGTGAAGTAGGAGAAATAATTGTCAATAAACAAGTCCTCATCCATTTCTCCATTGGAAAATACAAAGACGAGGTATTATGTGATGTTGTGCCCATGGAAGCCACTCATGTTCTTTTGGGAAGGCCTTGGCAATTTGATAGAAAAGTTTTACATGATGGCTTTACCAACAAACTATCTTTTGAATTCCATGGTCACAAGGTTACTTTAAAATCTCTCTCTCCAAGAGAAGTCCGTGAGGACCAAGTTATCATGAAGAAAAAGAGGGAGAGTGAAAAAGATAAAAAAGATAAAAAAGATAAGAGTTTTAAGCCTACACTCCTTGTGTCTAGGCGTGACATTGAAAGGGAAATAGTGGCTCATCATCCTCTTTTCTTAGCCATCCCTAGAACTCTTAGAGTAGAATCACTTGTTGATAGTCCTCATTGCTTGGAAAATTTGGTAGAAGAGTTCCAAGATGTGTTTCAAGATCCTCCAAATGGACTTCCACCTTTGAGAGGTATTGAGCACCAAATTGATTTGATACCGGGCTCTTCTTTACCAAACCGTCCAGCATATAGGACCAATCCAAGTGAAACCAAGGAAATTCGCCAACAAGTTGAGGCTTTGATTGAAAAAGGGTGGGTGCAAGATAGCATGAGTCCTTGTGCTTTGCCTATCATCTTAGTGCCAAAAAAGGATGGCACATGGCGAATGTGTTCGGATTGTAGGGCCATCAATAACATAACAATTAAGTATAGGCATCCCATACCTAGACTAGATGATTTGTTGGATGAATTACATGGTTCAAAAATCTTTTCAAAGATTGATCTTAAAAGCGGGTACAATCAAATCCGTATCAAACCGGGTGATGAATGGAAGACGGCTTTTAAGACCAACTTTGGTTTATATGAGTGGTTAGTCATGCCTTTTGGCCTAACTAATGCACCAAGTACTTTCATGCGCCTCATGCATCATGTTCTTAGACCTTTCATTGGTAAGTTTGTTGTTGTTTACTTTGATGACATTCTCATTTATAGCTTATCTTTGAATGACCATAGGTTGCATGTTAGGCAAGTTTTAGAAACCCTTAGGAAGGAACATTTGTATGCTAACCTTGCTAAATGTATGTTTGCTCTTGATCATATAGAATTCCTAGGGTTTGTTGTGAGTTGTAAAGGGGTCCATGTGGACAAAACAAAGGTGGTGGCCATTCAAAATTGGCCTACACCGAAATCTTTAAATGAGGTCCTAAGTTTTCATGGACTTGCTTCTTTCTATAGAAGATTTGTCCCAAACTTTGGTACCATTGCCGCACCACTAAATGACATAGTGAAAAAGGATGTGGTCTTTCATTGGGGAGAAGCACAACAAAATGCTTTTGACACTTTGAAAGAAAAATTGACTAATGCTCCCATCTTGGCCCTTCCTAATTTCACTAAGACATTTGAGATTGAGTGTGATGCTTCAAGCATAGGTATTGGGGCTGTTCTCCTTCAAGAGGGCCACCCCATAGCCTATTTTAGTGAGAAATTGAAGGGAAGTCATCTCAATTATTCCACCTATGATAAGGAATTATATGCACTTGTTAGGGCTTTGTTTACTTGGCAACACTATCTTTTTCCCAAAGAGTTTGTGATACATAGTGATCATGAATCTCTTAAATATTTGAAAAGCCAAAACAAACTTAACAAGAGGCATGCTAAGTGGGTGGAATTCATTGAGCAATTTCCTTATGTGATCAAACACAAGCAAGGCAAAATAAATATTGTGGCGGATGCTCTTTCTAGAAGATACACCTTGCTTAATCTTTTAACCTCTCAATATCTTGGTTTTGATCACATTAAGAAACTTTATCATGATGACCTTGATTTTTGTCTCATCTATCAAGAGTGTCTTAAGGGAGGACACAAAGATTTTTTTATTCAAGATGGCTTTCTTTTTAAAGGAAAACGTCTTTGTGTTCCTCAATGCTCTATTAGATTATCTCTTGTTAGAGAAGCTCATGAGGGGGGTTTAATGGGACATTTTGGGGTTGCTAAAACTTTGGATGTGTTGCATGAACATTTCTTTTGGCCACATATGCATAAACATGTTCATAGTTTGTGTGATAAATCCATAGCTTACCGCAAAGCTAAGTCTAAAATGCATCCCCATGGTCTATATACTCCTCTTCCTATCCCTTCAATGCCTTGGGTAGATATATCTATGGATTTCATCTTAGGCTTACCCAAGACATCAAAGGGAAAGGACTCCATTTTTGTGGTAGTGGATCGTTTTTCAAAGATGGCTCACTTTATTCCTTGCCACAAAGTGGATTATGCATGCCACATTGCAAACCTCTTCTTCCAAGAAGTGGTTCGCTTACATGGGATTCCTAGGTCTATAGTGTCCAATAGAGATCCTAAATTCTTGAGTCACTTTTGGAAGACCTTGTGGGGCAAGCTTGGGACTAAGCTTTTATTTTCTACCACTTGCCACCCACAAACTGATGGTCAAACCGAGGTGGTGAATAGAACTTTAGGACAACTATTGAGATGTTTTATTTCGAGGAATCCTAGAGTGTGGGAGAATTTACTACCCCATGTTGAGGTGTAGTAAATTCTACCACCTCACATTCTCCTTTTGAGGTGGTCTATGGGTTTAATCCCCTAACACCTCTTGATGTTCTTCCTATTCCCCTTCTTGGAGATGTCTTGTGCAAAGATGGTGATGAAAAGGCTTCTTTTGTGAAAACTTTGCATAAAGACATCAAGAAGAGAATTGAGAAGAAGGTTGGCAAGTATGCTGAACTTGCCAATAAAAGGAGAAAAGCATTGTTGTTTGATGAGGGCGATTGGGTTTGGCTTCACTTGAGGAAGGATCGTTTTCCTACTCAAAGGAAGTCCAAACTAATGCCTCGAGGGGATGGACCTTTCCAAGTCCTCAAGAGGATTAATGACAATGCTTATGAGTTAGATATGCCTGATACAGTCTTAGGTAGTCATACTTTTAATGTCAGCGATCTAACTCCTTTTTCTGTAGGTCTCCAGAATTCGTGGTCGAATTCTCTCCAACTCGGGGAGTATGATGGAGATCAAGCTCAAGAGGACATGGAGGCCAATCAACAAGATCAAGAAGAGGTAGAGGCACAAATGGAGGACGCCCATGGAGGTCAAAGCCCACCTCAAAGGATTACAAGAAGCATGTTCAAAGTTTTAAGAGCTAGGGGACATTTATTTTCTCTTTTTGTAATTTCTTTAGTTGAAGGTGCTTAGAGGGAAACATTAGAAACCTCTTTTGTTATAGCATCTTTTAGGCTTTAGTTAGGAGCTTTAGGAGGGGGGTGTATTAGTAGATAGGTGTAGGAGTAGAATAGGAGGTGCCAAAGTGAAGGAAGAGGTCACACCTTCCTCATGCATAGGTTTAGGCGCCGGTTTTGAATAAGTTTAGGAGGGAATTTTGAATTCTCTTAGCTTTGATTTTCAGCACCTTAGGCTATAAATAGAGGTGCTCTCCTTGTATTTTTCAGATTTGAATTTATCTAAAGAAACTATACTCAAAATTGGAGTGAGCATTGGAGAGCTTTTGAGCCTTCTTCTCTAGTCTTATCTTGAAGGATCATGGTTTCCTCAAGTGGCGGCTTGCACACTCATTTAGGAGCATCCATACTTCTAGTGGCGTGATCATCCAACCATTCTTCCATCTTCATGAGCATTCTCTTCTCCTTCCTTTCTTCTCTTGTTAATTTCCTTGTCTTAGCTTGTTTTCTAGTTGTTTTGGTTCGGCAATTTCAGCTTGTTTTGTGTAGCTATGGTTCATTTGTGTTCTTGGCTGTTTTTCATCTTTTCTTCTTCAATTCCAGCAATTTGATTCGGTTCCTTACTGTTTTTTGTTGTTAATTAGTGTTTTTTCCTTTCCTCCATCTCTTTTGGTTCAATTTGACAATATGTGGAACATCCAAATGAGTTTTGGGATTTGGTACTAGTTTTTGGTGAGTTCTTGTCTTAGAACAATGATCCAACTCTAAGAAAAGTGCCTCAATAATGTCCAGCTCAAGGTGATTCCTAAGAATGTCAAGAATCATTCTCTATATGGCTAGTCGAATCACATCACTAAGTCTCCTCACTTAACAAATTCTCTAACTGCTTTTGAAAATAAATCTGTTCATTTCATTTTCAATCTGTTCATTTTATAACAACTTTAACTGTTTTTCAAAATTCAATTATAAGTTGGTTTTCTATAAAATGAAAACTTGTTTCTGAGTTTAATAGTCGTTCATACATTTGCAAAAACAAGTTTTGACAGCAGAGAATTAAGAGTTTACAAAGGATTAGCATTTGTTCTTCAAAGATTTCGAAAATCACAAAGTGCTTGTTCTTGGTTTGGTTCCAAAAGCTTGGTGTGAGGTGCTGCTACTGTTCTAGAAATCTTGCCTACTGGTTTAAGGCAGATCTTTGTATCCTCAATCAGGTGTAGTCGTTTCACTTCTCATTTCTTGTAATAGTTTGGTTGAACACTCTTCTTGATAGGTTTTCTTGAAGAGTGTGTGAGCTGAAATAGGTTTTTTCAGCAAGAGTACCTAAGTTCTTGTAGGTTTCAAGAACAGTGGGAATTGTGTTTGTTTGTACTGTGATTTAGTGAATTTGACCTTGGTTTTAGGTGAAGACTGGATGTAGCTCAGTTGAGTGAACCAGTATAACTGCCCTGTGTTCATTCTCTCTCAATCTCTGCAATTAAGTTTCTGCATAATTGTTAAAACAGAAAAGAAATAAATCTGTTCAATCAATAATAAATCTGTTCTTTCTGGGCTCAATTCATATTGTTCTTAATTTCTGAAAAAGCTGTTTGATTCTGATAGGAACATATAAAATTTGTTAAAAGTCACTGGAACAGATTGACTGTGATAGGTTGCTGAAGAAATTGTCAAGCTATTAATTGAACCTTAAACAATTGCTTAAAATTGAAGCTTGCTGTTCTGTGATTCATTGTTCTTAATTTCTGGAAAACTGTTTGATATCAAGAAGAACACTCATAGTTTGTTAAAAGCCACTGGAACAGGTTGATTGTAAAGGTTACTCAATTAATTGGCATGCTATCAATTGAACCTTAATCACTTGCTTGAAATTGAAGTTTGTTGTTTTGTGGTTCACTGGTTTTCGTTCTAATATCAGTGTGTGTGCATCTGGAAAATCTATCTGCATAATGTTGTGATTAACCTTGCTGTATAAACGCTTTTCAAACAAAACAGTGCTGAAATAAATCTGTTCATTTTCACATAAATCGATTTATTTTCTGTAAACTGTGTTAAACACTGTTTCTACGAGAAAGTTTTAAAAGGTCAATTCACCCCCCCCCTCTTGAACTTTGGCACTATTAAACCCAACAGTGAGCACCAACCCCTACCTCCTCCTCCAACACTGGGCCTTCCAGCTTCCCTCCAGGAAGCCTTGAAATGTTTCAACGTGCGCCTACACGCCATGGCCGACGAATGCCTTCCTCAAATCGTCGGCGAAGGGCTAAAAGGCTCCTTGGACAAACTTGAGCTCGATTGCCGCATCCATCAGGAGGTGGCAAGCACCGCGAGACCTGAAGCCGAGAAAGTCAAATGCGACATGATGATGCAAGGCTTAGAGTTCTCGCGGGTCGAAAACGCTCTCAACGAAGAGCTCTGAATCTTGCGTGAGGACAAGAAAGAACTGCGCAAGAAACTGCACGACAAGCTTCCGTTGAGCTGGAGAGCAAAATCGTTCCTATGAGGAAGTGAATCGCAGAGCTGGAGGAGGCCCGAAGGACCGACGCAGATCAAATGTCCAAACTGCAGAAAGGTCGACCGAACGGGAAACTCTTCTGGGCAAAGTTGAACAAGATCGGGATAAGGCAACCAAAGAATTGAGTGAACGGCTACCGAGCTTGCCCGAGTTCGTGAAGAGAGCAGCGGGTTCAAGCAGAAAGTCGATGAGCATGAGCTTGAAATCACCCGGGTTCGCGGAGAGAACAACGAGCTTCAACTCGAAATCACCCAGGTTCGTGAAGAGAACAACGGGTTCAAGGCGAAGATCGACGAGCTTCAGCTTGAGGCTGCCCAAGTTCTTACTTCCGGCTTCGGAGCAGCTTTGGAGCAGTTCGCCTGTAAATTTCCCGATCTTGACCTTTCCGAGTTTTCGGTGTACAATGAAGTGGTAGATGGCAAAATCATGCCTCCGACTTAACTGCTGCTCCCATCTGCCGCTTCAATTTTACCGCTTTTGAAACTCTTGTATTTAATCTTGACTCGTATGTAATGATTTTCTTTCTGCTTGAACTATTTGACATACGTGTGTATATACATATGGTCTTCTAACTTATCTGTTGTTCGATCACCTGGTACGACTGGCTGGTTTTTACTCAACCCAATGCACTTCGCACAAATTGGTACTTAATTCTCTGGAAATCACCTTAACTTAAACAAACGGTTAGTCTGTAGCAATAACGTTTAACGCGAAATCACTTACTTGGCAATAAGGGCGCAGGTCGATCTTAGTATCTGAAATCTCATTCGCCCGATCTGCCAAAGGACAAGCGCATTTCTACGTTATCGCCCAAAACTTCGCTGATCTGGCTCTCGCTGTGTATGCTCTTTCTATTTCGATCCCAAGCCGTGGGCTTTCGGCGATGCCGTTTTCCTTTAACTGAAAATGTCCCCTGTGGGGCCATCACATGACTTCATATTTTCTCATCTGGAAGGAGAGCTGCCTTCCGGATGTCCCCTAACCTTCCCGAGTCTTTAACCCGAGATAACTTAAATCATTGTCCCCTCATCTGGGGGTAGAGCCGCCTTTCAGATCCTTCTCTACCTCCTTGAGTTTTAGAACAATGATTTAGGTGGTGAGGTGTCCTCTGCGAACCTCCCCCAACCACCCTTTAACTGGTCCTACTAGGTCAATATTGACGTTTCACTCAAGGGGGAAGGCATTCTCCAACCCTCCTTTCCCACACTTAAGGTCATTAACACCCCTGACTTTTCAGTTTCATCTCGCCTGAACTCACTCGAGGGTGAGAAGGACTTTTCCTGCTATCTCGACTTGTCTAGGGGTCACATCTCCTCCTCCCCTGGATGCACTGAGGACTTTCAACTTGCCTAAATTTGCTTACACAAAGAGGTCTTTAATCTGCTCTTGCCTGTACTCGCTTGAGGCGAGGAGGACTTTAATCTTTTCTCGCCTTCACTCGCTCGGGGCGAGGAAGGTCCTTTTAACCTCTTTCTCGCCTACGCTCGCTCGAGGCGAGGAGGTTTTTTAATCTCTTTCTCGCCTACGCTCGCTCGAGGCGAGGAGGTCTTTTTAATCTCTTTCTCGCCTACGCTCTCTCGGGGCGAGGAGGTCTTTTCAAACTCTTTCTCGCCAGATGGCGGTCAGAAAATTTTATGCTTGTGCCTCCAATCGCCAGGTGACGATGAAGGTTTAAGCTTCATACTTTGAGAACTTTGTATCGGATGCATGAAATTTGGATTCACCATTGTTTAAAACTACACAAGGGCGATAAATCTCTTTCTGAAAGCTTAAAAACGATGAGCATGCAAACTTAATAATTGGGAAACTTCGATAACTTCGAAAACTTCTTTATTGGGTGGCCTCGTTAAAAACCCTCCTTAGGGAAAAAGAGTGCCCCTTTGAAAAACTGTTCAAACTGAACATCCTTAACTGCTCAAATAATGACTACATACAATGCTTTAATTGTAATAAAACTTGAGATGGGTGGCGTTCCAAGTTCGAGGAATCGCCCTCCTTCCAACATCTCCAAGCGGTAGGCGCCGTTCCCGGTGCTTCGGTTATTCTGAACGGTCCTGTCCACTTGGGCGACAATTTGTTTTCCATCTCATACTAGTGGGCCTTCCTCGTTACCAGGTCGCCACCTTCTGAATTGCCTTGGTCTTACTCTAGAGTTGTTACTTGCGTTCAACTCTTCTTTTTACTGCTTCAGCCTTCACCCGTGCTTCCTCCCTGACCTCATCCAGCAAATCCAAGTTCATTCTCCTTTCTTCGTTCGAGTCTTCCGCCACGAAGTTCTGGAATCCGGCGAGCTTTCCTGAATTTCGACTGGAATCATCGCATCGCATTCAACACTAAGCTAAAGGGGTTTCATGGGTTCCCGATTGCTCAGTGGTATGATATGCCCACACTATGCGGGGAATTCTTCAGCCCAAGACCCCTTGGCCTTTTCCAGCCTTCTCTTCAGGCCTCTCACAGAACCCGATTGGCTGACTCCACTTGCCCATTCGTTTGTGGGTGCTCCACAGAAGCAAACACCTGTTGTGTTCCGATGTCCTCGCACAGCTTCTCAACAGGTGACTTGCAACTGAGTCCCGTTATCTGATACCAAACGCTTGGGCACACCGAACAACACACATATTCTTCCACACGAAACTCTGGATTTTGTGCGTGGTGATCTGGGCTACTGGTTCTGCTTCAATCCACTTCGTGAAGTACTCGATCGCCACAACCAAATACTTCATTTGCCTGATCGCCAATGGGAAGGGTCCCAAATATCAATTCCCCACGTGTGGAACGGCCAGGGGCTGTAGATTGACTTTAGCTCTTCTGGGGCGCCTTGTGCCAATCGGCGTGCTGCTGGCATTGCTTGTAATGTTGGGCGTATCTCTTTGCAATCTTCCCTCATTGTGGGCCAGTATATCCTGCACGGACAATCCTTGTTGCCAAGCTCGACCCCGATGTGGCTCCCACAAATCCCTTCATGGAGCTCAGCCATAATTCTCGTGCACTTCTCTCCGTGTACACATACAAGAAGAGGGTGTGTAAATTCGAACCTGTACGCTCGCCATCGATGAGGGTAAACTTGCTGGAGCTCTTCTTTATCTTTCTGGCCTCTATTGAGTCACTGGGAGCACGCCATCTGCCATGTAGCATTGGTATGGCGTTATCCATGTATCTGGTTCGTGGATAGCGCAAACTTGCAGCGATTTTACCTCTTCCGCTGGGCGCGCTCTACCTCGGCGTCCTCAAAGTCTCCTGTGTTAGAGATCTATGGCTCCTCGCCGTCCTTTCCATCGATCTGCAATGTGAAGGACCTGGTTGATCTACGACAAAAGCCCAAGGTGTCTTCAAGTTTCTTGTATAACGGTCCTCTGTCTGCCCCCTTTGCCCGAACTGGCGAGCTTGGCTAGCAAGTCAGCTCGGGGCATTCTGCTCTCTTGGACTGCACCACTTCAAACAAACAAAGGACCTCCTCAACTCTTGCACATACTCCAGGTAAGCTGCCATCTGCGGATCTTTAGCCTGAAACTCGCCGGTTATTGCCCAGTGACCAATAATGAATCACTCTTGGCCATAAGCACTTTGCTCCCATTTCCTTTGCCAACAGAATGCCGGCGATCAAAGCTTCATATTCTGCCTGATTGTTGCTGGCTTTGAAAGCGGAACCTCAGGGACTGCTCTATCAACACACCGTTGGGTCCCTCCAGAATAACTCCAGCCCCGCTACCCAGCTGGTTAGACGACCCATCCACCGAGAGCACCCAACGAAATCATCTCCGGCGTTCTACCAGTTTCGGAGGATAGCTCGACCACAAAGTCATCGAAGATTTGACCCTTGATCGACCCTCGGGGCTCATACTTGATGTCGAATTCCGACAACTCCACCGCCCATTTCACCATTCTCCCAGCCACATCCGGCTTCTTCAAAACCTTCTGGATGGGTAGTCAGTCATTACCACACTGTAAAGCTCTGAAAGTAATGGCGCAGCCTCCTCGCCGAAAATATAACCATCAGAGCCGCCTTCTCTAAAGCCTGATATCTCACCTCTGGGCCCTGCAACACCTTGCTAACAAAATAGATGGGTTTTGGACCTGATCTTAATTGGACAAGGACTGCGCTTATCGCCCTCTCAGTTATGGCAAAGTACAACCTGAGGGCGTTGCACTTGGGGTTTACACAGGACCGACGGGCTCGCCAAGTATTCATTGAGCCTCACAAAAGCTTATTCGCATTCCTTCGTCCAGACAAACCTGTTATTCCTCTTCAAGCATTGGAAGTATGGGTTGGCCCTTCTCTCCACTGGCGGACACGAACCGAGACAGGGCGGCCATCCGACCCTTGAGCTGCTGCACCTCCTTTACAGTGGCAGGACTCCTCATCGCCAGAATGGCGGCACATTTGTCGGGGTTTGCCTCGATTCCCTCTCCGACAAGAGGAAACCCAGAAATTTTCCTGCCTCCACGCCGAAAATGCACTTCCCAGGATTTAGTTTCAGCTTGTACCTGGCTATTGTTGTGAACAATTCTTCTAGGTCATTGACGTGCCTGCTCTTTCTAGGGATGTTACGACCATGTCGTCAACGTACGTTTGCACATTCCTTCCGAGCATAGGGGCGAGCACCTTGTCCATTAGCCTCTGGTACGTGGCCCCCGCATTCTTCAGCCCGAAGGGCATCACTTTGTAGCAGTAGCATGACCTTTCTGTCATGAAAGCAGTCTTTTCCTCATCCATGGGATGCATCTTAATCTGGTTGTATCCTGAGAAGGCGTCCAAGAAACTGATCAACTTACACCCTGACGCACTGTCTACCAGGGCGTCTATACTTGGTAAAGGGTAAGAATCCTTTGGCAGGCTTTATTCAGATCCGTGAAGTCAACACACATCCGTCATTTCCCGCTGCTCTTCTTGACCAGAACGACGTTAGCGAGCCATTCTGGATATTGGATCTCCCTGATATGGCCTGCTGCCAGAAGTTTCTACGTCTCGTCCTTTATCGCCTGCCTTTCTCTTCATTGAACTTTCTTCTTCTCTAGCGGATTGACCTTGACTGGGGATCCATAGCTAAACGATTCATGAGCATATATTTATTCACACACAATAGCCTTAATCATAGATTATTGGACTATAATAATAAATAAATCCATTGTTTTAATTAATATTCATATAATTGGGTTTTTTAGGCCTTAACTATTATTATTGTTAATTTTGTGTTTTTAGAGTAAATTATCCGGAGGAAGCATCTACCTTTGTGAATGGGCCAAATATGCAAAAGTCCAAATTGCTTATTGAACTAAAACAGGAAACAAATTCTGAGGAGAAAAAAGAGAAAATAAAATCTACAATATCTCAAAAACAGATTTGGAAGCAATCTTCTGCAAATACAAGAATTATGGAAGATGGAGACTTGGAAACTGTTTACAAAATCTAAACTGCAATATTTTCCCAAGATCCTTGGAGCAGAAAGTCTATAAAAGAACACAAGCATCAAGGAGAGAAGGAGAGCTTCATAGGGTTTTCTTAGTTTCTTTTATTCTTTATAATCTTTTGTTTTGCCTCCGCATGGAAGGCTAAACCTTTTTGGTTGATTCCTTTGTAATTTCCCATTGAGTTCTGAGGTTTTGTTCTATAAAAGTTTCGATTTTTAAGTCTCTATAGCAGTTGCTTTTATTGTCTAATCTCCTGGAAAACTAGTTTTTGTGAGAGGTTGTACTTGAACGCATGATTGAGAGTCTTCCTTGTCTTAAACTTTGGTTTCTTAGTTAGTTCGCATCGTTCTAATTAATTCTTGGGCGCATGATTCAAGAGAGAGGAGGTAAGCATTCCCATGGAGTATACGCATGGAACAAAGTGGGTATTGATTAAACAGTAGACGCATGTTTTACTGGTGAGTTTCAGTTGAATTAGATCGGCACATGTTCAATCTGGTTTAGCTCTGTTGGAGGATTGAGAAAAGATTAATCTTTAGAGAACCTGTGAAGAATTCAATGGTGGAAGAACTTGGGGATCAACCACTTTTTATTTGTTATTTCAATCTCTTTTATATTTTCTGCACAACTATCTCAAAACCCCCTTTTTATCTTTATTGTTATTGCTAACTTTTATTGCTTGCAGATAGATATTAAACCCTGATCAACTGATTTTACTATTGGATTCGTTGGGAGACGACTTGGGGTCATCTGGCCACAATTATATATCATCTCTCTAGTGTTAGCCAAGTCTACGCTATAATCATATTTATTTGACAGCAAAACGACAGCTATCAAATTTGGCGCCGTTGCCGGGGACTCCAATTTGATTTTGGTTATCAGGTTTTTCTTTCTTATCTGCATAATTTTTTTTCCTAATTTTTTTTTCTGCATATTTAACATTTTCTTCCTATTAGTTTTTATTTATTTAGTATAGCAAAAAAAAAAAAAAAAAACAAATAAAAAATCTAATATTTAGGATATCTCTTATCTTTATTTTATTTTGATTCGTTTTTATTTTCTTTCTTTATATCTTTTATCTTTATTTTGTTTTTATTTGTTTTTATTTTTATTTATTTATATCTTTTATCTTTATTTTGATTTGATTTGTTTTTATTTTATTTTATCTCCTATATCTTTTATCTTTATTTTGTTTTGATTTTATTCCTTTATATCTTTTATTTTTATCTTATTTTGCCTTTATTTTATATCTTTTCTGTTTTTAGTTATTTCTTTTATTTTGTTTTGTCATCTTTATTTATTTCTATTTTTGTTTTGTTTACTGTTTTTATTTTCTATATTTTATTTATTTCTTTATTTATTTTACATATTTTTTTTTCTCTAACTTTTTTTAGCATTAAGTGTAGCATTTGCATTAGTTTTTTTTTATAGGATCTTGCATTTAGGGTAGACACTTCAGTTGCTACTCTTTTGATTTTTTAATATTGAAAGCAATTCAGGGAAGACTCTGGCTAGGAAAGACTTGGTTTCTAAGTTTGTCCACTTGTGACTCACCTCTCTTTCCTGGGAGTTTACTTGGTTTGCTGTTCAATTTAAAAAAAAAAGAATTTGCTCTAAGGCGTCTAATAGGTGTTGGTGTCCATAATATACATCCCCTATTTTCAATTCTAAAATGGAACGGAAATTAGCTGAAGAAATTTACAATTATGATATTCATTATGAGCCATATTTGCAGCAACCTTCACAATTTTATGAGCAGCCTCTACAACAATGTGAATCATATTTTCAACAACCTCAGCATTTTAATCCATATTGTCAGCCGTCATATGAGCAACATCAACAACAACCATATTATCAACAATACTATTTTGATGAAAGGCAAACACCTTTTCAACCATTTTTGCAAACTGATAATATTCCTCATAATCTTGAAGAGCCATCTTTAGAGGAGCTAGTGAGACAATTAATGATAAATACAATGAAATCTCGACAAAGCATAGATGCTAGTCTATTAAAATTAGAAGAGAAAGCTAGTCAATTGGCTAGACAAGTTGAAGATATTGCTAAGAATTTTGATGATACATGTGCAACATGTGTTGAGATGAACAAATGCATATCGTCTGATGATATGATTTGCACTGCAGACGCTGATATTACTACACCAACATTGTTTAATGAGTCAGAGTGCATAGATGCAACCATACCAATTGTTTTTTATGTTGACCTAATTGATTTGCAGGTTGTTAGGATCTCTGAACCATTACCAAACTAATGTCCAACCTCCACTGATGGAGGAAAAATCATTGCTTAAATCAAGAGGCATTAGACTCTATGACACATGCTGATAAAAATCATTTCGTGCATCATATAAACAATGAGGATGAAAATGTGCTTGAGCTTCTAGGATATTTTAACTTCTCCAATCCAGTTGAATGTACAGAGGATGAGATAGATGAGTTCTTAGAATGCACTAACCCTTGTGATGCATGTCTTGATACAGAAGTTGTTGATGTTGTTATACTTGCTGAATCTACTGAAAAAGATAGCGCACTAGCAGATGGCTCTAACAGGGTTTTGGAGGAGGAAGAGCAGACATTACCCATCTTTCAAGTAAACACGGCTAGTGGAGAAGAAGATGACATTATTCTTCCATCCTTAACTTCAAAGAGTACAACCTCCACTATTTAAGGTGAAGGCCCATATCGCTCTTCCATCATCTCATCTCCACTGGCTACACCTTCTATCATAATTGGAACGTTTGAAAGCAGCCTTTACCAGCCACCATCACCTCCTAACTTACATTTCATTCCATCTCCCACCCCACTAGACCGTCTACCCTAGCTAGACTGTCTAGCCTTAGACCACCACCCTTAGACGATCCCCAAACAGCTAACCATATCAAATCGTCTATGATGAATAAATTTTTTGTCTTCCATCTATAATTAGAAAGTACCATCATCCATTCATGGAAGAAACTGTACCATTTCACACACCCTCCAGACCTACCCCAGTTTCATCCACTATTTCAAGGCTTCTTCATCATAATATTTTTGTTACATAGTTTTACCAAGGTACTGCATGCTTTGGTTAGACGATCCAGCTGATAGTGTTTCTACACCACTATGGATGAAAAGTCTTGGCTTATACTGTAGAGGATGGTTGAAACAGCTGCAACTGCCACTTCCCTCAAGCTGAATGAGGGAGTACTTCTTCTCTCGCTTTTATTATACACATTTATTTATTTGATTTTACATTGAGGACAATATATGATTTAAGTGTGGGGGAGGAGAATGATAGTTTAGGATTCTTTTGTTGATTTGTTTTGTGTTTTTTTGTTTTTCTTTTATTTATTTAAATTTATTTTTTGCTTCTGTTAAATAAATAAGCTTTTTAGGATTGTCTAATGGCTGACATGTTTTTAATTCTTGAAAATCTTGGTTTCTTTATCTTTGTTGTTTGGATTTTCTTAAAATTGATAAATAAGTGGTTATGAGAAATTTTGGGTTGAATCTTTTTGATAAACTGTCCCTAGTGAGTTTTAGAGCCTTAATTAATATATCATAATTTTTTTTAGTGTGTTTTCACTCATGTTTGCTTATACTCTAGAACTTAGCTTGACTTCTTTGTTTTACAACTGTGATTTACGTGCATGAACTGATATGATAGAGGCATTCTTTGTTTAAATTAACCCACTAGCCATATTAGCCTACCTTTATGATAATCCATTTGTTTGGCCCCTTGAGCCTATAGCCTTTTTCTTATTTTAACCCTCATTACAAGCCTCAAAACAGAAAAACCATGTTTGTCCCTACCTTAGAAGATAAAGGAGCTTGAAATTATTTGGAATAGGTTTTTGAATAAGTGTGGGGGTGTATCTCATTTCATAATTTACCTCTTCAGTTTTAAAGAAGAAAAAAAGGGTAGAAAAAAAAAATAGGAATACAAAAGAAAGAAAAGCAAAGCAAAATAAAGAAAATAAGAGTGGATCCTCTAATACTTTGGATTGACTGTCTACTATAATGAAAAAAAATTATATCTTGAAATAAAAAGAGGAGTTGAATTGTCATAATACTTACACTTGTTTTTTAGACCTATCGTCCATTGCTCCTTTG